>NC_080539.1:368607482-368916232 GCF_028640845.1 Ahaetulla prasina | reverse complement strand
AGGCTGGGCCAGCTTATCTACAACACAAAAGACATGGCCCTCAGGATATGATGGGATTAGCCCTCACTCAGGATTCTAACCAGGACAAAGCCATTAAGCCATAATAGGAATTGCCCAAAGCCCCTTCATTACACCATCACCCAGCAAGATTCAACCAGGCCTGGGAGTCTGACAACCTACAAAGTTACCCCTGAATGGCCCCATGGGAGTCTGACAACCACTCAGAGTACATTTCTTACACAGGAATAGGAAGCTCCAAGGTTGGGCCCAAGTGTTCTGCAACCCAACAAGACAGACACAGACTTCAGAGGATAACTAGAACTGCAGAAAAAACAATGGCTACCAACCTGCCTTCCATGGAGGACCTGTATACTGCATGAGTCAAAAAGAGGGCTGGGAAAATATTTACAGATCCCTCGCATCCAGGACATAAACTGTTTCAACTCCTACCCTCAAAACGACGCTATAGAGCACTGCACACCAGAACAACTAGACACAAGGACAGTTTTTTCCCGAAGGCCATCACTCTGCTAAACAAATAATTCCCTCAACACTGTCAAACTGTTTACTAAATCTGCACTACTATTAATGTTCTCATCGTTCCCATCACCCATCTCTTTCCACTTATGACTGTAACTTTGTTGCTTGTATCCTTACGATTTATGCTGATATTGTTTCCTGATTGCTTATTTGTACCCTATGACTATCATTAAGTGGTGTACCTTATGATTCTTGATGAACGTATCTTTTCTTTTATGTACACTGAGAGCGTATGCACCAAAGACAAATTCCTTGTGTATCCAATCACACTTGGCCAATAAAAAATTCTATTCTATTCTATTCTATTCTATTCTATTCTATTCTATTCTATTCTATTCTATTCTATTCTATTCTATTCCATTCCATTCTATTCCATTTTATTCTATTCCACTCCACTCTATCCTTATTCCATATTTTCTATTCTATTCTATTCTATTCTATTCTATTCTATTCTATTCTAGGAGAGGGTATAATATCTCTCCCTCTCTCACCCATGGGCTCTTTTTTGCCCAGGACTTCAAAACCCATGTGGTCCTGTCCACCATTAAACCATCTTTCCAAGCAGCCTCCATGTTTCTAGTGTCTTTCTTCCCACTTGGAACTCAACCCAGATGGACATTTCTTCCAACACTCTGAACTGTGGGGGCTAAATGGATCTTCTTTGCTCAGGAGCAGTCTACCTTAGGGGAATCGCTGCTACAGAAACCCTTTTAGACCAGGTTTGAGGCTTAGCAACATGAAGGAGCAGGCTGGGCTTTTTTTGTGGGGGGGGGGCGAAGGGGGAATTAGGGCATCCCTCTTCGAAGAACCCAGTGGTGGCGGCAATTTTGCCATAGGGAAAATCTCCCCCACTCTAAATCTGGAATCAGAAAAAGAGCTACAAAGCAAACTTGCATCGGTCTCCTCTTTTTTTCCTCTTCTTTTGCTGTCACCATCCTGAAACCTTCCTTCATATCTCCAGGAAGCTATTTCCAGCTCAGCAATGAAATTCAGGAGCCTTTTTTTTTTTTTTTTGGAAAAAAAAAACTTGCTTTTGTTCTCTGCATAACGGCAAAATACAAGGAAAATGAGACAGAGAGGAGAGAGAGAGGAGGGAGGGAGCGGGAGGGGGAGAGAGGAGCGGGAGGGAGGGAGAGAGGAGAGAGAGAGAGAGAGAGAGAGGAAAGAAGAGGGGAGAGAGAGGAAAGAGGGAGGAGGGGAGAGGGAGGGAGAGAGGAGGAGAGGTGGGAGAGAGGAGAGAGGAGAGAGAGAGAGAGAGAGAGAGGAAAGAAGAGGGGAGAGAGAGGAAAGAGGGAGGAGGGGAGAGGGAGGGAGAGAGAGGAGGGAGAAGGTGGGAGAGAGGGAGAGAGAGAGGAGAGCGGGGAGGGAGAACAGAGAAGAGAGGAGAGAGGGAGACAGGAAAGATGAGAGAGGAAGAGGGAGGGAGGGAGGGAGAAAGGAGAGGGGGAGGGAGGGACAGAGAAGAGAGGAAAGTGAGATAAAAGGTGAGAGAGAGGAAAGAGGAGGGGGGAGACGGAGGGAGAGAGGGAGGTGGAGGGAGAGAGAGGAGGGAGAGGGTAGGAGAGGGAGGGAGGGAAAGAGGAGAGGGGGAGGGAGGGACAGAAGAGAGGAGAGAGACAAGAAAGGTGAGAGAGAGGAAAGAGGAGGGAGAGGAGAGGAGATGGAGGGAGAGAGGAGGAGAGGAGGAGGGAGGAGGGAGGACAGAGGAGAGGAGGAGAGGGACAGAAAGAGAGAGAGAGGAGGAAAGGTGAGAGAGAGGAAAGAGGAGAGGAGGGAGATGGAGGAGGGAGAGAGAGGAGGAGGAGAGAGAAACGGAGAGAGGAGGGAGAATGGGAGGAAGATAGGGAAAGAGGGAGAGAGAGGAGGGAGAGGATGAGAGAGAAACGGAGAGAGGGAGGGAGAATGGGAGGAAGATAGGGAAAGAGGGAGAGAGAGGAGAGGGAGGAAGGGAGGGAGGGAGAGAAAGATAAGGGGAGGGGAGGGAGGGAGAGGAGGGGGAGAGAGAAGAGAAAGAGGGAGGGAGGGAGACAAAGGAGAGAGAGAGTTTCTTTGGTGGCAAAAGTGGATGTCATTTCCTAGTCAAGGCCACACTCTAGCCCGAAAACTCTGGTTTGAAGCTCTCGTTAGTTCAACAGTTCTCAACCTTGGGAAATTTGAATGTGTGGACTTCCACTCAATATGCTGGCTGAGGAATTCTGGGAATTGAAGTCCATGTGTCTTAAAAGTCCCCAAGGTTGAGAAACCTCTACTACCAGCACCTGGGATAGGCAGATGTGGTTTGATTGTGTAGAAAATATTGTTGCAGGATGGAAGCTGTTTCAAGTAAAGCTGCCTTTAGCAGCTGACTTGATTATGTTCATGTACTTTGCAGGCCCAGTCGATTCTGTCAGCTGATAGTTCAGAGTATTGTGCAGCACCAGAAAAATGGGTTAATTTAGTAAGCAAGTCAACTGAACAGAGCTTCAGAAGGCAAGGATAACAATGGGGAACTGAGAAAGAGGGGGGAAGAGAGAAAAAAATGTGTGTGTTTGTGGTTTCTCGGTTATTGTTTCTAGGGGGAGGGAGAGAAAGAGAGAGAAAGATGAGAGAGAGAGAAAGAGACAGAGAAACAGAGAGATAGAAAGAGAGAGACAGAGATATATAGATGGATGGATGGATGGATAGATAGATAGATAGATAGATAGATAGATAGATAGATAGATAGATAGATAGATAGATAGATAGATAGATAGATAGATAGATAGATAGATAGATAGATAGACAGACAGACAGACAGATAGATAGATACTCTCAGCCTTACACGGGAAAAGACCTGAATATGCCAAGACCTAGATAGATAGATAGATAGATAGATAGATAGATAGATAGATAGATAGATAGATAGATAGATAGATAGATAGATAGATAGATAGATAGATAGATAGATACTCTCAGCCTTACATGGGAAAAGACCTGAATATGCCAAGACCTAGATAGATAGATAGATAGATAGATGAATAGATAGATAGATAGATGAATGATAGATGAATGAAGATAGATAGATAGATACTCACAGCCTTACATGGGAAAAGACCCGAATATGCCAAGACCTAGATAGATAGATAGATAGATAGATAGATAGATAGATAGATAGATAGATAGATAGATAGATAGATAGATAGATAGATACTCTCAGCCTTACACGGGAAAAGACCTGAATATGCCAAGACCTAGATAGATAGATAGATAGATAGATAGATAGATAGATAGATAGATAGATAGATAGATAGATAGATAGATAGATAGATAGATACTCTCAGCCTTACATGGGAAAGAGAATATGCCAAGACCTAGATAGATAGATAGATAGATAGATAGATAGATAGATAGATAGATAGATAGATAGATAGATAGATAGATAGATAGATAGATAGATACTCTCAGCCTTACATGGGAAAAGACCCGAATATGCCAAGACCTAGATAGATAGATAGATAGATAGATAGATAGATAGATAGATAGATAGATAGATAGATAGATAGATAGATAGATAGATAGATAGATAGATACTCTCAGCCTTACATGGGAAAAGACCCGAATATGCCAAGACCTAGATAGATAGATAGATAGATAGATAGATAGATAGATAGATAGATAGATAGATAGATAGATAGATAGATAGATAGATAGATAGATGAATATGCCAAGACATAGATAGATAGATAGTTAGATAGATAGATAGATAGATAGATAGATAGATAGATAGATAGATAGATAGATACTCTTAGCCTTACATGGGAAAAGACCCAAATATGCCAAGACCTAGATAGATAGATAGATAGATAGATAGATAGATAGATAGATAGATAGATAGATAGATAGATAGATAGATAGATGAGAGAGTGAGAGAGAGAGAGAGAGATGAAAGATAGATTATATATATGGATGAATGGATGGATGGATGGATGGATGGATGGATGGATGGATGGATGGACGGATGGACAGACAGACAGACAGACAGACAGATAGATAGGAGAGAGAGAGATGAGAGAGAGAGAGAAAGAGAGAGAGGTAGAGAGAGGGAGATTAGATTATAGATATATAGATACAGATAGAGATGGATGGATGGATGGATGGGTGGGTGGGTGGATGGATGGATGGATGAGAGAGAGAAAAAGAGAGCTAGACAGGTAGATAGTGAAGCCGAGAGTTAGAGACTGGCAGGCAGATGGTGGATAGGTAGATAGGCAGATAGGGAGGTATGTAGATAGGGCAGTGGATAAGTAGGTAAATAGACAGGTAAGTAGGTAGATGGAGAGATAGGCAGGCAGGCAGGCAGGCAGGTAGGCAGGGAAACTGCAATATCAGACTTATCTCCTGCCAGCAAAAAATGAAAAGATCTCTTGGTAGTTTTGAAGCTTGCCTTGGCATCCATTTAAGTGAGATGGCCAAAAAGGGAGAGAGCATGGGTGGATGGATGGGTGGGTGGGTGGGAGGATAGATGGGAGGGATGGAGGAAGGAAGGAAGGGGATTTTCGCACAGTGTGCGTAATGTCACTCTCTTTCCCTCCCCCACCCCCCACTTCAGTCGTCCTACTTGATTATATTTTCTGGCATGTAAATGCAGCCTCTTCACGAAGGAGCAAATGCTCAGAAGCAGTAGGAGAAAATGCAGCCGGGGAGGGGAGCTCCGAAGAGTTCCTTCAGCTAATGACCGAGTGGAGGCTCTGAAAGATGGGAGAGGATGTTTTTATAAGCTGGTAGGTTGGAGAGCAATACAATTATCTTGGGCGCTGAGCAGGTGAACATAAAAGCACACACAAATCGGGAGGAAATGATCATCTAAATCAGGGGTCTCCAACCTTGGCAACTTTTAAGACTTGTGGACTTCAACTCCCAGAGTGAGGAGTTCTGGGAGTTGAAGTCCACAAGTCTTAAAGTTGCCAAGGTTGGAGACCCCTGATCTAAATCAGTGTTTTTCAACCTTGGCCCCTTTAATAAGATGGGTGGACTTCAACTCCCAGAATTCCCCAGCCAGTATGAAGGCTTGGAGTTCTTCTAGCCCAACCCTCTGCTCAAGCAGGAGACCCTGTATCATTTCAGACAAGTAGCCGTCCTGTCTCTTCTTAAACACCTCCAATGTTGGAGCACCCACAACTTCTGAAGGCTAGTTCGTTGGTTAATTGTCTTCACTATTAGCTAATTTCTCCTTATTTCTAGGTTGCTTCTCTCCTTGATTAGTTTCCATCCGTTGCTTCTTGTCCTGCCTTTGGGGAATAGGTTGGGGAGGGAACCCCTTCTTTGTGGCAGCTCGTGAGATATTGGAACACTGCTATCATGTCTCCCCTAATCCTTCTTTTCATTAGATTTTTGTTGTTGTTAGTTGCGAAGTCGTGTCTGACCCATTGTGACCTCATGGACAACATTTCTCCAGGCTTTCCTGTCCTCTACCATCCTCTGGAGTCCATTTAAACTCATGCCTACTGCTTCAGGGACTGTCGTGTCCCACTCCTCCGCTGACGGCCGGGTCAGGGAAATCCGAATCAGGTGTGCCTCTGCAGCTCTGCCCAAAGTCCTAGCAAAGTCCTCAGAGCAGGCAGGAGACCAGAAAGTGACTTCAGCAAGATAAGTTCGACTTTGCCTGACTCAGAGACTGCCAGAAAGTAGATCCTTTATATAGGCCATGGGGTGTGGCTCCATGACTCAGCACTCATTAAGGCCTGCCCCTCCCTTCCTTCTGTTGCCTCTGCCTATCCAGTCTTCTGATGAGAGGGTCACTCCAATCAGCAGCTGTTGGAAATAAACTTTCCTCAGGCTCACGTGCTGTGGAGGAGGGGGAGGGGTCTAGCTGCTCCGTTTGCCTGGGCATGGAGCCAGGGCTGGGGCCGGGGGGTGCTCCCTCCTCTGCAGCCTGCTTGGGCATGGAGCCAGGGCTGGGACTGGGAGGTGCCCCCTCCTCTTCAGCTTGTCTGGGCATGGAGCCAGGACTGGGGCCGGGAGGCATACATTCCTCCGTGTTCGGGAGCAGATAAGAAGGCCCCGGCTGCTGTGAGAGCGGGCAAGACACAACAGGGACTCCATCCAGTCACCTCGTTCTCTGTCGTCCCCTTCTTCTTTTGCCCTCCATCTTTCCCAGCATTAGGCTCTTCTCCAGGGAGTCCTTCTTTCTCATTAGGTGGCCAAAGTATTTCAGTTTCATCTTCAGGATCTGGCCTTCTAAAGAGCAGTCAGGGTTGGTCTCCTCTAGGACTGACTTTTTTTTTTTTTTTACATTTATATCCCACCCTTCTCCGAAGACTCAGGGCGGCTTACAGTGTGTAAGGAAATAGTCTCATTCTATTTGTATATTTACAAAGTCAATTTATTGCCCCCCCAACAATCTGGGTCCTCATTTTACCTACCTTATAAAGGATGGAAGGCTGAGTCAACCTTGGACCTGGTGGGACTAGAACCTGCAATAATTGCAGGCAGCTGTGTTTTAATAACAGGCTTCTTACAGCCTGAGCCACACCGCAGCCCTTGTTTGTTCGCCTTGCAGTCCAAGGGACTCGCAGGAGTCTTCTCCAGCACCAGAGTTCAAAGGCCTCCATTCTTTGAAGCTCAGCCTTTCTTATGGTCCAACTTTCACAGCCATCCATTGCAACTGGGAAAACCACAGCCTTGACTATACGCACTTTTGTTGACAGGGTGATGTCTCTGCTTTTTAGTATGCTGTCTAGATTTGCCATAGCTTTCCTCCCCAGGAGCAAGCATCTTTTAATTTCTTGGCTGCAGTCCCCATCTGCGGTGATCTTGGAGCCCAGGAAAATAAAATCTGTCACTACCTCCATTTCTTCCCCATCTATCTGCCAGGAATTGAAAGGGACAGATGCCATAATTTTAGTTTTCTTAATGTTGAGTTTCAAGCCAACTTTTGAACTCTCCTCCTTCACCCGCATCAAGAGACTCTTTAGTTCCTCTTCGCTTTCTGCCATTAGAGTGGTATCATCTGCATATCTGAGGTTGTTGATATTTCTTCCGGCAATCTTAATTCCAATTTTTGATTCATCTAGCCCCGCCTTTCTCATGATGTGTTCTGCATATAAGTTAAATAGGCAGGGTGATAGTATACTTAGATTATATTATATTAATTATATTAATTATTATTAATATAATAATAATAATATATATAATATAATAATAATTATATTAATTAGAGTATAATTAGATAGTATAATTAGATTAGGTTTAGGTAAAGGTTCCCCACACACATATGTGCTAGCCGTTCCTGACTCTAGGGGGCGGTGCTCATCTCTGTTTCAAAGCCGAAGAGCCAGCGCTGTCCAAAGACATCTCCATGGTCATGTGGCCGGCATGACTCAACGCCAAAGGCGGATGGAACGCTGTTACCTTTCCACCAAAGGTAGTCCCTATTTTTTTCTACTTGCATTTTTTACGTGCTTTCAAACTGCTAGGTTGGCAGAAGCTGGGAGCTCACCCCGCACTAGAGATTCGAACCGCTGAACCGCCAACCTTATGATCGACAAGTTCAGCGTCTTAGCCACTGAGCCACCACGTCCCTGTTATCATTAGATTAGAGTTACCCAATTCCTGCAACTGTTTTAGCCTCCTTCTCCTCCTTGTTGTCTTTTGCCCCCTTCTTATCTTTGTTCCTTTTCCTCCTCTCAACAGAACAACAGAGTTGGAAGGGTCCCTGGAGGTCTTCTAGTCCAACCCCTACTCAAGCAGGAGATGCTATACCATTCCATACAAGCAGGGATCAGTGATGAGTAAAGAAACAGGGTTTTATGGCTTAGCATTGTAGGAATTTAGCACCCATCCCCCCTCCTAGAAGAATGAAATATTTTAGAAAATATTTAAAAGGCAGAATATATTTCCCTGGATGAGAAATGGAGAAACATGTTTTAAAGACAAAGCAGCTTCCTGACTCCCCCCCACCTTTGTCAATGGGCCACTAAAGCCTCAACCAAGCTCACTCATTTCCCCCCACCTTTGTCAATGGACCATCATTTGCAACACAATAGAACAGAAACTCACCACATGGCACCTGGGAAGATTACATCAGCCAGCAAGGCTAGCTAAGACCCCCACCCCCTGGGAGTTTGACAACCAATCAGGATACTCTTCCTGTGCCCCAGAAAGTTCAAAGCTCAGAAAAAGCATAAAGCCAGGGAGCACACAGGATCTCAGCCCTTTTTTTTCTGTTCAGGAACTCAAGCCATGTGATCCTGACCACCATTAAACCATCTTTCCAAGCAGTCTCCATGTTTCCACTGTCTTTGTCCCCACTTGGAACTGAACCCAGATGGATATTTCTTCCAACAGCATGAAGCGTGAATCTAACTTATTTGTGAGCAACTTGCCATTTGACTTTGGAATCCTTGAATGTCTGCATGAAGCATGAATGCAGAGAGAATAGAATAGAATAGAATAGAATAGAATAGAATAGAATAGAATAGAATAGAATAGAATAGAATAGAATACCAGAGTTGGAAGGGACCTTGGAGGTCTCCTAGTCCAACCCCCTGCTTAGGCAGGAAACCCTACACCACTTCAGACAAATGGCTTTTCTTAAAAACATCCAGTGTTGGAGCATTCACAACTTCTGGAGGCAAATTGTTCCACTGGTTAATTGTTTTAATTGTCAGGAAATTTCTCCTTAGTTCTAAGTTGCTTCTCTCCTTGATTAGTTTCCACCCATTGCTTCTTGTCCTGCCCTCAGGTACTTTGGAGAACAGCCCGACTCCCTCTTCTTTGTGGCAACCCCTGAGATATTGGAACACTGCTATCATGTCTCCCCTAGTCCTTCTTTTTATTAAACTAGACATCCCCAATTCCTGCCTCTGTTCTTCATATGTTTTGATCTCCAGACCCTTAAACGTCTTAGTCACTCTTCTCTGCACTCTTTCAAAATCTCAATATCTTTTTTATAACACGGTGACCAAAACTGGATGCAATATTCTGTCTTAAGGCAGAACTGGGCGGCTTTTTGACAGCTACTGGACCAAACTCAATTTTTCCGTATCCAAGGCTGCAGCGGGCAAACTAATTAGATGAAATAAAAGGAGTCAAGGTTTGTCTCTTAACAGGGAGGTTTTATGATGTCTGGGGAGACAATGACAGAAAGAATAATTCAGTGCTAAGATCAAAATCCACCATGGGGAAACGGTAGCTGCCTTTCACAGCAACCATCTTTTCCTTCATGCACAAAATTCATATTTAAATATGCATTGAAAAACCTGTTTCTCCCAAGTTCATCGCTCTGGATGAAACTTCTCACAATATTTCTTGTCTTGAATGTATTTTTTTTATTCCCGCTTCAAACCCAGAGCTACACTTTTAAATTTAAAAGCCTACGGGCACAGCTAAAATCCAAAGGCCAGCAGCCTTCTTGACTTTGTGTTATAGCCAAAGGCCTGGACAGCCAGTTGGATCGTTTCAAAATAGTTTTTAGTCTTTTTTTCACTGGTACAATTTTAATTGTTTGGATGGGTATGTTTTTTTTTTTATTATGGAGTTTCTCAGTTATCCAGGTCAGGGTTGCCTCAAAGCAGGGGTGAAATCTAAAAATTTTCCCTACCGGTTCTGTGGGTGTGGCTTAATTGGTGGGCGTGGCTTGGTGGTCAGATGACTGGGTGGGTGTGGCCAATAACAATAAATAATAAAAATAATAAACAAAGTATAAAAAAAAAACAATAAGAGGTACCAAAAACCAACTTTCACACTTTACACACACACAACACAACACAACTGACTCACACACAATGTAAAATAAAGTGACCAGATTTCAGCGATGGCAAAGCGGGACACCATTGACCTGGGGGGGGGGGCCTGCGCATGCGCGCTGAGTCTCGCCACCTGGCTGAAGGAGGAGGAGCGGCTGCTGCTTCTCAGCTCTTCCAGGCAGGCTCGGCTCTCCTCTCGGCTCTTCCAGGCAGCAGGCGATCTCGCGCCCTCTTCTCCGCCACTCCCCCTTCTCCGCCTCCTCCTCCTCCTCTTGCGTTGCTGCCTCCCATTTTCAGAATGGGAGTGGGGGAAAAAAATCGGGACTTTTTTGAAATGCCGCGGGACGCGGGACAAATTATAAATTTCAGCAAATGAACCAGCAAACATGTGGAAAACTCTTAAAAATATCACCGGCTATGGCAAACCTCCTTCCCAGGCTGAAGGTAATCAACAACTGGCAGATGACCTGAATGAGTTTTACTGCAGGTTTGAAAGGAAACTACAGCCACCTATCTCCACAACCCCCATCTCAGACACACCAACAACAGCCAAGCCTCCTACAACTGACCCCATTTCATTGGGTTCACAACCCCTAGTGATCACAGAAAAGGAAGTGCAGGACCTATTTCACAGACAAAAGCCAGGAAAAGCGCCAGGCCCAGACAAGATAACTCCTTCTTGCTTAAAAGTCTGTGCTGACCAATTGGCCCCCATCTTCACCCATATTTTCAATAAATCACTAGAGATGTGCTATGTTCCTTCTTGCTTCAAACGCTCTACCATCATCCCAGTGCCAAAGAAGCCCACCATCAAGGAACTGAATGACTACAGACCAGTTGCTCTAACATCTGTAGTCATGAAAACCTTTGAAAGGCTAGTGCTTTCCTACCTGAAAACCATCACGAATCCGCTTTTAGACCCCTTGCAATTTGCATACCGAGCAAATAGATCAACAGATGATGCTGTTAATATGGCTCTGCACTACATCCTACAACATCTTGAGTCTCCAAAGACCTATGCAAGGGTCCTCTTTGTAGACTTTAGTTCAGCATTCAATACCATCATTCCAGACATTCTTCTAACTAAGCTAAACCAGCTACAGGTACCGGAACAGACTTGTAAGTGGATCACAAGCTTCCTAACAAACAGGAAGCAGCAGGTGAAGCTAAGCAAGATCACATCAAATACCTGTACAATTAGCACCCCCCAAGGCTGTGTGCTCTCCCCACTTCTCTTCTCTCTGTATACCAATGACTGCATCTCCAATGATCCATTTGTTAAGCTACTGAAGTTCGCAGATGACACAACAGTGATTGGTCTCATTCGAGACAATGACGAATCCGCATATAGACGAGAGGTCGAACGACTAGCCTTGTGGTGCAACCAAAACAATCTGGAACTGAACACACTCAAAACCGTAGAAATGGTGGTAGATTTTAGGAAAAACCCTTCCATACTTCCACCTCTCACAATACTTGACAACACAGTATCAACAGTAGAAACCTTCAAATTTCTGGGTTCTATCATATCAAAAACATCATTAAAAAAGGACAACAAAGAATGTTCTTTCTGCGCCAACTCAGTAAGCTCAAACTGCCCAAGGAGCTGCTGATCCAATTCTACAGAGGAATTATTGAGTCTGTCATTTGCACCTCTATAACTGTCTGGTTCGGTTCTGCAACCCAACAAGAAAAACACAGACTTCAGAGGATAATTAGAACTGCAGAAAAAATAATTGCTACCAACTTGCCTTCCATTGAGGACCTGTATACTGCACGAATCAAGAAGAGGGCCGTGAAAATATTTGCAGATCCCTCGCATCCTGGACATAAACTGTTTCAACTCCTACCCTCAAAACGACGCTATAGAGCACTGCACACCAGAACAACTAGACACAAGAACAGTTTTTTCCCGAAGGCCATCACTCTGCTAAACAAATAATTCCCTCAACACTGTCAGACTATTTACTGAATCTGCAGTAATTAATTTAATTTAATTAATTTAATTAATCGTTTCATAGTTCCCATCACCAATCTCTTTCCACTTATGACTGTATGACTATAACTTGTTGCTGGCAATCCTTATGATTTATATTGATATATTATCATCAATTGTGTTGTAAATGTTGTACCTTGATGAACGTATCTTTTCTTTTATGTACACTGAGAGCATATGCACCAAGACAAATTCCTTGTGTGTCCAATCACACTTGGCCAATAAAATTCTATTCTATTCTATTATTAAAAAGCAGGACTGTTCCGCCAAAAGCGGGACGTCTGGTCACTATAATGTAAAAGCAGCTGCACTTCACACTTCACACAGCCACAAAAAGCTCAAAAACCAACTTTCACACACACAACTCCACACACACACACACACACACACACAAAATGCCACATAGAAGCTTTCTGAGATTTTGTGTGTTTGTGCAGTTAGAGTGAAACACTACAGAAACACACCAAATCTCAGAAAGCTGCACAAATATTTTATTTTATTATTTTATTTTATTTTATTTTATTGTGGACTTCAAATCCCAGAGTTCCTCAGCTAGCAAAGCAGGAAGTCAAAGCAAGCTTTTTTTTCTTTTCTTCAGTAGCTGAAGAAAGCATGCAGTTGCAGCCGGAAAGGAGCAGTAATTATAGGTAAGTGAGGAGGGGGAATTGGCTGGGCATGGGTGGAGACTCTTGTAAGTGGGGGCTGTTAAAAAGTGAGTTTAAAAGCCTGTGAGGATCAGGAAACTCCTCTGGGATCGCCAGAGGAGGCTTTTAAATCCTGGGGTTTTTTTAAAAAACTTTTAAAGGGTTTTGATCTCTGCTCAGCCCCGCGATCATCAGAGGTTTTTGTTTTTGTTTTTTTACTTTTAAAGGCATGTTTCGGCTGAAGAAAAACTTTTAAAAGTAAAAAAAAAACCTCTGCTGATGGTGTGGCTCAGCAGAGGCAGCGGGGGCAGGGCCAGGGATTTTTGCTACCGGTCCTCCGAACCAGCAGCTGCCATCGCTACCTAATCGGGGGAGCCGGTGTGAACCGGCAGCATTTCACCCCTGCCTCAAAGGTGCTTTTTCGAAAGGCAACTGGACTTTCTTTATTTTTCCTTGAAGACGTTTTGCTTCTCATCCAAGAAGCTTCTTCAGTTCTGACTGAATGGTCGAGGATGGAAGGGTTTATATTTGTCACAGTCATCTGGTCATTAGTACTCTTTCTGAGAGTTGCCACTTGCAGGTTTCTTCTTATAGCAAACAGTGGGTTCACTTAATGATTGCCGCAAAAAGGGAATTCAAATCAGGTCAGTCACATAATGACCTGCTTTATGACTCTCAAAGATGATGACCATAATGAGTTGGCTCCATTATGGTCATAACTCGAGGACTACCTGTATTCCCTCCATGTTTGATTTTCCTCGGATTCAGTTAACAGTTGTCAATTACCATATTTTTCGGGCTATAAGATGCTCCGAAGTATAAGATGCACCTAGTTTTTGGGGAGGAAAACAAGGGGGATAAAATCTGCCTCTCAGCAAACAGTCTGGTCACCTTCAGCACAGCCTGATTCAGCACAAGCAGTTGATTGGTGGTTGGATCAGCCTCCCAGAATACCACCTATCAGCTGTTCCAGGCTGTGGGGAGCGCCACCACCTAGTGCCGCCATCAACGTCCATTACTGCTGCCGCCTATCGCCGCCTCCACGTGCCCCATTTTCGGCCTCTGCGCGTCCCATTTTTGGCACGTTCCAGGCAGCGGGGATCACTGCTGCCACTGCTTATCCCCACTGCTGCCTATCCACCTGGAACGGGCCAAAAACGGGATGGATGGAGGCTGAAAATGGAGCACACAGAGGCAGCGATATGTGGCAGCAATGAGGGGCAGCACCAGGGGTGATGGGCAGTGGTGATTCCTGCAGCCTGGAACAGCTGATAGGCGGTATTCCGGGAGGCCAATCCAACCACCAATCAGCTGCTTGTGCTAAATCAGGATGCGCTGAATCAGGCTGTGCTGAAGCTGACAGGCTGTTTGCTGGGAGGCAGATTTTTTCCCACTGGGAGGCAGTATTCCAGGAGGCCAATCCAACCACCAATCAGCTGCTTGTGCTAAATCAGGCTGTGCTGAATCAGGCTGTGTGTCAAGGTTCCAGAAATACCTCTTCTGCGTAAAAGAAACTCAGAGACATTTCTTTTCCAGAGTTCTTTACTAGCATGAGGAGACTGGCACACGATGAGTGCAATTCCAAAACTGAAGTTCCGGATTCTTTTCCCAGTTATACAAACCCCAAGAGTCCCACCCCCCTGACCCCTTTGATGGTCACATGGTCCCACGTTCTTCCAGTTCATTCGAATATCTTCTTGCCACTCTTCCTGCAGACGTTAACACCATCCGACCTTGACCGCTTGAAGAATGTTACCATACCCCTCAACCCCCCCCTCCCCTCAGGGGAAAGATGTGGCAGCGTCTGGAACCCTAAAGTCTAATATGGTTTCCAGGCCTGACACTGTGCTGAAGGTGGGAGGCTGTTTGCTGGGAGGCAGATTTTTTCCCCCCTGATAGGCGGTATTCCGGGAGGCTGATCTAACCGCCTATCAGCCGCTTGTGCTAAATCAGGCTGTGTTGAAACTGACTAGGCTGTTTGCTGCTTGCTGCAAGGAGGTAAATTGGTAGGAGGGGAGGGGCCAGCGGGTGGGAGGGGCTTCGGCAACATTCCCTGTATAAGATGCACAGACATTTCCACCCACTTTTTTTGGGGGGGGCGGAGGAAGTGCGTCTTATACACAGAAAAATACAGTAGCATCCTTCAGCATCCCAATTTAAGGTTGGACTCGCCTTCTGAATTTGGAGATCTTTTGGAAAGTTTACATTGGCGGGGGTTTTGTGCCTATATTTAACATCTTACAGATGTTGCTGTAATATTGCTTTTTGTCTCTTCTAACAGCTCTTCTGAAATTCTTTGTTCCGGAGATCTTTGTCTTTCTTGGCTTCGGCGTCTCTTCTTGGCAGGTTGTTTTATTTCCTAACTTGCACTTGCATGCCTGTAATTTAAATTTATTACTGCAAGTTCTTCCTTCTGAAATGATGGAGAAAGGGGTCTTGACCGTTTCCCTGCATTGCAACTGGAATAATTGAAGAGAGCCAGCTAGCTACCCGATCTCCCTGCAGTCTTCTCTTCTCAAAACTAAGCAGGCTCAGAGGAGTGAGTTTCTAGTCTTATGATCAAACCTGTGCCAGGTTGTTGTTGTTGTTTTTTCTCCAGTCCTCGTTAAAAATGGGACTCCCAGAATTGACACTAACTCGAAATGCTCAAAGGATAAAAAGATCTGCCACTTTTATATTGCTACATGAATTTACACTGCATATCGGTTGTTTTCATGTAGATGTATTCTGTTTTTATGCCGGAGGCTACCCAAAACCTGCTAGAAATTGAACAGCGTCAATCAAATAAACAAACAAACAAAAAGAAGAACAAAACATCCAAGAAGAGAGTATATGTAACTCAGGGTTGAACTGTGGAGTTTCTTTGTGCTCTTCTTTGGCTGTTTGGTTGCAGATGTTACATCACCCAACTAGGTAACTGTTGTGACTCCAGCCCCCGATCCTGGCCCCATGCCTGAAAGTGACTCTGAGAGTGAGGGGGAAGGGCTGGTAAGGCTTACCTCAGGAGCACTGATTCCTTTAGCTCGGTTCCAGGAGCTAGAACCAGACCAGTCGGAGGACGTAATGAGGCCATCATCCCCTGATTCCTCCCTTCCCCAGGCTACGCCTTCAGACCCAGCTGATAATAATAATCAAGCTTGGCTTGACCCACGCTTCAGAAGATTAGAAAGGCGGCGTCATTAAAAGGAAGGGTGGGGCTGGACCCCCACCCCACAGGATATATAAGGAGCTTTGGGGACTGCTCTCTCCACGGGAAGCAAAGTTTAGCTGATCCATTTCAAAAAGAGCTGAAAGTCTTGCTACGTGAGTCATTTGTTTGAACTTTGGCAGGCAGCTGCGATTTCTCTGCCAGGACTGATAAGAGCCGTGAATCCACTGGCTGAAGGCCAGCTCGTGGGTCTTAAGTGGGGAAGGAGACAGAACAGTAACATCATCAGCACTAGAGAGCATTGGTGTCGAGCACAGCTCTGGCTCGACACATGATGCTGCAGGGATCTGCATCTGGCAAGCATGAGAAATGAGTCAGCACATTGGTGGCTGGGATAGAGGAAGATGAGGGCTGAGCATTAGAAAGAGCTGCTTTAGCAGAAGATGTGGCAGCTGAGGCTGTCAGACGAGGAGGGAGAGAGCGGCTGGGCATCCAATCAACAGAGCAGTTCAACCATGGGGCGGGGCCTGAGCAGCACGGGGTGTTTAAAAGGGGCTGAGAGGCGGAAGCTCTCAGCGCTGACTTTATACAAAGAAACCTCGACTTTTCCTGAGACCCGGTGTATAGCAGACCAAATAAAAGAAGCCTTTTTTCTGGAAGAAAGTTGGCTTGTTTATTCTCACGGCGTCTGGCACAACTGTGGCTGAGCAAGCCAAGAGTGGGGTTTGCTGCTCCCTGTTTATATACAGTAGCTTGCCCTTCATGTTTGAATGTGGTTTTCCCCTAAGGTAGCTCCTTTTTTTAAGGAATTGCTTTCTGCTTGATGGTTTGTCTGGTGTTAATCCATGCTTATCTGGGTGTTGCTGCTAGAGAGGACAGTTCTGGTCCTTTTGCTTGCTTCTTGGCTTTAAGGTAGTGTCTCGACTTACAACCACAATGGAGCTCAAATTTTCTATTGCTAAGTGAGACAGTTGTTCAGTTAGTTTTGCCCCATTTTACGACCTTTCTTGCCATGGTTGTTAAGTGAATCTCTGCAGTTGTTATGTTAGTTACATGGTTGTTAAGTGAATCTGGCTTCCCCATTGACCTTGCTTGTCAGAAGCGAACAAAGTAATAACCAAAAGCCAACATGGGTTTGTCAAAAACAGATTAAAGATGCCAAACTAATCTTATTGCATTCTTTGACAAAGTGACAAAATTAGTGGACCAGAGGAATGCTGTTACTATAATTTACTTGGACTTTAGTAAGGCATTTCATAAAGTAGACCGTAACCTACTACTAGATAAAGTAGAAAAACGTGACTTAGACAGCATCTCTGCCAGATGGATTGGAAAACCACTTACAATGGTTTTAAGTGTGAAAAATGGCCGTAAGTCACTTTCTTCAGTGCTGTTGTAACTTCAAGTGGTCACTAAATGAACAGTTGTAAGTTGTTTAGTGCTGGAGCCCACACAGTTCCTAAAAGCACGCTGGTTTTCTGCTTCATTGTTCTCACGGACAGGAAGTGTTTGGATCTGCTTCTATAAATCTTCCACCTGATGGTTATTGTTGTCCCATTGGGCACTATGGAGAATAAATCCATTCCCTCTTCCCTGAGATGGGACTTCAAGGATTGGAAGACTTCTATAACAGGGGTCTCCAACCTTGGTCCCTTTAAGACTTGTGGACTTCAACTCCCAGAGTCCCTCAGCCAGCAAAGCTTGGAGGACTTCTAGTCCAGGGGTCTCCAACCTTGGTCCCTTTAAGACTTGTGGAGTTCAACTCCCAGAGTCCCTCAGCCAGCAAAGCTGGCTGAGGAACTCTGGGAGTTGAAGTCCACAAGTCTTAAAGGGACCAAGGTTGGAGACCCCTGTTCCATAATGTCTGCCTCCCCTCCCCTAACTGTCTCTTCTTTAGCTAAATGCACCCATTTCTTTGGAAATTTTGAGCAGTTCGGAGAACCGGTAGCAGAAATTTTGAGTAGTTCAGAGAACCAGCAAATACCACCTCTGGCTGGCCCCAGAGTGGGGTGGGAATGGAGATTCTGCAGTATCCTTTCCCTGGAGTGGGGTGGGAATGGAGATTTTGCAGTATCCTTCCCCTGGAGAAAGGGTGGGAATGGAGATTTTGCAGTATCCTTCCCCTGCCACGCCACACCACGCCCACCAAGCCATGCCCACAGAACCGGTAGTATAAAAAAAAATGGATTTCACCACTGGATTTAGCTTAATCTAGGATTCCCTATTGTGGGGAAACTACTGTATATATAAACAGGGAATATGTAGGTCTTTGGTTATTCGGGTTTTCTCCCGCGTAAAATTGGAAGTGTCTTGGCGACGTTTCGACGAAGTCTCGTTCGTCATCTTCAGGCTTCAGCTTCGTGCTTCTGGGAGCAATGTGTGATTGCAGCTGCTTCTTCCTTTTTAACTGCTAGTGGGGGTTTGAACTGATTGGGTGGAGCTTGGCTGTGCTCTGATTGGATGGGGGTTGTTGTTTTTTGTGTGTGTGTGTGTTATGATTGGCTGGGGGTGTGTCCTGTTTGAGTGGGGGCTTGGTTGTGCTCAGATTAGTCTGAGTTGCAGGGGATTTGAGCTGGTGAGTCTGAGTCCCCTGCAACTCAGACTAATCTGAGCACAACCAAGCCCCCACTCAAACAGGACACACCCCCAGCCAATCATAACACACACACACACACACACACACACAAAAACACCCATCCAATCAGAGCACAGCCAAGCTCCACCCAATCAGTTCAAACCCCCACTAGCAGTTAAAAAGGAAGAAGCAGCTGCAATCACACATTGCTCCCAGAAGCACGAAGCTAAAGCCTGAAGATGATGAATGAGACTTCGTCGAAACGTCGCCAAGACACTTCCAATTTTACGCGGGAGAAAACCCGAATAACCAAAGACCTACATACAAACACCCGCGAAAACGTCAGAAAACATATATATATATATATATATAACAAACAGGGAATACACTCCACATTCCTTCGCACTGATGAGATTACCTGGTTGGGTAATGAAACGTCCGCAAGACAACAACAAAGCTCAGAGAGGACACAATGAGTAAAAGAAATGGGTGCATTTAGCTAAAGAAGAGACAGTTAGGGGAGGGGAGGCAGACATTATGGAACAGGGGTCTCCAACCTTGGTCCCTTTAAGACTTGTGGACTTCAACTCCCAGAGTTCCTCAGCCAGCTTTGCTGGCTGAGGACTCTGGGAGTTGAAGTCCACAAGTCTTAAGGGACCAAGGTTGAGACCCCTGACTAGAAGTCCTCAAGCTTTGCTGGCTGAGGGACTCTGGGAGTTGAAGTCCACAAGTCTTAAAGGGACCAAGGTTGGAGACCCCTGGACTAGAAGTCCTCCAAGCTTTGCTGGCTGAGGGACTCTGGGAGTTGAAGTCCACAAGTCTTAAAGGGACCAAGGTTGGAGACCCCTGGACTAGAAGTCCTCCAAGCTTTGCTGACTGAGGGACTCTGGGAGTTGAAGTCCACAAGTCTTAAAGGGACCAAGGTTGGAGACCCCTGGACTAGAAGTCCTCCAAGCTTTGCTGGCTGAGGGACTCTGGGAGTTGAAGTCCACAAGTCTTAAAGGGACCAAGGTTGGAGACCCCTGGACTAGAAGTCCTCCAAGCTTTGCTGACTGAGGGACTCTGGGAGTTGAAGTCCACAAGTCTTAAAGGGACCAAGGTTGGAGACCCCTGGACTAGAAGTCCTCCAAGCTTTGCTGGCTGAGGGACTCTGGGAGTTGAAGTCCACAAGTCTTAAGGGGACCAAGGTTGGAGACCCCTGGACTAGAAGTCCTCCAAGCTTTGCTGGCTGAGGGACTCTGGGAGTTGAAGTCCACAAGTCTTAAAGGGACCAAGGTTGGAGACCCCTGTTATAGAAGTCTTCCAATCCTTGAAGTCCCATCTCAGGGAAGAGGGAATGGATTTATTCTCCATAGTGCCCAATGGGACAACAATAACCATCAGGTGGAAGATTTATAGAAGCAGATCCAAACACTTCCTGTCCGTGAGAACAATGAAGCAGAAAACCAGCGTTGCTTTTAGGAACTGTGTGTCGTGTCCCACTCCTCCGCTGACGGCCGGGTCAGGGAAATCCGAATCAGGCGTGCCTCTGCAGCTCTGCCAAAGTCCTAGCAAAGTCCTCAGGGCAGGCAGGAGACCAGAAAGTGACTTCAGCAAGATATGTTTAGACTTTGTCCGACTCAGAGAATGCCAGAAAGCAGGTCCTTTATATAGGCCATGGGGTGTGGCTCCATGACTCAGCACTTATCCAGGCCTGCCCCTCCCTTCCTTCTGACGCCGCCGCCTATCAATTCTTCTGAAGCGAGGGTCACTCCAATCGGCAGCTGTTGGTAATAGACCTTCCTCAGGCTCACATGCTGTGGAGGAGGGGGAGGGGTCTAGTTGCTCCGTTTGCCTGGGCATGGAGCCAGAGCTGGGGGCTGGAGGTATTTCTTCCTCTTCAGCCTGTCTGGGCATGGAGCCAGGGCTAGGGCCAGGAGGCATGCTAGGACATTCTTCAGCGTTCGGAAGCAGATAAGCAGACCCCGGCTGTGGTGGTGAGATCGGACGAGACACAACACTGTGTGGGCTCCAGCACTAAATGACTTACAACTGTTCATTTAGTGACCACTTGAAGTTACAACAGCACTGAAGAAAGTGACTTACGGCCATTTTTCACACTTACAACCATTGCAACATCCCCCATGGTCACCTAATCAAAATTCATTCACTTAGCAAACTGGCTCGTATTTACGACCGTTGCAATACCCCTGGGTCACGTGATCCTCTTTTGCGACCTTCTGACAAGCAGAGTCCATAGGGAAGCCAGACTCGCTTAACGACCGTGTTACTAACTCAGCTGCAGTGATTCACTTAACAACTGTGGCAAGAAAGGTTGTAAAGTAAGGGAAAACTCACTTAGCAAATGTCTTGCTTAGCAATGGAAATCTGGGCCCAATTGTGATCATAAGTCGAGGACTACCCGTACTGGTTTTCAAGGAAAGACCAGACAACCATTCATTCAAGATTCCAGTTCCGAGGTTGGGGTTGCACTGGATGACCTCTAAGGTCCCTCCCAACCCTATGATTCTATGAAACAGGGCCTCCTTGTGCCAAAGTTTGGCTGTATAATCTCCCTGTTTTTCAAACTCTGGAATAAGAAATGGAGACTTAACTTTTTCTCGGGTTGTTGTTATTTGTTTGGCTTTAAAACCGACGCCCGCGCTATAAAAACAGAGCAAAAGATTTCAGACAACCTACGATTGCCCTGCCTTTTACAATCCTCAGATGCCTAAAAGTAATAATAATAAATAACAGGTTTGATTCCCTTGGCCACAAAAGGTTTCAGGAAATGGAAGCCTTGTTTCTCTTTGCAAGTCATTCTGGTTTATTTGCCCGTTAAATTAATGAACAGAGAAAGCCTGTTGCAATCCCAGGACAGCCCTTTTAAAATTTTCAACCTACGATCCTAACCCACGCAGCCTTAATCCGAGCCTAATCACAAGAAAACTCCACTGTGTTCTATGTGCGTTTATCTCTCAGTGTCTATAGACAAGGGCTGTGCGGAACTATGGCCCCTTTGGAATCTGTAGACTTGCTGGCTCAGGAATTCTGGGAGTTGAAGTCCACAGGTCATAAAGGGGTCTATAAAATTGTACTTAAGGTACCGTTTGAGTTGTTCATTATTTTAAAAAAAAATCCTTAGGAGTTAAGGGTTTGGGGTTTTTTGAGAGAGAAGTTGGGATACCCTCAGGGGGTTCGCAGGGGTTCGGGGGAACCTCTAGCTAAGATTCTGTGCAGTTCGGAAAACCCCCAAATCCCACTCCTGGCTGGCCCCACCCATCCCGCCCCATCCCTCTCAGGTATTCCCATGCGGCCCGTTTTGGATGCAGGTAAGTGCAGGGTACGCACAGAGGCTTGAGGAGGGCGAAAAACGGACCTACCGAAAATTTGGGAAGGCCAGAAACAGGCCCATTTCTGGTCTCTAGAGAGCCTCCAGAGCCTGGGGAGGCTGTTTTTGCCCTTCCGGAGGCTCGAGAAACGCCTCTGGAGCCCAGGGAGGGCAAAAATGCCCTCCCGTCACCGTGGTGCAAGAGGCCGAGTAGGCCACGCCCACCATGGCCACGCCCACCCAGCAACCTGGCAGAGAACCCCTTGCTAAATATTTTTAAAGCTCACCCCTATACAGCCCTATACCTGTATAAAAAATGTGAAAGACTGAAAAGGTGTTATTTTTTAAAAAAAAAAGAATTAAGCCCACATTAAACATCTGTACACTCAATTAAGACATAATTAAAACAGTGCTTTTCGGTCCTCTTGATGCTTTCCTGGATAATTGCATGATTACAGCATAGGTCATATATATATATATATTTATACGTGTGCTAAAAATGATCTAGCTATTCAGCGGAAAGAGGGAGGGGAATCACCGAACGAGGGAAAATAAAACTTGAAAGAAGCAAAGGCTATATATTCCTTTAGATTTAGAAAGTTGTGTGGTTTTTTAAAAAAATTGTCAAGAAAGACTGTTCTGGCATCACAGCGCCCCCTAGTGATCCGTCAGGGCATTTCTCCCAGCTCACCGTCCCAATCTAGAACTCTTAATCAGATATTTGGGCAGAACAATAGAGGACTATCCAAAAGGCTGATAAATCGCTGGGGTCTTTGAAGTACTATGAGTTAACGTAGTATTTATGGAATTATTTTCATATATTTTTTTTATATTTTTTTTATTTACATTTATATCCCGCCCTTCTCCGAAGACTCAAGGCGGCTTACAGTGTATAAGGCAATAGTCTCATTCTATTTGTATATTTACAAAGTCAACTTATTGCCCCCCCCAACAATCTGGGTCCTCATTTTACCTACCTTATAAAGGATGGAAGGCTGAGTCAACCTCGGGCCGGGCTTGAACCTGCAGTAATTGCAGGCTGCTGTGTTCTAATAACAGGCTTCTAACAGCCTGAGCTATTATGGCCCCTATAATAAGGGTTTGGGGAGGCATGAGCAATTGGGCTCTTTGTGAAGGGTTGATGAGTTTGGGGATGTACAGGTGAGTCCTTGACTTACGACCACAATTGAGCCCGGAATGAAAAGTGAAATTTGCTCCATCTGACAACCTTTCTTGCCACAGCCGTTAAGTGAATCACTGAACCGCTTTTAAGTTACTACCACAGTGGTTAAGCGAAACTGGCTTCCCCCATTGATTTTTGCTTGTCAGAAGGTCGCAAAAGGCGATCACGTGACCCCCGGGGGGGGGGGGAACACTGCGACCGTCATAAATATGAACCAGTTGCCGGAGCGTCTGAATTTTGATCACGTGACCACGGGGATGCGGCAACGGTTGCAAGGATGAAAAGCGGTCATAGGTCACTTTTTTTCAGCGCCCTTGTGACTTCGAACGGTCGCTAAATGAAGGGTTGTAAGTCGAGGACTACCTCCACTGGTATGAGCGGAAGGAGGGGAGAGCCGCAGACTAGAAAAGAGATAAAAGGCAGCTGAGCCCTCAGAAGGAAAATGGGCATGAGGATCATCTCAGAAGGAACCTTCCCTAGTTTCCAGATGTGGGCAGGAAGGGAGGGAGGGAGGGAATCATGATTACAAAGGGATAAATCAAGGTTAACCTTTTGTGGGGTTCGGGGCTCCCAATTAGCCCCTTAATTGACCCAACAGAAGGAAAAACCTTAAATCAGAATGACAGGCTGTCTACTAAAACAAAGCAAGGCTGGAAAGGTAACAGTAGCAGAGTTGGAAGGGACCTTGGAGGTCATCTAATCCAACCCTCTGCTCATGCAGGAGACCTGTACTAGGTGTCAGTGTTCCAGAAAACACCCCTCCTCAAGTAAAAACTCGTTGTTCCTCTGCCCTGGTCCTATTAGACCTCTCAGCGGCTTTTGATACCATTGACCATGGTATCCTGCTGCACCGGCTGGGGAGTTTGGGAGTGGGAGGCACCGTTTATCAGTGGTTCTCCTCCTATCTCTCTGACCGGTCGCAGACGGTGTTGACAGGGGGGCAGAGATCGACCGCGAGACGCCTCACTTGTGGGGTGCCGCAGGGGTCGATTCTCTCGCCGCTCCTGTTCAACATCTATATGAAGCCGCTGGGTGAGATCATCAGTGGCTTTGGGGTGAGATACCAACTGTACGCTGACGATACGCAGCTGTATTTTTCCACCCCGGGCCACCCCAACGAAGCTGTCGAAGTGCTGTCCCGGTGCCTGGAAGCCGTACGGGTCTGGATGGGGAGAAACAGGCTCAAGCTCAACCCTTCCAAGACGGAGTGGCTGTGGATGCCGGCATCCCGGTACAGTCAGCCGCAGCTGACTGTTGGGGGCGAATCATTGGCCCCAATGGAAAGGGTGCGCAACTTGGGTGTTCTCCTGGATGGACGGCTGTCGTTTGAAGACCATTTGACGGCCGTCTCCAGGAGAGCTTTTTACCAGGTTCGCCTGGTTCGCCAGTTGCGCCCCTTCCTTGACCGGGATGCCCTGTGCACGGTCACTCACGCTCTTGTTACCTCCCGCCTGGATTATTGCAATGCTCTCTACATGGGGCTCCCCTTGAAGTGCACCCGGAGGCTTCAGTTAGTTCCGAATGCAGCTCCGCAGGTGATAGAGGGAGCCGCACGCGGCTCCCATGTAACACCACTCCTGCGCAGGCTGCACTGGCTGCCTGTGGTCTTTCGGGTGCACTTTAAGGTTTTGGTTATTACCTTTAAAGCGCTCCATGGCTTAGGGCCAGGGTACTTACGGGACCGCCTTCTGCCACCACACGCCTCCCACCGACCAGTGCGCTCACACAGGGAGGGTCTTCTCAGGGTGCCGTCCGCCAAGCAATGTCGGCTGGCGGCCCCCAGGGGAAGGTCCTTCTCTGTGGGGGCTCCTACCCTCTGGAACGAACTTCCCCCTAGCTTGCCTCAACTGCCTGACCTTCAGACTTTTCGCCATGAGCTGAAGACTTATTTGTTTATTCGCGCGGGACTGGCGTAGGAATTTTATATTTTAATATTTTAAGGGTTTGAATTTTAATTTTTTGATATTTTAAGGGGTTTTTAATTGTTATAATTGTTTTAAAATTTGCCAAATATAGAATAAGTTTTTTATTTTCTGTTTTTATATGTACATTGCTTTATTGTGGCTGTGAACCGCCCTGAGTCCTTCGGGAGAAGGGCGGTATAAAAATCTAATAAATAATAATAATAATAATAAGTATGGTTTCCAAAGCTGACACTAGGGATTTGAACCGCTGAACCGCCAACCTTTCTGATCGACAAGCTCAGTGTCTTAGCCACTGAGCCACCGAGTCAGGCTAGTCAGGTTATGGCATACACTGGTCTAAAGGTGACCAGAAGAATTGTGGAATCCATCTGACAAGAAGAAAGAATGCTTATTCACAAGGAATATGCACGTGTAACAATTGTGGGTGGTTAGAAAGCTGATAAAAGTAATAGAGAGTTAGGCATCTTGCAGAGCTCAGCTAGAAGTTAGGAATAGAGATGGCCTGCAGCAAATAGAATGTAAATGTCAGCCTCCACTCCAATCCTCACATATTTTTGTACAATTTATATTCAGTAGTTAGATTGTAATGGGTTCTTTGTGTAATGTAAAATAGTTTAGGATGTAAGATGTATTACTGCCCTAGTCAGGGTAAGGGAAGAGGGTCCTTTAAGAGTGTCGTCTGACATTACAGAAAGGGGAGGGGAGATTGATGCTTTGAATTCAACAGGAATGTTAGAGTGCTGACTTTCAACGGACATTGCATTCCTGAGATGATTTACAGCCAGAGACCTGCGGAAGAAGATTACCACGGGAAGCCGAGAAGGAGCTGGTATTGGACCAGACCTGCTGACCTCTTGGGGAGAGGAGGGACTAATGGAGGGATATGGAATGTTAGCCATATTTTGTCTCAGATCCAACTTTATTACTGCTGCAGTCCAGATGTATCTAGTAAAAGTACTTTTCTTTATTTGCAAATGAAGTCAAGGTGTATTCTTTCCTAGATATAATCAGAGGCAGCCTGACAGTATATTCGATAACTCCTGAAGCATTCATTAGTCAGCTAGAGACCAATAGAATAATTGTTAGATCATTACTAAATTGTTTATTAGATGATATTTCTTACATATCCCGCCTTATCCTGCCTTCTGCTTTAGTGAAAATGTATAAAGCTTTCTTAATTCTATTGTTCAGGGTTCCATGGCATTTTTCTGGCAGGACTCCTTTTCTTCAATAAAAGGAGATAAAACCTGCACCTCGTGTCTGGCGTCCTTTGTCGGCCTCGGCACCGGGCTCCAACCCAAATTGGGAACAATAAAAGTGTGACTCCATCTTTTCCAAGAAAATAGATAAATAGCATAATGGAATGAGCAAATGACCTCAGGAGACAGGAGGAAGAGCTGCAGACTAGGCAGTGGTCGGATAAGAGGCAGCTGAGCCTGCAGAAGGAATGGAGCATGGGAAATCTCTTAGTGGGACCCTACCTAGTTTCTCAGACTAGACAAACAAGGGGGGGGAGAATTGTACTTTTCAACTTGTAAGATTCTGTTAATGGATTTGGGGTCCTTGGTGGTCTCTGAGCTTAGCTGTTTCCTTGCAGACGTTCATTACCCAGCTAGGTAACACCATCAGTCCTACTGCCTCTGAGGCGCTAGCACAAATGATAACAGGCTGCTTAGCCTCCAGAAGAAATGAAGCCTGGAAAACATCTCAGATGGGACCAGCGGTGGGTTTCCAATATTCTTACCACCGGTTAGGAGCGTGTGCGCGCGTCGCCGCTATGGGTTCGCCTGAACCGGTACGAACCAGCTGAATACCACCTTTGGATGGGACCCTCCCTAGTTTCTTGCACTGTAAAGGTGAGATGGATGCTGTGGTCCGTCAGCAGCCTACGGAGCTGGCAACGGAGTTGGACAGCGATGAGACTGAGGTGAGGCCAGGGCCATCGGGGAGTGAGGTGCGGACTGCAGAGCCTCCAGAGCCTGATAGTAGTGAGGCAGAGGAACAGGAGGAGCCTGTTCCTAATGCACGCATGAGAAGAGCTGCTAGAAGGCAAGAGCAGCTCAAGCAGAGAGGACGACTCAGGAGTAGGGCCATGAGATGATTGGCCCCTCCCATAAGGCTTAAAACAGATTGTTTCAGCTTTGCCGGAAAACAATGTTGTAGCTGCGTCTTCTGCTCCATTTTCTGCTTCGTGTACGTCTTTGTTTTTGTGACTTCTGGACATTTGCCAGGAAGGGCCTTTGGCAGTTTGCCTAATTGGACTAAGGTTTGTGAGATAACTGAGGAATTTGTGTTGGGAGGCATTTGTTTTAATTTGAGTTGAACGATGCTGGGAATGAAGTAATTCCCAGCTGTTTGAATAAAGTTTGTTTTTCCACAGACTAAGTCTATTACTACCTACTTGGGCCTGGGTCACAACAGGGGGGAGAGATGTGCTTTCTGACTTGCAAGATTCTATTAAACGCATCTTTACAGTCAAGTTAGAAGCAGAGCTTCTGGATGTGCTTCTTGTCTCGGCTACCTTGCAAAGGAGATTCAAAGGAACTTCAGTGCCTCTCCAAAATACAGGCATCCCTACCGCATCCTCTCATCAAGCCGAAATCCGAGAATTGTAATGCGCAGCATTAAGAGAGGAAACAGACTTCCAGAGCAGGGAGTAGAAAAGCAGTAGAAAGAAACCTCAGGTCTGTTCGTGTCACATCTTCTTTGTAACCAAGCTTGGTGCGTGATCAAAAACAACGGGGGGGGGGGGGAGGAAAAAAACCCAGGGAGAATCGGGAGATGTTTAATCTAATAATACACCCTTGTGTTGTTTTTTTTGTTTGTTTGTTTGGGGAAACTGAATTACCGGAAAAAGCCCTGTCAAAAGTTCCCAACGTTGAATGGAAGCAGGCACCCTTCATTTGCCTCAACGATCTCTTTTTAGTTCTCGTGAAAAAATTGGATTATAGACTAGTTAGAACGAGGAGACCTGTTTTTCTTCTCCAATTCCTCCTTCTTCCCACTCACTCACCCGTGCTTGTATGTCTGCAGGGGCGGGGGGGGAGTTGTATTCCTAAAAACAACAGGCAAATCCTTGCAGCGTTTTCATAGAACATAGAAGAATAGAATTGGAAGGGAGCTTAGAGGTCTTCTAGTCCACCCCACCCACTCACCCACCCCTGCTTGAGCAGGAGACCCTATACCAGTGATGGCTAACCTTTTCCGTTCCGAGTGCCTAAAGCACGTGTGTGCGTGTGTGTGAATGAGTGCTCGCACACCCAAACCCCAAAAATGCAATGCACGTGGCCCCCGCATATGTGCCCTGCCCCCCCCACGCATGTGCGCATGGCCCCCTGCTTGCTCCCTGCCCCTCGCATGCATGGCAGAGACCCAAAGACCAGGTGGCCAGCAGGAGGCGCATGCCCATGTGCATGTTGTGGTCCGTCAGCACCTACGGAGCTGGCAACGGAGTCGGACAGCGATGAGGCTGAGGTGAGGCCAGGGCCATCGGGGAGTGAGGTGCGGACTCCAGAGGCAGAGGAACAGGAGGAGCCTGTTCCTAATACACGCATGAGAAGAGCTGCCAGAAGGCAAGAGCAGCTCAAGCAGAGAGGACAACTCGGGAGAAGGGCCAAGAGATGATTGGCTCCGCCCATAAGGCTTAAAACAGACCAGCACCGGCATTTCAGCTTTGCCGGAAAAACAACGTTGTAGCTGCGTCTTCTGTTCCGTCTTCTGCTTCGTCTACGTCTTTGTTTTTGTGGCTTCTGGACGTTTGCCAGAAAGGGCCTTTGGCAGTTTGCCTAATTGGACTAAGGTTTGTGAGATAACTGAGGAATTTGTGTTGGGAGGCATTTGGTTTACTTTGAGTTGAAGGATGCTGGGAATGAAGTAATTCCCAGCTTTTCGTTTTCCACGGACTAAGTTTATTACTACCTTATTTGGGTCTGGGTCCCAACAGCGCAGTGGAGCTGAACTGAAGCGGAGGCTCGTGTGCCATCAAAGAGGGCGCTGCGTGCTATCTCTGACACGCATGTCATAGGTTCGCCATCGCGGCCCTATACCATTTCAGTTAAATGATTGTCCGGTCTCTTCTTAAAAACCTCCAGCGATGGTGCGTCCACAGCTTCTGAAGGCAAGGTTGATTGTCTTCACGGTTAGGAAGTTTCTCCTTAATTCCAGGTTGCTTCTCTCTCCTCGGTTAGTTTCCATCCATTGTTTCCCGTCTTGGGTTTTTGGTGCCTTGGGAAAATAGGGAGGGTTGGGTTGGTTTGTTTTGTTTTCGTTCCAAAAAGGCTAGGTACATTATTTGCTAATAATCACTCGCACATCCAACTTGCAAGGTAGGACGTTCCCCTTCCCCCGAGGTTCCCGCCACCACCGTTGCAAAAACTGGGACAGGAAAGGAAGCGATAGGAGTAAGAAACAGCGCAGAGAAGATAAAGTGAGGACAGTAAAGAGCCAACGCAGGTTTTTTGTGGCTTATCTAAGTCTCTTGCTGGAAAGGCAGAGCGAAAGCCGGGTTAAGTGGGCTTGCTGGCCTCCAGTTTGGGGGGGGGGAAACTGTCAGGAATGTCCAGTGTTTATTTCAGAACAGAGGGACGGGTTCCTAAGAAAAGAAAGGAAAGAGAGATGAGTGTGTCATTTCCCCTCAATTAGCTTTTTGGCTGCCTATAATATTCGTTTATGTTTGAATTACAACCACCTGTCTGCATTGCGTTTTAGGGAGTAGACGTGAATCATTTCCCCACCCGCCTGAAAACATTGAGAAATAAAACCAGGCGGACATGGCAAGGTCAAATTTAGAGTTTGTTGCCGGGCACAATGAAGGAAGGAAGGGTTAACTGGCTTCGGGTAGTATCTAAAGAGGGAAGGGGAGGGGAGGGGAAGAGACGGGAGGGAAAAGGGGAAGGGGAAAGAGAAGGAAAGGGAAAGGGGGAGGGGGAGGGGGAGGGGAAAGAGAAGAGGGGGAGGGGGAAAAGGGGGAAGGGAAGGAGGAAGGGGAAGGAGAGGGGAGGGAAAAGGGAAAGCGGAGAGGGAGAGGGAGGGAAAGGGGAAGGAAAGGAAAGAGAAGGAAAGGGGAGGGGAAGGGAAGAGAGTTTTTTAAATGTTTTATATTGTATTTATATTCTATTTATCTGTTTTTAGTGCCTGTAAACCGCCCTGAGTCCCTTGGGAGATAGGGCGGTATATAAATACGATTAAATAAATAAATAAAATAAATAGAAGGGGAAAGGAAAAGAGAAGGGGAAGGTGAGAGAGAGTGGAAAGGGAAGGGAAGGGTGGAGGGAATGGGGAAGAGGAAAGAGAAGGAAAGGGGGAGGAAGAAGGGAAGGGAAAGGAAGGGAAGGGAAGGGAAGGGAAGGGAAAGGAAGGGTGGAGGGAATGGGGAAGAGGAAAGAGAAGGAAGGGGGAGGAAGAAGGGAAGGGAAGGGAAGGGAAGGGTGGAGGGAATGGGGAAGAGGAAAGAGAAGGAAAGGGGGAGGGGGAAGGGAAGGGGAAGGAAGAAAAACTTTAGAAATGAATCTTCGATGCTTGTCTTGGGGTAAATATAGAATCTTACAAACGATCAGTGCTAAGGCTAGCCTTCTTTTGAGGTTGCAATAGCAGAATCACGCAAGTCTAAAACCAGCTCCCCCCTCCTTTACTTTTCCTTTCCAGAGAACTAGGCAGGGTCCCTTCTGAAGCCCTCCCCAGGCCCCTTGTCCTTCTGTGGGCTGAGCTATCCCTTATCCGACCATTGTCTCGGCTGCGGCCCTTCTTCCTCCTCTCTCCCTCCCCACCCCCCTTCCCAAGGCCATTCTCACGAGACCCTTGTTGCTTCTCCCCAACCTCCCCCCCACCCCGGCGCGTGATAAGGACCGCGGGTGCCTACCGCAAACATCATGGCTTCCATCTCACCACCTGCCGCAGGTGGAGTTCGCTCTCCGCAGCCACGATTGGCTGTTCGTTTTGCAGGTGATAATTTATCAGGTGGCTGATGCTTTCAAAGAGGGCGTCCTTTGTTCTCACCTGGGGGAAAACAAGGGTGAGAAACGGGAATGGAGAGCTCCCGCCTCTCCCTCCCTTATCAGGAATTAAGATTGCAGCAGGTCAGTCGGATAAACAGAACAAACAGAGGAGAACGCACGCTGGCCGAGTCTGGGAAACCGTTCTGTCCAGCACCACCACCGCCCTTCTATCGTGGTAGTCCTCAACTTGCCACGGTTCGTTTAGTGACCGTTCAGTGCTACAACGGCAAAAGTTACCATTTACAAGTGTAAAAGGAAGCATTGTGGCCTGTCAGCTGCGAATCGGACGATGAGGAGTTTGGGGAGGAACTTGGGCCAGCTCTGAAGTCTGGGCAGGGGTGAAATCTAATTTTTTTTGCTACCGGTTCTGTGGGCGTGGCTTGGTGGGGCGTGACGGTGGGGGTTCATGTGACTGGGTGGGCGTGGCTATGTGACTGGGGGATCAAACAACAGAAACTCACCAGCAATGTCCTGCTGGAGCAGGGTTGGACTACATGATCTTCAGGTCCCTTCCAGTCCTGTATTATCCTCTGAAGCTGCATCTAGTGCCAGGTTTGTACTCTCTTCTTTCCTTCCTTCCTTTCTTGCCTCCTTCCTTTCTCTCTCTCTCTCAAAAACGACCCCCCCCACACACACACACTGTTTTCCCTTTCAGCAGGCTTGCTGGACAAGCCAAAAAACGGGGTGGGGGGTGGGAAGTCCATTTCCTGTTCCAGCAGGCTTGCTAAGCAAGCCAAAAAACGGGGTGGGGGAGAGTCCGTTTTTCCCCCCAGCAGGCTTCAGGGAAACTTCAGGGAAGCCTGCTGGGAGGAAAAATGGACTTCCCACCCCCCACCCCGTATTTTGGCTAGCACACAGCTGAGCTGCGCGATCATCAAAGGCTTTTTTTTTTTAACTTTTAAAGCATTTTTTCTTCAGCCGAAAAAGTGCTTTTTTTAAAAAAACCACCTCTGATGATCGCGTGGCTGAGCTGGGCATGGGCGGGTGGGGAGGGCAGGGATTATTGCTACCGGTTCTCCGAACCACCCGCCGCCATCGCTACCGGATCGCACGATCCGGTTCGATCCGGGAGCATTTCACCCCTGAGTCTGGGGAAGGCTCAGACGGATGCTCTGCGTCGGAGGCAGAGATAGAGCCAGGGCCGTTTGACATTTCTCAGCCACCAGAGAGGCAGCTGCCTTTGGAGGCTGAGATGAGTGAGGAGGAGGAAGAACAGCTGGGGCCTGTTCCAGATGCACGTATGCGCAGAGCTGTTAGGAGAGGAGAACAACTGAGGACAAGGAGTCGACTCGGGGAGCAAAGCACACGTGGACGCTGAATGGCCCCTCCCTGGCTGGGGAATAAAGAGAAGGAAAGGGGAGTGGTGGTCGTAGGAGACAACCGTTCGTATTTTTGAAGATTTTGGCTCATTGCGTCTCTGTCGTGTCCCACTCCTCCGCTGACGGCCGGGTCAGGGAAATCCGAATCAGGCTTGCCTCTGCAGCTCTGCCCAAAGTCCTAGCAAAGTCCTCAGAGCAGGCAGGAGACCAGTAAGTGACTTCAGCAAGATAAGTTCGACTTTTGCCTGACTCAGAGACTGCCAGAAAGTAGATCCTTTATATAGGCCATGGGGTGTGGCTCCATGACTCAGCACTCATTAAGGCCTGCCCCTCCCTTCCTTCTGTTGCCTCCGCCTATCCAGCCTTCTGATGCGAGGATTACTCCAATCAGCTGTTGGGAATAAACCCTCCTCAGGCTCACATGCTGTGGAGGAGGGGGAGGGGTCCAGCTGCTCCGTTTGCCTGGGCATGGAGTCAGGGCTGGGGCAGGGAGATGCTCCTTCTTCTGCAGTTTGTGTGGGCATGGAGCCAGGACTTGGGCCGGGAGGCATACATTCCTCAGTGTTCGGGAGCAGGTAAGAAGGCCCCGGCTGCTCTGAGGGCGGGCAAGACACAACAGTCTCGTGCCACAAAGACTGCTTGCCAGAACTTAATTTGCAGTCTTTCGGCTGGGAGCTCACGGCCTTGCAGTTATCGCAAGGAACTGATAAGGTCTGTTACTGCAGTTAACTTTGTGAAGGACTCTTGCCTGGACTTTTTGGGGTGTGAATGCCATTAATTCACAGGAGATAAATAAAGAGGGGTTTTTGGAGACCAGGAGTCTGTTTCTTGCTTCTGCTAAGGCTGGGTCAGAACAGGAAGTTACAACTGCGTTTCACACTTACGTGAAATGTTGCTGCATCTTCCATGGTCACGTGATCAAAATTCAGAGGCTTGGCAACTGACTCATATTTAGGATGGTCACAGCATCCCAGGAGGGTCGTCAGGTGATTCCCCTTTTGTGACCTTCTGAGAAGCATAGTTGATGGGGAAGCCAGATTCACTTAACAACCATGCCGTTAACTGAACAACCGCAGTGATTCATTTAACAACCGGGTCATTAATTTAATAACTGCAGTGGTTCACTTTACACACCGTGCCATCAACCGAACTACTGCAGTGATTCGTTTAACAACCAGATCATTAACTGGACAAGTGCAGTGTTTCTACTATAATCATCCTTCCCCACCCCCCATTATTCCTTACATAGGTTGCCAGCTCATTGATCACTTCATCTCACAATTGGAGGGACAGAAGGAGGGAGGGAGGGAGGGAGGGAGGGGGGGAGGAAGGAAGGAAGGAAGGAGAAGAGAGGGAATAGGATGAAGAGAAGAAAAGGAAGGAGGAACAGAAAGGGAAGGGAAGGGAAGGGAAGGAAGGGCCGGTGAATGGCGCAGGCTGGTAAGGCCTGTTATTAAGAACAGCCTGTTATTAAGAACACAAAGCCTGCAATTACTGCAGGTTCGAGCCCGGCCCAAGGTTGACTCAGCCTTCCATCCTTTATAAGGTAGGTAAAATGAGGACCCAGATTGTTGGGGGGGCAATAAGTTGACTTTGTAAAAATATACAAATAGAATGAGACTATTGCCTTATACACTGTAAGCCGCCCTGAGTCTTCGGAGAAGGGCGGGGTATAAATGTAAACAAAAAAAAAAAGGAAAGGAAAGGAAAGGAAAGGAAAGGAAAGGAAAGGAAAGGAAAGGAAAGGAAAGATAAGGGAAGGGAAGAGAAGAGAAGGGAAGGGAAGGGAAGGGAAGGGAAGGGAGGGAAGGGAAGGAAGGGAAGGGAGGGAAAGAAGGAAAGGAAGGAAGGAAGGAAGGGAAGGAAGGGAAAGAAGGAAAGGAAGGAAGGAAGGAAGGAAGGAAAGGAAGGAAGGAAGGAAAGAAGGAAAGGAAAGAAGGGAAAGAAGGAGAAGGAAGGAAGGGAAGGAAGGGAAAGAAGGAAAGGAAGGAAGGAAGGGAAGGAAGGAAAGGAAGGAAGGAAGGAAGGAAGGAAGGAAGGGAAGGAGGAAGGGAAGGAGGAAGGGAAGGAAAGGGAAGGGAAGGGAAGGGAAGGGAAGGGAAGGGAAGGGAAGGAAAGGAGAAAGGGAAGGGAAGGGAGGGGAAGGGAAGGAAAGGAGAAAGGGAAGGGAAGGGAAGGGAAGAGAAAGGGAAGGGAAGGGAAGGAGGAATGGAAAGGAAAGGAAGGGAAGGGAAGGGGAAGGAAAGAAAAGGAAGAGAGAAAGGGAAGGGAAGGGAAGGGAAGGGAAGGGAAGGAAAGGAAAGGAAAGGAAAGGAAAGGAAAGGAAAGGAAGGAGGAAGGGAAGATAAGGGAAGGAAGGGAAGGAGAAAGGGAAGGAAGGAAGGAGAAAGGGAAGGGAAGGGAAGGGAAAAAGGAAGGGAAGGGAAGGAAAGGAGAAAGGGAAGGGAAGGAAAGGAAAGGAAAGGAAAGGAAAGGAGGAAAGGAAAGGGAAGGGAAGGGAAGGGAAGGAGAAAGGGAAGAGAAGGGAAGGGAAGGGAAGGGAAGGAGAAAGGGAAGGAGAAAGGGAAGGAGAAAGGGAAGGGAAGGGAAGGGAAGGGAAAGAAAGGAGAAAGGAAAGGAAGTAAATAGAGAAGGAATCGAAAGGGGGGGGGGGGAATCAGGATTAGGATCTCCTTTTTCCTGCTGGTGGAGGTGGGTCCCTCTAGTGATCCCAGAACTTTTCATGGGAATTAGCTGAGCAGCTGACAAGGTTGTTGATGATGATTCATCATCATCTGAGGGATGTTCTCATTTAACCCTTATTTTTGTGGCTTCCCAGCCTTCAAGAAAGTGCAGTGGGTGAGCTTCCTCGCAAAGCCCGGGATCTCGAGAGCCAGCCCCGCTGCCTTATTTCCTTTTCTATAGCAAACGAAAACCCATCCAGGCAGCTTATCTCAACCGCCAGCCGCTCCAAATCCTGCTTTGGCTCCCGGGCACTTACCACTCCTTCAGGATCGACCAGGAGCAAATGTTTCGGCTGCCCGCTGTGCATGCCCGTCAGAACGTATTGCCCGGGGTTAGTGATGCTATCCCGGACTAAAAAGTCACCGTCCGCGTGCAGCAATTTCTCCGCATCGCGTCGACTCATCTTGCCATGGTACCACAGTTCCTGCTTCAACTGGTCTTCGGTGGGGGCAATGGGAGCCTTGCGGCTGGGCGGGCTGGGCCACCGGTCCTCAATTGGGAGCCCGCTCTGCACCCCGCAAGCTGACATGGACTCATGGTGTTTTAGAGCGTCTTCGAAAGGCCCTGGGATGGGGAAGGGAGAGGAAACATCAGGATGGCTTAGATCAAAAAATTTTAGATCTCAAAAAAGGCATTAAGAGTTGTAAACCTAATCTTACGTCGCTTCTTCTCCAGAAACACTATACTACTAACCAGAGCTTACAAAGCATTTGCTAGACCAATTCTTGAATACAGCTCGCCTGTCTGGAACCCATACCACATTTCAGACATCAATACAATTGAACGTGTCCAGAAATATTTTACAAGAAGAGTTCTCCGCTCCTCTGAATACAACAAAATACCTTATGCCACCAGACTTGAAATCATGGGTTTAGAAAACTTAGAACTCCGCCGCCTCCGACTGGACCTGTGTTTAACTCATAGAATCATCTATTGCAATGTCCTTCCTGTTGAAGACTACTTCAGCTTCTATCACAACAATACAAGAGCAAACAATAGATTTAAACTTAATGTTAACCGCTCCAATCTTGACTGCAGAAAATATGACTTCAGTAACAGAGTTTTTAATGCCTGGAATGCACTACCTAACTCTGTGGTCTCTTCTCAAAGTCCCCAAAGCTTCAACCAAAAACTGTCTACTATTGACCTCACCCCTTTCCTAAGAGGTCTATAAGGGGCGTGCATAAGAGCACAAATGTGCCTACCGTTCCTGTCCTACTGTTGCTTCATGCTGATGCTTATGTATGCTGTTGTGACAAATAAAATAAAAATAAATAAATAAATAAATCAGGGCTCTGCAACCTTGGCCACTTTAAGACTTGTGGACTTCAACTCCCAGAATTCCTCAGCCAGCTTTGCTTTGCTTGCTGAGGAACTCTGGGAGTTGAAGTCCACAAGTCTTAAAGTGGCCAAGGTTGCAGACCTCTGGCTTAGACCCATCAGCCTCCCTGTTTCCCTAGGCCTAGCTTTTATGTTTTATAGGCTAGAAACTGGGAGACTGGGAGAGTTAAGGGCCTCTGTGGCTCAGACTGGTAAGACAGTCTGTTATTAACAGCAGCTGCTTGCAATTACTGCAGGTTCAAGCCCCACCAGGCCCAAGGGGCCTCTGTGGGTCAGACTGCTAATGCAGTCTGTTATTAACAGCAGCTGCCTGCAATTACCGCAGGTTCTAGTCCCACCAGGCCCAAGGTTGACTCAGCCTTCCATCCTTTATAAGGTAGGTAAAATGAGGACCCAAGATTGTTGGGGGCAATAAGTTGACTTTGTATATAATATACAAATGGATGAAGACTATTGCTTGACATAGTGTAAGCCGCCCTGAGTCTTCAGAGAAGGGCGGGATATAAATGCAAATTTTTTAAAAAAAGAGTTCTAGCCTCGCCTTGGGCCAATCAGTTTCTCTAAGCCCTGGGAAGGAGGCCATGGTGAATCAGTTTATTTATTTTTTATTTGTCACACAGTATATATAAACATAAGCATGAAATAACTATACAATATATAAGCATATATATAAGTATGAGTATGTAATAACTATATCAATTGGATGTAATAAAAGGAAACAATAGGACAGGAACAGTAGGCACACTTGTGCTCTTATGCACGCCCCTTACAGACTTCTTAGGAATGGGGTGAGGTCAATGGTAGACAGTTTTTGGTTGAAGCTTTGGGGATTTTTGGGAAGAGACCACAGAGTCAGTAGTTTATTCCAAGTATTAACAACTCTGTTACTGAAGTCATATTTCCTGCAGTCAAGATTGAAGCGGTTAACATTAAGCTTAAATCTATTGTGTGCTCGTGTATTGTTGCAATTGAAGCTAAAGTAGTCTTTGACAGGAAGGACATTGTAATAGATGATTCTATGAGTTAAACTCAGGTCATGTCGAAGGCGTGGATCTAGGCAAGATTTCTGAAAAATCTTGCCCAGAAAACTGCAGGCTGTAGTTTCTGAGAATCGAATATGGAAGAATGGTTGGTTGATTGGTTGGCTGGTTGATAGGGAGGGAGGGAGGGAGAGAGATAGTGAGGATAGATAGATAGATAGATAGATAGATAGATAGATAGATAGATAGATAGATAGATAGATAGATAGATAGATAGATAGATAGATAGATATAGATAGATATAGATAGATACATAGATACATAGATAGATAGATAGATAGATAGAGAGATAGAGAGATAGAGAGATAGAGAGATAGAGATAGAGATAGAGATAGAGATAGAGATAGAGATAGAGATAGAGATAGAGATAGAGATGGATGGATGGATGGATGGATGAAGAGGAGGGGGATGGATGGATAGATAGATAGATAGATAGATAGATAGATAGATAGATAGATAGATATAGAAATGGATGGATGGATGGGGGGGATAGATGGATAGAGAGAGAGAAAAAAAGATGGATGGATGGAGAGGGGGATGGATGGATACATAGATAGATAGATAGATAGATAGATAGATAGATAGATAGATAGATAGATAGATAGATAGATAGATAGATAGATAGATAGATAGATAGATAGATAGATACATGAAATATAGATAGATAGATAATAGATAGATAGATAGATAGATAGATAGATAGATAGATAGATGGATGGATGAAGAGGGGGATGGATAGATAGACAGACAGACAGATAGATAGATAGAGATAGAGATAGAGACTGATGGATGGAGGGGATAGATGGATAGAGAGAGAGAAAAAAAGATGGATGGATGGAGAGGGGGATGGATGGATAGATAGATAGATAGATAGATAGATAGATAGATAGATAGATAGATAGATAGATAGATAGATAGATAGATAGATAGATAGATAGATAGATAGATAGATAGATAGATAGATAGATAGATAGATAGATAGATAGATAGATAGATAGATAGATAGATAGATAGATAGATATAGAGATGGATGGATGAAGAGGGGGGATGGATAGATAGACAGACAGACAGATAGATAGATAGAGATAGAGATAGAGACTGATGGATGGAGGGGGGATAGATGGATAGAGAGAGAGAGAGAAAAGATGGATGAATGGAGAGAGAGAGAGATGAATGATGAAGAGGGGGGATGGATAGATAGATAGATAGATAGATAGATAGATAGATAGATAGATAGATAGATAGATAGATAGATATGATAGATTTATCTTTTTAAAAAAATCATTAAAGAAATTGAATTCTCTTAAAATTTCTTTAATGGTTTTTTTAAAAAGATATACAAATGTTGAAAACAATAAAGAAAAGCAACAAGAAAGGGGGAGAAAAGGAAGCAAAGGAAGAGAGAAATAAGAAAAAGGAAGAAAAGTTATAAAGGAGCAGCTTCTGATCTTCTTAATAGCAATTACTAATAAAATTTATATTTTACCTTCTCTAGGGTTACATCATAGTTTCCTTCTCTCCATATGCTACCCTTTCTAATCACCAAACCTATAAATTGCATTTTTTTTTCTTTTTCCAGTAAAAAGCCCATCAGGGGTTTCCATTCAGGCCATATGCTTATTCAATTTCGAGAGCTTCAGTTATGCGTTGAAATGATGAGGATTGAAAGTGGGTGTGGAGTGCATTTTCATCTAGACATCTCCCACAGCACTTTAGTTTTTGATAAATGTGCCAATTATCTAACTTGGCCACGGAATAAGCAAATAATTTCCCGCCTGGATTATTGCAATGCTCTCTACATGGGGCTCCCCTTGAGATGCACTCGGAGGCTTCAGTTGGTCCAGAATGCAGCTGCGCGGGTGATAGAGGGAGTCACACGTAGCTCCCATGTGACACCTCTCCTGCGCAGACTGCACTGGCTTCCTGTTGCCTTTCGGGTGCATTTCAAGGTTCTGGTAACCACCTTTAAAGCGCTCCATGGCTTGGGACCTGGGTACTTACGGGACCGCCTGCTGTTACCTCATGCCTCCCACCGACCCGTACGCTCACACAGAGAGGGCCTTCTCAGGGTGCCATCCGCCAGACAATGTCGGCTGGCGGCCCCCAGAGGAAGATCCTTCTCTGTGGGGGCTCCCACTCTTTGGAATGAACTCCCCCCTGGTTTACGCCAAATACCTGACCTTCGGACTTTTCGCCGCGAACTGAAAACATATCTGTTTGTTCTTGCGGGGCTTTCTTAAATTGTAGTTTTAAATTCTAAATTTCTCTCTGGTTTTAATTGGGGTTTTTTAGATTCTTAATTATTTTAATTTCGGCCACACTGTATAATAAGCTTTTTAATTGTATTTTAACTGTATATTGTTTCTTTTTACTTTGGCTGTACACCGCCCTGAGTCCTTCGGGAGAAGGGCGGTTTATAAATCTAATAAAATAATAAATAATAATAATAATAAATAATAAAAATAGTAACCAACAGGGAGGGAGGGAGGGAGGAAAAGGAAAAATTCAGTGAACAGAAAGTTGAACAGCAGAAAGTTGTAGCAAAACAATAGGAAATAAAAAGGAGCAATTATTTTTAACTGCTGCGAGCCATCCAGAGTTATGAATTCGAGATGGGTGGCCATATAAATTGAAATAATAAATGCAAATATTTCATTGGTAGTCAACCTGGTCCCTACCACCCACTAGGGGGCGTTCCAGCTTTCATGGTGGGCGGTAGCGGTTTTGTCCGATACTGAAGCACTTTACTTTTTTTTAATTTAATTGACTTTTTGAAAAATTTTCATAGCATTATTTAAAACATTTTCATTAGGTTTTCATAAAATTCCTGGTGACAATTTAAATTTCTGAAAATATATTATTTGTATCGCCCGCACATAAGTTTAGTTCACGTTACATGAGTGAAACTAAATGGTGCTATAGTGCGACCGCAAACAAAAGAGCCTCATCCCAGAATAGCTCGCGCATCTCCCCCCAAACCACCCAGCTGTAACAGACAAGCAGAGCTGGTAGCCGGCGCCCCCCCAAACCCAATCCACGATGCGCAAGAGGCATGCGCAGACGATGATACATGGCGCATTAATGTGGAACCGGTGGGTGGTTAGAAAATTTTACTACTAACAGAGATACAAAAGTGGACGGTAGGTATAAAAAGATTGACTACCCCTGAAATATTTGGATGTTAGAAATGTCCAATTTGGTCTTTAGCATTTCCAGTGGAAAAAGATCAGGTAGCAGGCAATGGGGAAGGCTGTTTTCTTAATTTTTTTTTTATTTGCATTTATATCCCGCCCTTCTCCGAAGACTCAGGGCGGCTTACACTATGTCAAGCAATAGTCTTCATCCATTTGTATATTATATACAAAGTCAACTTATTGCCCCCAACAATCTGGGTCCTCATTTTACCTACCTTATAAAAGATGGAAGGCTGAGTCAACCTTGGGCCTAGTGGGGCTTGAACCTGCAGTAATTGCAAGCAGCTGTGTTTTAAAACAGACTGTCTTAACAGTATGAGCCACCAGAGACCCTAGTGGCTGGCACACCCTGGAATCTTTTTTCCCAAAGATGTTGAGACTTTGGAAAAAGTGCAAAGAAGAGAAACTAAGATGATTAAGGGCCTGGAGACAAAAGCATTTGCAGGAGTTGGGTACAGCTGGTCAAGAGAAAAGAAGGACTGGGGGGGTGACAATGTGAGCAATGTTCCAATATTTGAGGGGCTACCACAAAGAAGAAGGGGGGGGTGTCAGCCGATTTTTCAAAGCACCAAAGGGCAAGAGAAGAAACAATGGATGGGAACTAATCAAGGAGAGAAGCAACCTCGAATGAAGGAGAAACGTCCTAACCATAAGGACAATTTTTTTTAATTTGCATTTATATCCCGCCCTTCTCCGAAGACTCAGGGCGGCTTACACTATGCCAAGCAATAGTCTTCATCCATTTGTATATTATATACAAAGTCAACTTATTGCCCCCAACAATCTGGGTCTTCATTTTACCTACCTTATAAAGGATGGAAGGCTGAGTCAACCTTGGGCCTGGTGGGACTAGAACCTGCAGTAATTGCAGGCAGCTGTGTTAATAACAGACTGTCTTACCAGTCTGAGCCACAGAGGCCCTGTTAATTAATCTAAGAACTTGCCACCCGAAATTGTGGGTGCTTCATCTCTGGAGGTTTTAAAGAAGAAACTGGACAGTCACTTGTCTGAAATGGCAATGTTGGTAAACCTTTTTGGCACAGAGTGTCGAAACGGGAATGTGCGTGCGTGCACACGCAGGAAACCAGAAGAGCAGCCGCCTGGTGCGCATGCGCGCGCCAGGAAAATGATCTTCTGGTTTCCGGTGCACACAAGTCTTAAAGGGACCAAGGTTGGAGACCCCTGTTCTAGGGTCCAGCCCCCTGCTTAAGCAGGAAGCCCTCTATCAGTGATGGTGAACCTATGGCACGTCTGCCGGAAGTGACTTTTCCGATTTCCATTGCTTTTCTGGGTTCCGGTGCAAAGCTGGCTGAGGAACTCTGGGAGTTGAAGTCCACAAGTCTTAAAGGGACCAAGGTTGGAGACCCCTGCTCTAGAACACCTTCAAGATCCCTTCCAGTTCTATTCTGATCGATTGAGAAATTGAGCAGGCCTGTGCCAAAAGGAATCCAGCATGAACGCTTTTCTCAGTCCTATTAGCTCTGTCCATGGTCCTGAACTCACGTTGGCAGGCTTCACTCCTGATCACAACTATACATTGCCAGCCATCTTTACCTGAACTTATTTGCAAAACCGATTCAAATCCTCTTTCTTCCCAACAAACAGAAATGGAGATCTGGGAGTAACACCACATGATTCGATCTCTCTGTTAATGCAGTCTTAGGCTTGTTTGTTTGGGTTTTTTTGGCAACCGCGGCGCACTGCTCGATCATATTTAAGTGATTGTCCACAAGGACTCCCAGATCTCCTTCTCTGTTTGTTGGGAAGAAAGACAGAGGATTTGAATTGGATTTGCAAATGTGTTTAGGTAAACATATGGCGCTGGGAACGCATAGTTGTAATCAGAAGCCGAAGCCTGCCATTGTGGATTCAGCACCATGGACAGAGCTAATTTTTGCTGTTAGTTGCAAAGTCATGTCCGATGGACAATGTTCCTCCAGGCCTTCCTGTCCTCTACCATCCTCTGGAGTCCATTTAAATTCATGCCTACTGCTTCAGTGACTCTATCCAGCCACCTCGTTCTCTGCTGTCCCCTTCTTCTTTTGCCTCCATCATTCCCAGCATTAGGCTCTTCTCCAGGGAGTCCTTCCTTCTCATTAGGTGGCCAAAGTATTTCAGTTTCATCTTCAGGATCTGGCCTTCTAAAGAGCAGTCAGGGTTGATCTCATCTAGGACTGACTTGTTTGTTCGCCTTGCAATCCAACGGACTCGCAGGAGTCTTCTCCAGCACCAGAGTTCAAAGGCCTCGATTCTTTGGCGCTCAGCCTTTCTTATGTTCCAACCTTAGCTAATAGAGTTAGAAACACTTTATAAGCCCTCAATAAGAGCTCACTCGGAATTCTGCATCCAGTTTTAGTCAACGCAATATATTAAAAAAGATGTTAAGACTCTGGAAAGGGTGCAGAGAAGAGCAACAAAGATGATTAGAAGTCTGAAGGCTACAACATTTGAAGAGCGGTTGCAGGAATTGGGTATGTCTAGTTTGATTGCAAAGAGGGATTAGGGATGACATGATAGCAGGGTTACAACAGTTATGGGGCTGCCACAATGAAGAAAACGGGTCAGCCTATTTTCCAAAGCACCTTGAAGGCAGGACAAGAAGCAATGGATGGAAACTGATGAAGGAGAAAAGCAATCTAGAACAAAAGAAAAATTTCCTGACAATGAGAACAATAAATCAGTAGAAAAGACTTGGCTCCAGAAGTTGTGGGTGCTCCATCAGCGGAGCTTTTTAAGGAGTTATTGGACAGCCATTTGTCTGAAATGATATACTATGATCTCCTGCTTGAGCAAGAGGCTGGACTAGAAGATCTCCAAAGTGCCTTCCAACTCTGCTATTCTGTTAAGAAATTATGCACACTAGGGCAGGGGTCTGCAAACTTGGCTCTTTTAAGATTTGTGGACTTCAACTCCTGGGTGAGGAACTCTGGGAGTTGAAGTCCACAAGTCTTAAAAGAGCCAAGTTTGCAGACCCCTGCACTAGGGAAATGTATTTAAGAATTTTCAGCTGCTGGTATGTTTCTTCAAGCTGTAAACTTGGGAAGAGGTTGAGCCAGCATGTATCTGGCTACTTTTAAGATGCCTGGCGTTCAACTCCCAGAATTGGCTGGAGAATTCTGGGACTTTAAGTCGTGATATTTTAAAGTGTTGAAAACACTGGGTTGGACGTAGTGTTTGAGTACAGAGTCCAACTGTTTCTAATTACCTCACGTGGTCCGGGTTCCGTTCCTCCTTGAAATTGGATTAGGAATTTTGCCCAGTAAAATAAATTTTCCCTCCTGCCCTCATCGTTCTTCCCCAACATATCCAAATTTCATGATTATTTTCCCTATGCTCCCCTTCATGCAAGCTGAGCATCATTTTGAAGTAAGGTAAAGGTAAAGGTTCCCCTCGCACATACGTGCTAGTCGTTGCCGACTCTAGGGGGCGGTGCTCATCTCCGTTTCAAAGCTGAAGAGCCAGTGCTGTCCAAAGACATCTCCGTGGTCATGTGGCCGGCATGACTCAATGCCAAAGGCGCACGGAACGCTGTTACCTTCCCACTAAAGGTGGTCCCTATTTTTTCTACTTACATTTTTACGTGCTTTCGAAACTGCTAGGTTGGCAGAAGCTGGGACAAGTAACGGGAGCTCACCCCGTTACACGGGGCACTCAGGATTCGAACTGCTGAACTGCCGACCTTTCGATCGACAAACTCAATGTCCTAGCCCCTGAGCCACCGCTTTCCCCCAGTTTCAAGTACGAAGGTACGACTTGCCTGCAGAAGTTGTGAATGCTCCAACACTGGAAGTTTTTAAGAAAATGTTGGATAACCATCTGACTGAGATGGTGTAGGGTTTCCTGCCTGGGCAGGGGGTTGGACTAGATGACCGCCAAGGTCCCTTCCAACTCTGTTATGTTATGTTATGTTATGGTATTAATAGCATTACTATTCTATCTTTTAGGAGGGGCACTACGTTGTCTTGTCATTGGCACTGACAGAATTGGCAAATGTAATATTAATTAGATTTTTATCCTGCCTTTATTACTTTGTAAGTAACTCAAAGTGGCGAATATACCTAACACTCCTTCTTCCTGTTTTCCCCATTACAACAACCCTGTGAAGTGGGTTCAGCTGAGAGAGAGGGCCTGGCCCAAAGTCACTCAGCCAACTTTCACGCCTAAGGCGGGACTAGAATTCACCATTTCCAGGTGATTGGCCCAAATCCTCCAGCTGGCTTTCATGCCTAAGGCGGGACTAGAACTCAACATTTCCTGGCGATTGGCCCAAATCCTCCAGCGGGTTTTCATGTCTAAAGCAGGACTAGAACCAGTGGTGGGATTCAGCCGGTTCAGGCGAACCGGTTGTTAAATTGCTGGCTGGCCCCGCCCCTTCCAGGAGTCTCCACATGCTCATTTTTGCTTCCCAGGAGGCTGCAGGGAGGCCTGCTAGGCCCAGAATGGGGAGCAGGGGAGTTGCGGCACAGCCCTCCCGTGGCCCGTTTTTGCTCCCAGGGGGTGCAGGAGGCCGAGTGCTGCCTGTCACACATCCTGGCCACGCCCACCCAGCCGGGCATTAGGGCAGAGAACCGGTTGTTAAATTATTTGAATCCCACCACTGATTAGAATTCACCTTTTCCTGATGCCTGTCCCAAATTGCCCAGCTGGCTTTCATGCCTAAGGCAGGAATAGAACTCACCATCCCCTGGTGATTGGCTTAAAGTCACCCAGACAGCTTTCACGCCTACAACAAGGCTAGAATTCACAGTCTCCTGGTTTCTAGTTCAGCACCTCCACTACTAGGTCAAAATGGCGTCGAGACTAGGGGTCTCCAACCTTGGTCACTTTAAGACTTGTGGACTTCAACTCCCAGAGTTGAAGTCCACAAGTCTTAAAGTGGCCAAGGTTGGAGACCCCTGGTCTAGAACCACTTCCAGCCAAAATCCTTCCCCAGCTTTCCCCATAATACCCCTTCTCTTACGCATATCGAAGAGGTCTTTGGGAGGACTTTCCTCAGGCTTCCCAACATTGGCCTCCCAGCTGTTGAAGTTTTCGGTGTTGACGTACATGTGCTGTTCATAATCTTGAGACCCCAAAGGTTTGCTGTCTGCCTGAACGTAGCCGTCACAACACTGACCTGCAAGACAGGAAAAGGAGCGTTATTTCCGTCATTTTAATGACGTTCTGTTTTCCTCATTGACGCCCTTAAATTCCTTCTTGTCCCATTTCCCAAATCAGTCTTCCTCTTCCAATGTTTGGGAAAGAAAAAAAAAATCAGTCCTGTGTTTACATTTGCTACACATGTTAATAATAATAATAATAAGAAGAAGAAGAAGAAGAAGAAGGAGAAGGAGAAGGAGAAGAAGAAGAAGAAGAAGAAGAAGAAGAAGAAGAAGAAGAAGAAGAAGAAGAAGAAGAAGAAGAAGAAGAAGAAGAAGAAGAAGAAGAAGAAGAAGAACAACAACAACAACAACAACAACAACAACAACAACAAGAAGAACAAGAACAAGAACAAGAAGAACAAGAACAAGAACAAGAAGAACAAGAAGAACAACAGAGTTGGAAGGGACCTTGGAGGTCTTCTAATCCAATCCCCTGCCGAGGCAGGAAACCTCATTGTGATAACCATTTGTTATCCAACATCTTCTTAAAAATTTCCAGTGTTGGAGCATTCACAATTTCTGGAGGCAAGTTGTTCCACTGATTAATTGTTCTGACTGTCAGGAAATTTCTCCTTTGTTCTAAGTTGCTTCTCTCCTTGATTAGTTTCCACCCATTGCTTCTTGTTCTACCCTCAGGTGCTTTGGAGAATAGTTTGACTCCCTCTTCTTTGTGGCAGCCCCTGAGATATTGGAAGACTGCTATCATGTCTCCCCTAGTCCTTCTTTTCATTAAACTAGGCCTACCCAGTTCCTGCAACCGTTCTTCATATGTTTTAGCCTCCAGTCCCCTAATCATCTTTGTTGCTCTTCTCTGCACTCTTTCTAGAGTCTCAACATCTTTTTTTACATCGTGGCGACCAAAACTGGATGCAATATTTCAAGTGTGGCCTTACCAAGGCATTATAAAGTGGTATTAACACTTCGCGTGATCTTGAGTCTATCCCTCTGTTGATGCAGCCCAGAACTGTGTTGGCTTTTTTGGCAGCTGCTGTTCTGGCTTTACGATATACAGGTAGTCCTCAACTTACAGCAGTTCATTTAGTGACCATTCAAAGTTACAACGGAAACTGGGGGGAAAAATGACTTATGACCGTTTTTCACACTTACAGCCTTCGTAGCATCCCCATGGTCACATGATCAAAATTCAGACGTTTGGCATCTGACTCATATTTATGAGGGTCCTGTCGTGTCCCACTCCTCCGCTGACGGCCGGGTCAGGGAAATCCGAATCAGGCTTGCCTCTGCAGCTCTGCCAAAGTCCTAGCAAAGTCCTCAAGGCAGGCAGGAGACCAGAAAGTGACTTCAGCAAGATATGTTTAGACTTTGCCTGACTCAGAGAATGCCAGAAAGCAGGTCCTTTATATAGGCCATGGGGTGTGCCTCCATGACTCAGCACTTATCCAGGCCTGCGCCTCCCTTCCTTCTGTTGCCTCCGTCTATCAAGTCTTCTGACGCGAGGGTCACTCCAGTCTGCAGCTGTTGGTAATTGACCTCCCTCAGGCTCACATGCTGTGGGGGAGGGGGAGGGGTCTAGTTGCTCCGTTTGCCTGGGCATGGAGCCAGAGCTGGGGGCTGGAGGTATTTCTTCCTCTTCAGCCTGTCTGTGCATGGAGCCAGGGCTGGGGCCGGGAGGCATACTAGAACATTCCTCCGTGTTCGGAAGCAGATAAGAAGGCGCCGGCTGTGGTGAGATTGGACGAAACACAACAGGTCCCAGTGTCCCGGGGTCCTGAGATCCCGTTTTGTGACCTCCTGACCAACAAAGTCACTGGGGAAGATAGATTCACTTAACAACCAGGTGACTAACTTACCAACTGCAGTGATTCATTTAACAACTGTGGCAAGAAAAGTTGTAAAACGAGCAAAACTCACTTAACAATTTTTTTTAACATTAATGTACATTTTGGGGTCAATTGTGGTCATAAGTCAAGGACTACCTGTACATATTTGTGGAAGTTCTTCTCCCACATAATTCTGTTTCCTATCTTCTTTTTCTAAGAATGTATTTTTGAACAGAGGGAGGGAGCATCATAAAAATCTCCCAAAAATGCCAAATAGCGAAAGTTCCAGTCTGTCAGGGTTCCAAGTAACATCCCTAATGAAAGAAGACTCCGAGGCTTGAAGTTCCTCAAAGTTCCATTTCATTAGAGATGTCACATTGGCACATCTGGGAAAACCCGAATCTGACAGTTTCCAGGTTTTCCCCACCCAAAGGAAAGTCCAAATCCCTTCCCCTGCACCCACATGTCCATCACGTGGTCCAATCAAAGCACCCTCCCAACTGGAAATGCCTCCCAGTCACACACCTCCAGGTGCACGGCAAGATGTCCTTGACTGTCTGAGAAAGGAATGTTATTATGACTACATATCACCCTGGCTCCATACAATCCCCCCTCCCAGTTTCCCACAGCAGTAAATGTGGCAGGCCTGAAGGCCCGGTGCAAAAGATGGCTTCCAGGCCTGACACAGTCCTTATCTTGATTTGAGAATTTATTCTGAATTAATTAAATATATAGGAACTAAATTACACACACACACCCCTTTCCTTATTTCCATCAATTTCAGAAGTTTGGACTCTAAGGGCTAATTTTATATCCAAAACAGCACACTTGAGAGAAAGCCAGCTTGCAGCAGCTGGCAAAAATAGAAAACCAAAACTAATATACATATATATGTAAATTCATTTCTGCCTCTGAAGCTCAGAATATAACTGCCAGTTTTTTTAAAAGCCAAAGGTAAAGGTAAAGGTTCCTGTTGTGTCTCGCTCGCTCCCCCTGCCGCAGCCGGGCCCCTCTTATCTCCTGCCAGACGCTGATAGTGCTGAAGAATGTCCTGGCATGCCTCCAGCCCCCAGCCCTGGCACCATGCCCGGACAGGCCGAACAAACAAACCTCCCTCCGATAGCATGTGCGCCTGAAGCCAGCCACGAGCTGAGATTACCAACAGCTGGAGACGAAACGATGCAATGGATAGATCCACGCTTCCGGAGAATTGAGAGGCGACGTCAGCAAAAGGAAGGGAGGGGCAGGCCTGGAGTCAATTGATCCTATATAAAGGATCTGCTTTCTGGCATTCTCTGAGTCAGGCAAAGTCTAACTTGGATTGCTGAAGTCACTTCCTGGTCTCCTGCCTGCCTTGAGAACTCTGATAGGACTTTGGCAGAGCTGCAGAGGCACGCTTGATATGGACTTCCCCGACCCGGCCGTCAGCGGAGGAGTGGGACACGACAGTTCCCCTCGCACATACGTGCTAGTCGTTGCCAACTCTAGGGGTAGTGCTCATCTCTCTAGGGGTAGTGCTCATCTCCGTTTCAAAGCCGAAGAGCCAGCGCTGTCCGAAGACATCTCCGTGGTCATGTGGCCGGCATGACTCAACGCCAAAGGCGCACGGAACACTGTTACCTTCCCACCAAAGGTGGTCCCTATTTTTTCTACTTGCATTTTTACGCGCTTTCAAAACTGCTAGGTTGGCAGAAGCTGGGACAAGTAACGGGAGCTCACCCGTTACACGGCAGCACTAGGGATTCGAACCGCCGAGCTGCCGACCTTTCGATCGACAAGCTCAACGTCCTAGCCCCTGAACCACCACATCCCACTTTAAAGCCAAAACTACACCACTAATAGGCAAGAAAGTAGGAGGGAGGTAAGGAATAAAGAAAAGCTCAACAGCTGGAGAAGAAAACAATTAAAATCAGGGAGAGAAAGACTTAAGCATCTTGAAAAGAATCTGGGTAAACTCGCAAGATTCATTTTTGTCACCATGTACATCTATACATCTGAACTAGACTGTGTCATTTAATATATGTGGATAGGTGCATAATTTTGTATTCATTTATTTATTTACTCTGTCATGATTATATAGTGTATATTGGAGGTGGTGACCAGAGGCGGGTGGCACATGAATTAACAACCGGTTCACACAGCACCAAAAATGTGACCAGGCGCATGCCTTCCGCGCATGCACATGGCCTTCTACACATGTGCTTTACTCGCACACGCACTTGCATGCATGCCAGGGGTGAAATGCTATCGGTTCAGACCGGTTCGTCTGAACCAGTAGTAATAAAAATTACCGGTTCGAGTGAACCGGTAGTAAAAAAAATGCTACCGGTTTGAATGAAGTGGTATTTCCGACGATCAGCTGTGCCATGCAATTTATATTTGCTAGAAAGCAGGAAATCCTGCTTTCTAGAGAATCTAAATTGTGCGGCACAGCTGTTCCCCTCCCCCTCGCTGTTCTACTTACCTTAGAAAAGGCTTCTTAATCCTCCTTTTTCAGCGCTGCGCTGAGCTGCGTGGTAGCATGCGCGCACGCAGTGAACCGGTAGCAGACTTTAGAGCAGCGGTTCTCAACCTGTGGGTCGGGACCCCGTTGGGGGTCGAATGCCAATTTTCCAGGGGTCGCCTAAGACCATCGGAAATATGGGAAGTATACTTGCGAGTCGAAGAATCGCGCTCCAATGGTTGACTCCACAAGCCAGCTGCAGGCTCTTCAAATCGCTAGCCGAATTTGGCTTCAGGCGCGATGAATTAAAAAAGAGAGAAATCTTTGCTCTGATGTCTCCGTCTCAAGCCAGCTGCAATCACTCCCAATCGCTAGCCTAATCTGGCTTCAGGCGCGATAAACTTAATAGGGGAGGAGTCTCCGCTTTAATGCCTCCGTCCTCAAGGCAATCGCAAGCAGTTCAGACCGCTAGCCAATACGGCTTCAGGCGCAATAAATTAAAAACGAAAATAATTTTACGGTTGTGGTCGCCACATCGTGGGGAATTGTATTAAAGGGGTCGCCACATCATGGGGAATTGTATTAAAGGGGTCGCAGCACTATAAAGGTTGAGAACCACTGCTTTAGAGCATTTCATCCATGACGCACACACACAGCTTAAAAAATGCAGCTAAATAGGATGGCATAGCGCCAGGGCGGATGGGTGGACCCACCTGCAGGTCACAACTACCGGTTCAGCTGAACCAGTCCGAACCAGTAGCAGCCCACCACTGGTGGTGACCCTTTGAGAGTTGTATGCCACGAAATTTCATTTTAATATATGCCAATTAATGTACATTCAAAGTGAAAATAAAGTTATTCTATCTATCTATCCATCTACAGCTGAGAAATTCCAAAGGGGCTTTTTCAAAAAGCCTATGGACTTTCTTGGTTCTCGCTTCTCATCCAAGATGCTTCTTCAGTTCTGGCTGAATGAGGGTAGAATGGAAGGATTTATATTCCTTGCAGTCATCTGGTCGTTAGCGCTCTCTCTGAGAGTGGTTGAAGCCACTCGGGAGGTTTATCTGTGCCCTCAGGGAACTGCTGGAAGGACCATTCAGTCAGAACTGAGGAAGCTTCTTGGATGAGAAGCGAAACGTCTTCAAGGAAAAACAAAGAAAGCCCAGGCGTCTTTTGAAAAAGGGTGATTTTATAGGCAGCTTTTCCCAAACTGCTCTCATCTGCATGTCTTTGGGCTGCAACGTGCAACATGTTGAGATGGGCGAAACCAAATAAATAAATAAATCTGGAGTTTTCCACAGCCAGTTGTGGCACTAGATGGGAAAGAAGAATTTGATGAGAATTGAGAAGATTAATCACTTTCAAATACAGCTCGGTTTTGGCTGATTTCATAGAGGCATATCCCAAACCTGGCCATTTTAAGATGTGTGGACTTCAACTCCCAGAATACCCCAGCCGGCAATGCTGGCTGGGGGATTCTGGGAGTTGAAGTCCACACATCTTAAAATGGCTACAGCTGAAAAACAGTGCTCTAGGGACCCTCTTAGAAAAAATCTTTTTTAAAAAACCCTGATTTATTTTGTTTAAAGATCTTTGCCTAATTCACATTGTGCCAGAGATCTCCTAGCATCATAAATACAGTGGAACACGGTGGCTCACATAGTGAAAATGCTGGGTTGGAGTTAGCAAGGCCGCGCTTGAGGCCCGAGTGCAGCTATGTGGCAGGGGTGAGCTCCCGTCATTCGCTCCAGCTCCCTGACGGGGACATAAAAGGAGCCTCCATGCGCGTCCCTCAGGGGAACGCTGATGTCACAGGCCAGTCCTTTCAACCCAGACGTGGCTTAAACAGTGCCTCCAACACGAACCGGAACAGGATAAATATAGTAATTACCAGAAAGTTCAGCATCCCAGTTCAGGTTTGAGTGACTACTGGGTTCCCTTCTGGCTGAAGACCCGACCTGTGGTTTGGAAAGAAATGGAATCATATTGGCTCACAGGAGGAAAGGTGAGAAGTTGCTTTTTCATGAGACAAAGGTGCGTGTTTTTTTCAAGAGGCAACTGGATTTTCTGGGGTTTTTTTTCATTTGTTTCCCTCTCTTTTCCCTCTCTCATTCTCTCCCTCCATTATTTTCTCATTTCTCTCTCTCTTTCTCTCCCATTTTCTCTCTCTCATTTCTCTCTCATGCACACGTGTGTGCGCACGAGCGGGGATACCCTCCGCAATTTCAGCGGAGCGGTGCCACCACCGGCATTGATTGAAAAGCGACCTCAATGCGTTTCAATCAATGCTGCTGGCGGCACCACTCGGCTGGAGGAGTAAGGAAGCCCAGGACAGCGGGAAAAGGGGGCTGGCCCTGCCGAACCTCACACGCCCACCCCGGCGATCAGGCTCAGAGAAAGCCGGAGTGCTCACCCATCAGCTGGTCAACCCACCCGCTTCACACGCCTTCACTACGATTTGGCCAAGCCAGGCCACTCGCTTGAGAAGGCAATCCCCACTCATGCGCGCCCTCCCCGCCCCACAACAGCCAGCCAGGGAGTTACATGAGGAGGAGGACAGGTGTCTTCGAGGAAGCAGCCACCGCAACTCGTGCTCACACCTCATGTTCTGTCCTCCTTCGCCTCTGTCTGACCGATGGCTTAATTAGCCGGCACTATCAGCTCTGGCAGCAGAATAGCGAACGTCTGCCAAGTTCTCTGATATCTCCCTCGATGCTGGTGAGTCACTTCAGCTCTTAGTTAATCAGTTGATTTGCCGGCTATGAAGAGACACAGCAGTGCTCACTGCCTTTTATATCCTGTGGGGTGTGGCTCCATGACTCAGCACTTCCTAGGCCTGCCCCCCTCCCCTGCTTCTGTTGTTCCCTCCTCTCCTGCCTACGAAACCTAGGATCCATCCAAGCCTGATTCCTATCAGCTGGGTCTGAAGGCGTGGCCTGGGGGGGGAAGAGTCAGGGGACAGAGGCCTCATTATCTCTTCCACCTGGGCTGCTTCTGGCTCCTGGAGCTGAGCCAGGGAAGCCGGTGCTCCCGAGGTAAGTCCTGACGGCCCTTCCCCCTCACTTTCCAAGTCACTTTCTGGCAGCAGACCTGGCTCCAAGTCACTTTCTGGCAGGAGGCCCGGCTCGGGGGGCGCAGACACAACACCTCAGCTGCAGGCCTATCTCCCTTTCCATCATACCCTCCTCCCAGATCCCATTCCCACCCCGCCATCCCTCGTGTTAGCGAGGATGGCGTCGGTCACGGCCGGGTTGGGCTCGTGTCTCGGGGCGGAGAGCAAGTTGCGCAACTGGTTAAGCAGGGAGCCGCAGGAGAGCGGTCAAAGAGCCACATGTGGCTCTGGAGCTGCAAGTTGCCGACATCCAATCTATGAGGTGTTTTGATCATTAGGAGAACATGAAAGGTTTTTTTTATACCTTGTTCCTGTGCCTCTCTCTCCTCCAGCCTGCTGTTAACAAAATACAGAATGCAGAATAATAGAATTGGAAGGGATGATGAAGGGGGGGGATCTTCTAGTACAATCCCCTGGTCAAGCGGGAGACCCTCTACCAGGGGTGTCAAATCAAGGCCCGCAGGCTGGATGCGGCTCACAGGGTGCTAAAATCTGGCCTGTGTAGCCTGCCTGAAAATATGAAGGACCAGCCCATGGTCCCTCTGCAGGCCAAAAAGAGGAACCACTCTGCGCCCATTTTTGGCCTGGACGGCTTCCTGCAGCACTCTGCCGGCCAAAACAGGCCACAGGAGGAGGTGCATTTCATCTCCCGCTGCCGCCACCGCCCCCCAGCCGACCCGCAAAGAACTACAATGCTGATCCAACCCTCAAAGTTTGACACCCTGTCCTATACTATGCTGGATAAATGGCCAATCTCTCCTTGAAAACCCTCCCTTGATAGAGCACCCACAACTTTCTGGTGGCAAGCCGTTCCACTGGTTAATTGTTCTCACTGTCAGGAAATTTCTCCTTTGTTCTAGGTTGCTTCTCTCCTTGATTAGTTTCCATCCGTTGCTTCTTGTCCTGCCTTCAGGTGCTTTGGGGAATAAGTTGACCCCCTCTTCTTTGTGGCAGCCCCTCAGATATTGGAAGACAGCTATCATGTCTCCCCTAGTCCTTTTTTTCTCTAGACTATTCATACCCAATTCCCCTAACGGTTCTTCCTATGTTTTAGTGATTAAGAAACGAAGGAGCTGCTTCTTCTTTTCGTTCTTGTCTTTCTCGGTCTCCAATGTGGCATTTACATCATACTTTCCTGCACTTTCTATTTCGCAACAACTCTATCTTTCGTTCCAGATATAATTAACATCTGTTTGCATTCACCAACGCAGCTGGGTTAAGCCTCTACTTGGCATTCAAGCTATGCTACCGGCATTTATCTTTTGGAATTGGTTCGCCGACTGAATTATTAATGTTTCTTTAATGCTCTGCACGTCCTCAGGAGCCCATCGCCTAGCAGAGGCTCCTGCCGAGTTCGGATTTCCACCGAAAAGGATCTTATCACAAGGGCAAAGAATTGGTTAGCCCAGGGGTCTGCAAACTTGGCTCTTTTAAGACTTCAACTGTGAAGTCCACAAGTCTTAAAGAGCCAAATTTGCAGACCCCTGGGTTAGCACCACTGCCCTTAGGTGAGTCTAGGGCAGAAATCGGTTCATAATCCAGAAGAAAACTGTTCTTGGCCAGCCTCTCCCAATTTGGGATTCCCCTGTAGCAGTCGTGAAATCTGAACCGGTTTACTACCAGTTCACTGGCTGCGCAGTATGCACCAAAAGGCAGCTTGGGAAGGTAAGTAGAACAGTGAAGGGGAGGAATCAGCTGTGGCACACGAGCTTGGGAACTGTTGTGTCTGCGTCCCCCAAGCTGGGCCTCCTGCCAGAAAGTGACTTGGAAAGTGAGGGGGAAGAGCCATTAGGACTTACCTCGGGAGCACCGGCTTCCCTGGCTCAGCTCCAGGAGCCAGAGACAGGCCAGGTGGAAAAGATAACGAGGCCTCCGTCCCCTGACTCTTTCCCCCCACCAGGCCATGCCTTCAGACCCAGCTGATGGCAATCAGGCCTGGCTGGACCCTAGGTTTCCTAGGCAGGAGAGGAGGGAACAACAGAAGCAGGGGTGGGGCAGGCCTAGGAAGTGCTAAGTCATGGAGCCATACCCCACAGGATATAAAGGCAGCAAGAGCTGCTGTGCCTCTTCGTAGCAGGCAAATCAGCTGATTAACTAAGAGCTGAAGTTTGTTCCTGGGTGACTCATTGGCATTGTGGGAGATAACAGAGACACTTGGCAGATGCTGGCTATTCTGCTGCCAGAGCTGATAGTGCCGGCTATTTAAGCCATCACTCAGACGGAGACGAAGGAGGGCAGAACAGGAACCTTTTAAAAAACTTTTTTAAAGCATTTTTTACTACCGGTTCTCCGAAACCGATAGTAAAAAATGCTTTCAAAAAGTAAAAAAAAAAAGTTTCCGATGATCACAGCTGTGGAGCATGATCACTGGAAACTTTTTTTTACTTTTTTTAAAGCATTTTTAACTACCGGTTCCAAAAAACTGGTAGCAAAAAATGCTTTAAAAAAGTTTTTAAAAAGTTCTGAAGATCAGCTGAGTGACGCTCGGTTGTCGGCACTTTCTCTTTTTTTTTTACTTTTTAAGCATTTTTTTACTTTTACATTTAAAAATGCTTTAAAAACTAAAAAAAAAAGTTCCGACGATCGCGCGTCGCTCAGCTGAGCTTTGGAACCTTTTTTTTTTTTTTACTTTTTTTAGTACCGGTTCTGCGAACCAGTAGCATTTTTTACTACCACGGCTGAGGAGAACCTGCCCAAACCGGTAGCATTTCACTCCTGCCCTGTAGGGATGGACTACAACATCCATCGCTTCCCTGTTGCCTGGGGAGGATGAAAGTTGTAGTCCCCCCTGCAAGAATGGCATTCTTTCAAGACCAGATATTCTAATCGGCAATTTCATTCTGAATGTCAGTCTCCTGTCGTGATAGTTTTATTTTTAAATTAGTCTTTTGTCTTCGGATTTTTTTTTTCTGCCGAAGAAAAAGATTTAAGTAAAAAAGCGCACACATCTAATGTTTGATTCACTGGGGGTGGGTTGGGGGCTTTGGGTTGCAGAAAAGGAGGTTTTAAGACCACCATTTTCCTCAATTATTATTATTATTATTATTATTATTATTTATTTATTCGATTTTTATACCGCCCTTCTCCCGAAGGACTCAGGGCGGTGTACAGCCAAAAGTAAAAACAGACAATACAATATACAATTTAAAATACAAATTAAAAAACTTATTTTATAATTGGCCTAAAAAAACTTTAAAATATATAAAACTAAAACCCCTTAAAATTAATAATAGAAAATTTAAAATCAATAAAATTTAAGCCAGCCCCGCGCGAATGAAAAGATGTGTCTTCAGTTCGCGGAAGGTCCAAGGTCAGGTATTTGGCGAAACCCGGGAAGTTCGTTCCAGAGTGTGGGAGCCCCCACAGAGAAGGACCTTCCCCTGGGGGCCGCCAGCCGACATTGCTTGGCGGACGGCACCCTGAGAAGTCCCTCTGTGAGAGCATACGGTCGGTGGGAGGCATGCGTAACAGCAGGCGGTCCCGTAAGTACCCAGGCCCTAAGCCATGGAGCGCTTTAAAGGTAGTGACCAAAACCTTAAAGTGCACTCGAAAGGCCACAGGTAGCCAGTGCAGTCTGCGCAGGAGCGGTGTTACGTGGGAGCTACGCGTAGCTCCCTCTATCACCCGCGCAGCTGCATTCTGGACTAACTGAAGCCTCCGAGTGCACCTCAAGGGGAGCCCCATGTAGAGAGCATTACAATAATCCAAGCGAGAGGTAACGAGCGCATGAGTGACTGTGCACAAGGCATCCCGATCAAGGAAGGGGCGCAACTGCCGAACCAGGCGAACCTGGTGGAAGGCCCTCCTGGAGACGGCCGTCAAATGATCTTCAAACGACAGCCGTTCATCCAGGAGGATACCTAAGTTGCGCACCCTATCCTTTGGGGCCAGTAATTCGCCTCCAACAGTCAGCTGCAGCTGAATCGGGGTGCCGGCATCCACAGCCACTCCGTCTTGGAGGGATTAAGCTTGAGCCTGTTTCTCCCCATCCAGAGATGGGGTCCTCGACATACAACCGTTCGTTTAGTGACCGAAGTTACAGCAGGGACTGAAAATAGGAACTTATGGCCATTTTTCACACTTACGACCATTGCAGCATGTGTTCAAAATTGAAGGACTGGGAAACTGGCTCATATTTATGACAGTGGCAATGTCCTAGAATCATGTGGTCCCCTTTTGTGGCCTTTGGATTAGCGAAGTCAATGGGGAAGCCAGATTCACTTAACAATTGTATTACTCATTTAACAACTGCAAGGATTGTGAAAAGAACGGTCGTAAAATGGGGCAAAACCTTCTTAACAATGGTCTTGCTTAGCAGCAGGAAAGTTGGGCTCAGTTTATGGTCATAAGCAGTGGTGGGATTCAAATAATTTAACAACCGGTTCTCTGCCCTAATTGACCAGCTGAGTAGGCGTGGCTTGGTGGTCATGTGACCATGTGGGCGTGGCCAACTCAACATCACTCACATTGATGGGCACTTTGCCTTAGCTGTTACAATGTAATAAGGGTTAAACCAGAGAGGCAGTTTCTGTAAGCGGGGCAATAAAGATTAGGCTAGAAACACCACCAGAATGTTTCCTTCCTGCCTTCCTTACCGGATTAGCCCTGTAAAGTAGAAAAAAACAAAATAAGATTTCTTCCAATACCCGGTTCTCTGAACTGGTTAGAAAGTTAACAACCGGTTCTCCCAAATAGGTGCGAACTGGCTGAATCCCACCACTGGTCATAAGTCAAGGATCACCTGCACAGAAACTCTGGGCAGCTTACAATATAATGAAAGTTAAAAAGAGCTTCATTGCCGTCATAAGTCAAGGACGACCTGAAGTCCTTTGCCACAGGATATTTTTCTGCGGAAGAAAAAGATTTAAATAAATCCAACATCTGATTAACAAAGAGAGGTGGCACCTTTCGACTGCGGAAAAAGAGGTTTTTAAAAAACAGCTAATTTGCTAAATTATACGGCACATCCGCCAGGTTCTGACAATCAATTCTTCTATCACCACAAGAAAGGTTTGGTGGGGATGGGATGGGTTGGGAAGAGATCGTGGTTAAGGAACAAGTGATGATGCTCTTTAGTTGAGCTAAATTCAACTAAAGTGGGGGAGAGCCTTCTCTGTGGCAGCACCGGCCCTTTGGAATGAGTTGCCTCCGGGTTTACGCCAACTCCCCGACCTCCGGACCTTCAAGCAGGAATTGAAGATGTTATTATTTCATTGGGTGGGACTAGCCTAAGTATGTTTTAATGTGTATTTTAATTGTTTCTAACAGTATTTTAAGGGGTTTTAAGCCGGTCTTCGACTGTTTTAGTTGATGGCCGTGTTAATATTTATTTTTAAATTCGTTTAAATTTGCTATTTATTTGTTGTATTTTAAGATGGCTGTACACCGCCCTGAGTCCTTCGGGAGAAGGGCGGTATAAAAATTTAATTATAAATAAAAATAAATAAATAAATAAAAATAAACAGGCTTGGATACACCAGCTGAACCTGTCAAGGAGTTTTCGGGGTCACCTGGCTGAAATGGGTGGCGTAGGAACCTAGAGAGAGAGCGTGGCTGGAAGCTGATCCATAATGGAGGCGAGAATCCACCAGACCGCCAAGCGGGGGCTGCTTCCCAGGGATGCTGTTGTAGTAATTGTGCCCTGAGGAGTCTTCCTCTTCACCCCAAGAATCGTCCACTCCCATTGTCCTGATGAGAAAGACAAGTGGGGACAAGGCCAATGCTATATAAATTGAATGAATGAATGAATGAATGAATGAATGAATGAATGAATGAATGAATGAAACAAACAAACAAACAAACAAACAAACAAACTGTTGTGGTCCACCAGCAGCCTGCGGAGCTGGCAGCAGAGTTGGACAGTGAGGAAGCTGGAGAGGAATATGGGCCAGTCCTGGAGTCTGGGGAAGGCTCGGACGAGGGCTCTGCATCGGAGGCAGAAAGGGGGCCAGGGCCATCTGGGAGTTTTGTGCTGCCTCCGGAGCCTCCAGAGTCGGACGTCAGAGAGGCAGAGGAACAGGGAGAGCTTGTTCCTAGTATGTGCATGCGCAGGGCTGCCAGAAGGCAAGTACAGTTAAAACAAAAGGGATGACTCGGAAGTAAGGCTTGGAGATGATTGGCCCCTCCCATAAGACAGAAAGGAAGAGCAAAGGCATGTGGGCCTTTGCAGGAAGCAACGTTGTGGATGGTGTCGGTTTGTACTTTGAAGCTCCGTTTTTGACTCTTGTGTTTCCGTGTGGCCTTGCCAAGACAATTGCCAATTAGGTCTTTGGCAGCGTGTCAGAGAAGATAAAGGAAGCCTAGGTCAGAAAAACAAACACACACCAGAAACAAGGGAACAATGTCACATATTTCAGAAACATAGACATCTATAATGTGTCTGTGTGTGTCTGTGTGAGAGACAATCTTTGTGTGTGTTTATGAGCAGGGGTCTCCAACCTTGGTAACTTTAAGCCTGGAGGACTTCAACTCCCAGAATTCCCCAGTCTGCTTTGCTGGCTGGGGAATTCTGGGAGTTGAAGTCCACCAGGCTTACAGTTGCCAAGGCTGGAGAGCCCTGTTTATGAGAGTACGTGTGTGAAAGTCGTGTGTGAGAGAGTCTGTGTGTTTGTGATTGTGTGAGAGAGAATGTGTGTGTGTGAATGTGTATGTGTGAATGTGTGTATGAGAGAGACTCTGTGCCCGTGTACATGTGTGTGAGCATGAGCATATGTGTGTGTTTCTGAGGGAGTCTATGTCCGTCTGTGTGTGTGAGACAGCCTGTGTGTGTGAGAGAGAGAATCTGTGCATGTGTGTGTGACAGATTCTGTGCATGTGTGCTTGTGTCTGTGTGTGAAGGAAAATGTGTGTGTGAGTCTGTGTGTGAGAGAGAAACTCTGTGTGTATGTGTGTGTGTGTGTGTGTGTGTGAGTGTGTGTGAGTGAAAGAGAGAAAGTGTGTGTGTGCGTGTAAAAAAATCAAGGTGCATGCCACAATTACATGATCAAAACTCATTTTTTACATGGTGTGTGTAAAATGGGGGGGGGGACTTCAATATCCGGTTTCATATTTTTTTACTACAACTTGGGTCTCCCCCCCCTCCTGCTCCAGCTCCTCCACACTACACCTAATTGGCTCTTGGGTTAGGAGGGAGGGGCTGGCCCAGTGTCAGCCAATGAGCTTCGGTGGCTGAAGAAAGACTAGAACCTGGGTCTCCCAATCCCCACCACAGCTGATTGGCTGTTGGATTGGATTGGCGACACATTCAGCCAATGAGAGTTCATGACTGAGGAGTACTAGATTGAGGGTCTCCCTACTCCTAGCCCAGCATCTTCCCCACTACACCTGATTGGGTCTTGGGCTAAGAGGGAGGGACTGGCCCAAAATCAGCCAATAAGCTATTGTGGTTGAGGAGGACTCCAATCTAGGTCTCCCCGTTCCTAGTGCAGCCACTTCTTCACTATATCTGATTGGCTCTTGGGCTGAAAGGGAGGAACTGGCTCACATTCAGCCAATGAGCTTCTGTGCGGACTAGAATCCAAATTTCCCTGTCCTTAGTCCAGGCCCTTCTCTATTAGATTGTATTTGATTGGATCTTGGAATAAGAGGGAGGGACTGGCCCAGAGTCAGCCAATCAGCTGACTGGAGGAGGGGGTGGAGGGAGCAATCTAGAACCTGCAAGTCCAAATGTACAGATCTCCACAGGGTGCCCAATCCTCAACGCATGGGGAAACTGAGGTTACAATCCCATACCTCTCCTGGGGTGCTACAATTTGGGGAGGGCTGTGCAGGTACTGCTTAAAGCGGAGCTCAAAGGCCTGCCCGACGGTGTTGATGATGCTCTGCGCCAATCCGTCACAGCATTCCAAGATGTGGCAAGCTGCCAAAGAGAAAGAGAAGTTCCCCAACCAGAAGTTAAATGTAATTTTCGCTCCCCCCCAAAAAAAAGATATACAACAAGACACAAATAGGAGCGGGATGCAGCTGCAGAAACAGCCAATGCAATCTTAGGCTGTGTTAACAGAGCCAATGGCAGAACTCTGAAAGCAGGACATGCCTGGGGAAGTGAAAGTGAAAGTGAAATCAAAAGTGAAAGTGAAAGCAGGGGGAATGAATGAATAAAACTGAGGTTTTCACCTGGATAACATTCACATTCTTTTCCCTGGTTCTTTCATGGCCACCACTCACTGGCATATCGTACAGGTAGTCCTCGTTTAATGAACAGCTATTTAGCAAGCGTTCAAAGTTATGACAGACCTCCAAAAAGATCCTTACAACTCGATTTCAAAGTTTTGATGGCCACACCTTCTGTCACGGTAATGGGGTTGCAATTTGGGCTCTTGGCAACCGGCTCGCATTTACAGCTACCTGCGGCGTCCGGCTGTCGTGTGACTGCGATTTTGGGGAGGTTTTGATAGTTTCTAATCTTTACTTCTGATTGCCGTCAAAAAAATCCCCAGTGGGTATAATGGGTTTATTTAATGACTACTGCAGGAGTCAGCAACCTGTGGCTCCGGAGCCGCATGCGGCTTTTTGGGCCCTTTGCTGTGGCTCCCTGTCAGGTGATCCCACCACTGGCTGGCCTCGACCCACATCCCTTTCTCTCCCCTCCCAGTCACTCCTCACCTGGCCCAAGAAGATAAGGGCAACGGTAGGGAATGGAGAAGCGGCCAGGGCAGAGACAGAGAGATAACAGAGGGGGGGGGAGAAAGAGACTTAGAGAGATACAGGGAGAGAGGTGGGGAAAGAGGGAGGGAGGAAGGGGAGAGAGAGAGATGTCAAAAGGATTTTGTGGTTCCCGGTGTTTTTTAACAACTGGTTCTCTGCCCTAATGACCGGCTGGGTAGGTGTGGCTAGGGGGTCATGTGACTAGTGGAAGTGAGTGACATCGAGTTGGCCACGCCCACCCAGGTTTTGTGGCTCCCAGTGTTTTCTTTTCTGTGGGAAACCGGTCCAAATGGCTCTTTGTGTATTTAAGGTTGCAGACCCCTGGACTAGTGGAATTGTTTAACGACCACAACAATAAGATCATAACATTAGGCGCTGTCACGTGGTGTCCCACTTAATGACTGTCACCACTTACTGTCTATGGAGATTCTCAGTCATCCAGGTCATGGTTGTCCCAAAGGTGCTTTTTCAAGAGGCAACTGGACTTCCTTCGTTTTTTTATGAAGTGAACTTCATAAAGTTCCTCCTATTAAGTTAATTGGATGAACTTCATAAAGTTCATCCAATTAGCCAGCGGAAGTTGTGGGTTTGTGCCTTCAGAAGTTGTGGGTGATTCGTCACCGGAGATTTTTAAAGAAGAGACTGGGATAGTCACTTTTCTGAAATGATACAGGGTCTCCTGCTTGAGCAGGGGGCTGGAGTAGAAAGTCCTTTCCAGCTCTATTCTGATTAACGCAGGGCACAACACAGGACAACAAACCCATCAGGAGTAGATTCAGCAGTTCATCTGCATTGAAAAGACAAAGGCCACTCTTTGGAAGTCAGCAAAGTGCGCATTTTGGACAGAGAGGACTGCTTGGTTTGAAAGAGTGGTCAAAAAGGCCAGCTGTGTCAAAATTGATCAGCCCTTTCTCAATGGAGGGGGAGGGATACGACATTGTCTATCTCAGAGGTGGGTTTCAGCAGGTTCTGACCAATTCTGGAGAACCGATAGCGGAAATTTTGAGTAGTTCAGAGAACCAGCAAATACCACCTCTGATTGGCCCCTGCCAAAGAATTCTCTGCTTCCCGAGTCCCCAGCTGATCAGGAGGAAATGGGGATTTTGCAGTATCCTTCCCCTGCCACGCCCACCAAGCCACGCCCACCAAGCCTTCCCCTGCCATGCCCACCAAGCCATTCCACGCCCACCAAGCCACGCCCACAGAACCCGTAGTGAGAAATTTTGAATCCCACCACTGATCTATCTCCATTCTACAACACGGTCCTTTCAGCAGTTCCAAGAAGGGCTCCACACCCATTTGCACCACTCAGGTGACCCTGAGGACACAGGTAAACCTCCAAGTAGCTTCAACGACCCTCTAAAAGGATGCAAATGACCAAGGAGCATAAATCCTTCCGTTCCCCACCATCCCGTCAGAGTTGAAGAAGATTCCTGGATGAGAAGCGAAACCTCTTCAAAGAAAAAAAACAAGAAAGTCCAGTTGCCTCCTGAAAAAAGCTCCTTTGGGACTGCCACCACTTACAACCATAATTCTGGGTTCAATTATGATCATACGTTTAGGATTATCTGTACACACTACAACCAACCCATGCGTTCCTATACCTTCATACATCCTCATAGCACTGCGATGGTGAACCTATAGCACACATGCCAGAGGTGGCACGCAAAGCCCTCTCTGTGGGCACGTGCACCATCACCAGCTGCTCTCCTGCTTTCTTCTGGTCTTTTGGCCAGCTGGTCCTCGCGGTTGCCGGAGCGCGGGAAAACAGCCCCAAAAATGGCCCCCAAACAGGTCATTTTCCTGGCTGTTTTCCAGGCCGTTTTTGGGGCCATTTTCAGGCCGTTTTGGGGGCATTTTCTGGCTGTTTTCTGGCAGTTTTCTGGGCTCTTTTTGGGCCAATTTTAGACCTTTTTTGGGCCCTTTTCAGGCTGTTTTTCAGGCTGTTTTGGGGTCATTTTTCAGCCATTTTCTGGCCGTTTTCCAGGCTGTTTTGGGGTCATCTTTCAGCCATTTCTGGCTGTTTTCTGGCTTTTTTCTGGCTGTTTCCTGGGCTGTTTTTTGGGCCAATTTTAGGCCTTTTTTGGACCCTTTTGAGGCTGTTTTTCAGGCTGTTTTGGGGTCATTTTTCAGCCATTTTCTGGGCCGTTTTCCAGGTGTTTTGGGGCCATTTTCTGGCTGTTTTCCGGGCTCTTTTTGGGCCAATTTTAGGCCTTTTTCAGGCCCATTTCTGGCCATTTTTCAGGCTGTTTTAGGGTCATTTTTCAGCCATTTTCTGGCTGTTTTCCAGGCTGTTTTGGGGCCATTTTCTGGCTGTTTTCTGGCTGTTTTCTGGGCTCTTTTTTGGGCCAATTTTAGGTCTTTTTGGGCTCTTTTCTGGCCATTTTTCAGGCTGTTTTGGGGTCGTTTTTTAACCATTTTCTGGGCCGTTTTCCAGGCTGTTTTCTGGCCATTTTCAGGCTATTTTTGGGCTATTTTCTGGCCATTTTTGGGCCGTTTTCAAATTATTTTCAGGCCTAAATCGGCCTGAAAAACAGCTTGGAAACAGCCCAATAAAGGCCCAGAAAAATGGCCTGTTTTGGATAGTTTTTGGAAACTTAGGTACCGCCTGTCTCTCATTGCCCACGTTCTTCCAGCTTGGTGTTATTGAACACCCTCGGTTGTCTCTGCGCCGCTTAAAATCATGCATTTCTTTAAGCCTGCAAAGCAGAGATGGATTTATAATCTGTGGTGAGGTAAATCTTTCAGCAACTTGATTGCAAAGGGAGCGAAGAAGAACAAGGCTCAAAGGGAGCAGCTTGCCTAAGGCAGCTAGCCAAAAGAGAGCCCAGCCCCAGCAAACCCCGGGGCGCTGTCTATCAGCCTCTATGTTACAACCCTCACCCTGCAAGCCTGAGGGAACAGGCAGAAAGTTAGCGGTCTCTTGAGGGCCATGTTTGGCTGTTGCAGTGCTATTCTTACAGGTTTTGATAAATTTCAAACGATGCTGTTCGTTGCAAATCTTAAGAGGCCTAAACAGGTTGTTTGACTTAAAAAGAAAAAAAGAGACCACAAAACAGAAATGGTTTATAATTCTTTTATACACACGCACCTACACACACAAATCAGAATAACAGTTGGAAGGGACCTCGCAGGCCTTTTAGTCCAGGGGTCTCCTACCTTGGCAACTTTAAGACTTGTGGACTTCAACTCCCAGAATTCCTCAGCCAGCTTAGCTGGTTGAAGTCCACAAGTCTTAAAGTTGCCAAGGTTGGAGACCCCTGTTCTAGTCCAACCCCCAGCTCAAACAGGAGACCCTATACTATTTCCGACAAGTGACTGTCCAATCTCTTCTTAAAAACCTTCAGTGTTGGAGTACCCACAACTTCTGGAGGCAAGCAGTTCCACGGATTAATTGTTCTAACCATCAAGAAATTACTTTGTTCTAGGCTGAATCTCTCCTTGATCAGTTTCCATTCACTGCTTCTTGTCCTGCCTTCAGGTGCTTTGGAGAATAAGTTGACCCTCTTCTTGGTGACAGCCCCTTGGATAGTGGAACATTGCTATCTAGTCCCTTTTTTGCCCCCAATCTGGATATGTGTATGTATGTACAGTATACATGTGTGTGTGTGTGTGTGTGTGTCTATGTCTGTTTCTGTGTCTGTGTGTCTGTGTGTAAGACAGCTGGGTGATTATGAGCTACCAGTTCTTCTCTCTAAAACACAGACTAGGAAGTAAATAAATATATTTGTTTTCTGAGGTTTTCGCGGGTGTTTGTATGTAGGTCTTTGGTTATTCGGGTTTTCTCCCGCGTAAAATTGGAAGTGTCTTGGCGACGTTTCGACAAAATCCCATTCATCATCTTCAGGCTAGGTGTTTACAGCTTCGTGCTTCTAGGAGAAATGTGTGATCACAGCTGTTTCTTCCTTTTAACTGCTAGTGGGGGTTTGAACTGATTGGTTGGGAGCTTGGCTGTGTTCTGATTGGGTGGAGGTGTGTTCTGATTGGATGGTGGGGTTGGCTGTGCTCTGATTGGCTGGGGGTGTGTTAAATATATTTATTTATTTATTTATTTATTTGTTTCAATTTCTATACCGCCCTTCTCCCGAAGGACTCAGGGCGGTTTACAGCCAATTTAAAACAACAGGAGTATACACAAAAATTAAAAACATAATTAAAAACTAATTTTGAAATTCGGCCCAACAAATTAAAACAATCCTAAAAACTACATAAAACCCCCACTAAAATTTCATTAGGCTACCCCGCACGATGGAATCAAAAATTATAAATATATTTATCCGCACTGAAGTTAGACCACATGATGTTAGACCAGGGGTCTCCAACGCTGGCTGGGGAATTCTGGGAGTTGAAGTTGCCAAGGTTGGAGACCCCTGTGTTAGACTATATTCCATAATCTTCAGTGTAGAGACTTTTATCCTGCAGGGGATGGATTTAGGCTGATAACAAATAGATCTAGGAACAGGCACCAATATATTCAATGTATTATCCTGTACAAAGGTAGTCTTTGACTTACGACCACAGTTGGAACCAAAAGCTCCGTTGCTAAGCAAGGCACTTTTTAAGTGAGTTAGGCCAATTTTTAGACCTTTTTTTTTTTTTGTTATCACCGGAGTTGTTAAATGCAGAGTTCCCCAATCTTTCCGGCTTTGCAGACCAGCGAGAGGGGGGGGGAGAGGGATGGCTCCACATGAGCAGCAAACACACACACATGTGATTGACCATTGCTCGTGCAAGCGTGGATGCGCGCACCCCTATTGGCACAGCACTTGTCCACCTCTTCCATGGCCCGGTTCCAAATGCTTCAAGTAGCCCAGGGGTTAGGGAGGCCTAGTTAAATGAATCATGTGGTTGTTAAATGAATCCCATCTCCCCCCTTATTGCTTGTTGGAAGCCAGTTAGGAAAGACTCCAGTGGGGATCACATGACCCCAGGACACTGCCACCATCATCAATACATGCCAAGTGACAAATGCCCAGATTTGGATCACATGACCAAAGAGATGCTACCACAGTTGTAACTGCAAAGGACCGGTTGTGCATCACTTTTTTTTTTTTCAGTGCAGTTGTAACTTCGAGGAGTCGCTAAATGAATGGCTGCAAGTCAAGGGGTATATCACAAAATGCACGGATGTTAATATATATCACCAGAGGTGGGTTTCAGCAGGTTCTGACCAGTTCTGGAGAATTGGTAGCAGAAATGTTGAGTAGTTCAGAGAACCGGTAGTAAAAATTCTGACCGCCCCCGCCCCCATCGAGTCTCTGCCTCCTGAGTCCCAGCTGATCGGGAGGAAATGGGGATTTTGCAGTAACCTTCCCCTGGATTGGGGTGGGAATGGAGATTTTGCAGTAACTTTCCCCTGGAGTGGGGAGGAAATGGGGATTTTGCAGTAACCTTCCCCTGGAGTGGGGAGGGAATGGAGATTGTGCAGTAACCTTCCCCTGGACTGGGGAGAGAATGGAGATTTTGCAGTAACCTTCCCCTGGAGTGGGGAGGGAATGGAGATTGTGCAGTAACCTTCCCCTGGAGTCGGGAGGGAATGGAGATTTTGCAGTATCCTTCCCCTGCCATGCCCACCAAGCCATGCCACACCCACCAAGCCACACCCACAGAACCGGTAGTAAAAAAAAATTGAAACCCACCACTGACCACACTCACACCATTGGCTGTAGCTCTTAAAAAGCGACGTGCCATTTCTTTAATCACACTCACCTCGCTGGTTGATGGGATCCTTGGCAACATAAGCGACGTAATCGGTTGTATCCTGGCCAGAAATATAATTCAGAAACAAAAGAGTTAAGTTTGAGGCTGTTGAGCCCAAGAAGCAGGACTTATGGTTGGGGGGAATGAAGAGGAAAAGGAGTTAAGATAAATTTAGCCTGAATAAGTTACGGCCATCTTCATTAGCATTCCGCAACCTCCAAATGTGCCGGACTACAGTTCCCATAATCCCCTGCCATGGGGTTCAGGTGTTTGTTTTTTTAATTTAAATTTAACATTAGAATGCAGAGCTGGGCCAAGGATGGGAAAGATATCAGCAGTGCACCAATTTAGCTGAAAAAGAAGAATTTATAAGAGAATTCCTCCTGACCAGTTTTCTAGGTTTGTTTTTAAGCTTCACTTTTACATTCCATGAAAAAATATATATATGTTCCCCATGGTGAGAGTTGATCAGTTGTGAATAGATTGGACATTTCTTCACAGGAGGGATTTAAAGGAAGTTGGGAAGGCCTCTGAGGGACATGTGGTAACCCTGGGTGAGGGGGTTGGACTAGATGACCTCTAGGGACCCCTTCCAACCTTTTCATTCTAGGATTCCATAACAGAATAAATTAGCCAAAGTTCTGGTTATTAACCTTGCTTAGCATGCTGTGGGAATGCATCTGCCAGATCTTCATTGACTTGGTTTTAACAGTGGCCTGGAATAATGTCACTCAGTCCTTATTGACAGCGTTTCTCAAACTTTGGCAGCTTGAAGACTTGGGGATTTCAGTTCCCAGAATTCCCTAATTAAGCTATATGGCTGGGGGATTCTGGGAGTTGAAGTCCACAGGCCTTCAAGCTCACAAGATTGAGAAACACCAAATGAAGCAATACAGAAAACTGTAACTCTTTAGTGCCATCTACTGGGTGCTTGAATGTTTGCAACCCAAATAGAATAATGTGTATACAATGAGAGATGTCTGTAGGGTTGGGGGCAAAAAAGTCAAGATGGCTGCTCCGCTTGCCACCATCTTGGTTTTTTGGCCTATCTCTGCCAGGGTTCTCTCATGACACCAAACCTTTCTTTTCCTTCCTTTATTTAAATCTTTATATATTTTCTCCTTTATTCAGACTTTCGCTGACAGACCCAGGAGCAAAATCTTAGCTTCAGCCCTATTTCTGTACTTTCTTCAGACTGTATCTGAGTCTTTTTTTTCCTTCATTTTTTTTTTTTTGGTCTGTTGAAGCTCAGTAGGCAGGATTGTGTGAGGAGCTTCCTAAAATACTAAATTATCTACTGTCAGCAAGACCCTCTTGCTGACAGTAGCTGGGTTTTTAGATTTTTCAGGGTTTTTTATTTGGTGTATTTTATATTCTTTCTAGTTTTTAAACCTTTTTACTCTTTTTTAAAAGTAAATGTAACACAATGTAAGCCGCCCTGAGACTTCGGAGAAGGACGGGATATAAATTCAAATAAAATAAAAAAATATATAAAAATAAAAGCTTAAAAATCTTTTAAAGCTTTTACTGTTCTTCCCGTGCCGATCTACGACAGTAATAAATATTTTACTTGACTATACGTGTATGATTGAAGCCCCACCCCTTTTAAAGGAGGTGTGGCCTCGATCCCGCAGGCAGAGCTGAGCTGCCATTTTGACTTCTTTGACCTCTCTTGGGTTTGGCCTCGATTTGAACAGATTACTTTTACTAATTGAATGAAAAGGGCTGATCCCATCTTGACCTTGATGATGCCATAACATGGGGGGAAGGGAATACCATATTTAGATTTTATTTTTTTTTAATGGGAAAATGTCAACATTCAAACAGAAAAAATCGGGGAGGGGGTCCAAAATGGTGGCTATGATGATGCAATCATGCCTTGCTTTTGCTTGGACCATGCATATGCAGAACACGTGTAAAAATGTCGTGTCATGTCTGCAAGAAGCCATCTTGGGGTTTTTTAATTCCTCCCTCTACTACATCAAGGTTTCCCAACCTTGGCCACTTTAAGATACGTGGACTTCAATTCCCAGAATTCTCAACAGTGGCTTTTCTGGCTGTGGAATTCTGGGATCTGAGATTTACACCACTGGAAGTGAATACAGTTAGGAAACTGTATTCCTGTATCCAGGAATATGGACATTCCTGTACCCAAATCCTGGAAAGCTCTGACATCAACACCGCTTGGCATTTGACAGCTCAGGAGTGTCAGAAAAAACAACAACACAAAAAACTTTAGAGAAAAGGGAGAAATGGATAAAATGGAATGGAATGTAACGAGCCAGCTTGACGGGAGGGCAATGAAGGGATTCACAAGAAAATGAGGTGAACAATTCTTCTCTGTCACCTTTAAATGTAAAGTAAGGCTCCAATTTGACTCAAATACTGCAGGGAGTCAATCCTTCCTTTCTGCTTTAATCTTTGCCCAGATTGGCAGAGATTTCAGTCTGCTAAAGACTCCTGAGCTCAGATTTCAGCAATCTCTCCAGATAACTGAACTTCAACTGCCAGAATGTATTGTTAACAGCCTAGCTAGCTGGAAATTCCTAGCACCAACGTCTTAAAGTGGCCTACTTTGAAAAACTAGACTCCTCAAATTCAGAGCAATTCTTGACAGCTTTACAAAAGTGGTTTACCACTGTTTTCTCTCGTCTTAAGATTTCCTGGTGGTCTCTTTTCCAGGAGTAATCAGGGCCAATTTGCAACCTCAGACAAGAACTCCCAGCGATATGAGCCATACTGGCTGGGAGTCATACTGGCTGGGAGTTCTTGTCGGAGGATGCAAGTTATGAAGACGTTGGCTCCTTAGTACCGGAAAAAAGACCACCAGGAAATCTTAAACAAGAGAAAAAAGTGGTAAACCATTTCTGTAAAGCTGCCAAGAACTGCATTGGATTAGAGGAGTCTAAAACAGTGGTTTTTTTTTTTCAAAATAAAAGGTAAAGGTAGAGGTTCCCCTCGCACATATGTGCTAGTCGTTCCCGACTCTAGGCGGCGGTGCTCATCTCCGTTTCAAAGCCGAAGAGACAGCACTGTCCAAAGACGTCTCCGTAGTCATGTGGCCGGCATGACTCAATGCCAAAGGCGCACGGAACGCTGTTCCCTTCCCACCAAAGGTGGTCCCTATTTTTCTACTTTCATTTTTTACGTGCTTTCGAACTGCTAGGTTGGCAGAAGCTGGGACAAATGACGGGAGCTCACCCTGTTACGCGGCACTAGGGATTCAAACCGCTGAACTGCCGACCTTTCGACCGACAAGCTCAGCATCTTAGCTGCTGAGCCACCGCATCCCCTTTTTTTTTTCCAAAGTAAGCCATTTTAAAACATCTGGTCATCAACTCCCAGAATTTCCCAGCCAGCCATGCTGGCTGGGGAATTCTGGGAGTTGAAGTCCACACATCTTAAAGTGGCTAAGGTTGACTTAGCACAATTCAGGCCTGTGGCCTCTCAGATTTGACTTCCTTGCTAAGTCCCACAACTGCTTGGACTGCAACAGCACAACTCCACAACCATCTTCCTCACCTGACATGCTTTTCACAGATCCACAAAAGATCTTGGTTACACTCCCTGACTTATTTAAAAAATGTGCTCCAGTGATTAATGTTTTATCAAGGGGAGCAGGGATCGAATCCTGCCCTAATTTACAGGTTGCAAGTGCCACACACTTACCAAATTGGCTGTCCTCTGAGCTCTCCCAATCTACAGATCCATAAACTGAAAGGGCCGTGATAGCTCAGGCTGTTAGAAGCCTGTTATTAGAACACAGCAGCCTGCAATTACTGCAGGTTCAAGCCCGGCCCAAGGTTGACTCAGCCTTCCATCCTTTATAAGGTAGGTAAAATGAGGACCCAAGATTGTTGGGGGGGGGCAATAAGTTGACTTTGTAAAATATACAAATAGAATGAGACTATTGCCTTATACACTGTAAGCCGCCCTGAGTCTTCGGAGAAGGGCGGGGTATAAATGTAAATTTAAAAAAAATGTTATATATCCTACTTGAGCAAGGGGTTGGACTACAAGAAGACCTGCAAGGTTCCTTCCAACTGTCTTCTTCTCTTATTCTGACCCAACAAGTTAGATTCCACCCTATTTGCTGCCTCAGAAAAATAACCTAACCAAGATTAAAAGCTAACGGTTGTGAGAATGCAGCCGCTGGGCTTTTAACTCATCCTGGGTAAACAGGGCATGTGAATCTGGCTAGCCTTTAGCAGGGCACAGAAGCTGCTTCCTAGCTTTTACGCAGGCCGAGAGACTGAGGGGGGAGAAAAAAATCCAGCTCATTAGTTGTTAAATTGCCTTTGTTCATTTACTGCGAGGCAGAATCTCTCGCTCGCTTTTCCTGTGACATTTACACAGCCCAGACAAACACTTTGAAATTTTGACACCTGAACAAGTGGCAAGCTTTTCTCTAGCCTGGAAACGGGCCTTTTGTTGTCTTCTGCGTGTGTGTGTATGCAGGTGTGTATCTGTGTGTCTGTCATACACACACACACACACAAATGTACATCCTTTCTTACCTTCGTGCCTCTGCCTGCATTTCATCCCCATCTAAGGGAAATTTTTTAGCAGAGCGTCTTTATAAAAACACCATACAGGTAAATCCTCGATTTACAACAGTTCATTCAGTGACCGTTCGGAGTTCCAACACCGCTGAAAAAAGTTACTTACGTTATGACCGTATTTCACACCAAGGACCATTGCAGCATCCCCATGGTCACGTGATCAAAATTTGGATGCTTGGCCACTGACTCGTATTTATGACGGTTGCATTGTCCGGGGGTCACATGATCCCCCTTTTGCGACCTTCTGCCAAGCAAAGTCATTGATTCACTTAACAACTATGGCAAGAAAGGTTGTAAAATGGGGCAAAACTCACTTAACAACTGTCCTGTTTAAGCAACTGAAATTTTGGGACCAATTACAGTCGTAAGCTGGCCTGGGACATTGAGCTTGTCGATCGAAAGGTGGTGTTGTGTCTGCGCCCCGCAAGCCGGGCCCCCTGCCAAAAAGTGACTTGGAAAGTGAGGGGGAAGGGCCATCAGGACTTACCTCGGGAGCACTGGCTCCCGTGGCTCAGCTCCAGGAGCCAGAGGCAGGCCAGGTGGAGGAGATAACGAGGCCTCCGTCCCCTGACTCTTTCCATCCCCCCAGGCCACACCTACAGACCCAGCTGATGGCAATCAGGCCTGGCTGGACCCTAGGTTTCGTAGGCAGGAGAGAAGGGAACAACAGAAGCAGGGGTGGGGCAGGCCTAGGAAGTGCTGAGTCATGGAGCCACACCCCACAGGATATAAAGGCAGCAAGAGCTGCTGTGCCTCTTCGTAGCAGGCAAATCAACTGATTAACTAAAACTGAAGTACTGTTTGTTCCTGGGTGACTCATCGGCATCAAGGGAGATAACAGAGTCACTTGGCAGACGCTCGCTAGTTTGCTGCCAGAGCTGACAGTGCCGGCTAATTAAGCCATCGCTCGGACGGAGGCGAGGGGGGACAGAACAGGTTGGCAGCTCAGCGGTTCGAATCCCTAGTGCTGCCGTGTAACGGGGTGAGCTCCCGTTACTTGTCCCAGCTTCTGCCAACCTAGCAGTTTCAAAAGCACGTAAAAATGCAAGTAGAAAAAATAGGGGCCACCTTTGGTGGGAAGGTAACAGCGTTCTGTGCGCCTTTGGCGTTGAGTCATGCCGGCCACGTGACCACGGAGACGTCTTCGGACAGCGCTGGCTCTTCGGCTTTGAAACGGAGATGAGCACCGCCCCCTAGAGTCGGCAACGACTAGCACGTATGTGCGAGGGGATCCTTTACCTTACATTATCATCATAAATATTATCATCACCATTATTATTTCGAAAGACGTTATTGTCATGTTCTGCAGCAGCAGAATTACGGGCAATCCTTGACTTATGACCACAATAGAGCCAGGGACTTGTTGCTTAGTGAATTACACCCCATTCTTTGCCATGGTCTTTAAGTGAGTCATGCGATCGCCAAGCAAAACCAGCTTCCCGGATTTGACTTTGCTTGTCGACAGCCAGCTGGGAAGTCACATATGGCAATCCAGTGATCCTGGATGCTGTATCTGTCTTAAACAAAGCACCGTTGTAACTTTGAACAATTGTTAAACTAATAGTTGTAAACCCAGGATTATCTGTAGTATCGTCTTCATTAATCAAGAGAGTGCCGATCTTTGATTTTAGACTAAGGCTGCTGTTTCTCAAAAGGTCTATGGATTGTGCCTCTGTTTAGCTGGAAAGCAATAGTTTTGTTGTTGCTGTTGAAAATATTGTTGTTGTTGAACCTATTTTCTTAGTTAAATAAGGTGAAGAGCCTCTTTACTATCAGGTTCAAGTGATCGAGTCGTCTCTTCTCTGTTTCATCCATTTATTTCCTTTCCCTTTCCATTTTTTCTTTCCTTCCCTTTCCTTCTCTTTTCTTCCTTTCCTTTCTCTCCCTTTCCATTTCTTCTTTCCTTCCCTTCCCTTCCCTTCTCTTTTTTTTCCTTTCCTTTCTTTTCCTTTCTCTCCTTTCCATTCTCTTCCTTTCCCTTCCCTTCCCTGTCCCTTTTTCTCTTTTCCTTCCCTTTCTCTCCTCACCCCTCCCTTTTGTCTATTTAATATATAATATAATAACAGAGCTGGAAGGGACCTTGGAGGTCTTCTAGTCCAACCCCCTGCCGAGGCAGGAAACCCTACACCATTTCAGACAAATGGCTATCCAACATTTTCTTAAAAACTTCCAGTGTTGGGGCATTCACAACTTCTGCAGGCAAGTTGTTCCACTGATTAATTGTTCTAACTGTCAGGAAATTTCTCCTTAGTTCTAAGTTGCTTCTTTCTTTGATCAGTTTCCACCCATTGCTTCTTGTTCTACCCTCAGGTGCTTTCTTTACTTTCTTCCCTTTCTCTTTCCCTTTCCCTTCTTCATCCATTTACTTCCTTTCCTCTCCTCTCGCCTTCTCTCCTCTTCCCTTTCATCTATTTACTTTCTTCCCTTTCTCTTTCCCTTTTCCCTTCCTTCCTTTTTTATCCATTTATTTCCTTTCCTTTCCCCTTCCCTTCCCCTTCCTTTTCTCCTTGCCTTCATTGTTGCCTTTTAGACATTATTTTAATCATCTTTTCTTGCAGCAGTGGAGTTTGGGGGGGGGGGAAATATCTTCCTTGCCCAGGTCATATTATCTGCTGTTTTGAAAATGTCAGCTTGTTAGATTCTGAGATAAATGACCTGAAGAAGGTGCCTCGCTCAGTAACACAGCGACAATGACTGCCATGTAGGCACCGCTTCTTCACACAATGCCTCATTCATCATCATTTAAGAACCTTTGCGGGATGGAGTCTGGGCAACTGAATGGAGCTGAGTGTTTACTGGCCGGATTTTATTTATTTATTTATTATTTGTATGTTTATATTTCTATACCGCCCTTCTCCCGAAGGACTCAGGGCGGTTTACAGCCATATTAAAACAATTTTTACAAACACTAAAATGATTTAAAATGAAAGGGGCCTCTGGTGGCTCAGACTGCTAAGACAGTCTGTTATTAACAGCAGCTGCTTGCAATGACTGCAGGTTCAAGCCCCACCAGGCCCAAGGTTGACTCAGCCTTCTATCCTTTATAAGGTAGGTAAAATTACGGGACCGCCTGCTGTTACCTCATGCCTCCCACCGACCCGTACGCTCACACAGAGAGGGACTTCTCAGGGTGCCGTCCGCCAAGCAATGTCGGCTGGCGGCCCCCAGGGGAAGAGCCTTCTCTGTGGGGGCTCCTACCCTCTGGAACGAGCTTCCCCCGGGCTTACGCCAAATACCTAACCTTCGGACCTTCCACCGCGAATTAAAAACACATTTATTTATTCGCGCGGGGCTGGCTTAAATTTTATTGGTTTTAAATTTTTATTAGTAATTTTTAGTGGGTTTTAGTTTTTATGTTCCAAAGTTTTAGGCCAATTATGTAATAAGTTTTTTAATTCGTATTTTAATTGTATATTACATTGTTTGTTTTACCTGGCTGTACACCGCCCTGAGTCCTTTGGGAGAAGGGCGGTATAAAAATTAAATAATAATAATAATAATAATAATAATAATAATAATAATAATAATAATAATAACAACAACAACAACAACAATAACAATAATAATAATAATAACAATAACAATAATAATAATAATAATAATAATAATAATAATAATAATAATAATAATAATAATAATAATAATAATAATAATAAAATGAGGACCCAGATTGTTGGGGGCAATAAGTTGACTTTGTATATAATATACAAATGGATGAAGACTATTGCTTAACATAGTGTAAGCTGCCCTTAACATAGGAGTAACAAATTTAATTTAACATAGTGTAAGCCGCCCTTCGGAGAAGGGCGGGATATAAATGCAAATTAAAAAAAATATATTTAAATTTAGGCTGATTCCTTAAAACCCATTTAAAATTCCCAATTAAAACTATCAGGCCAGTCCTGCACGATGAAACAGCCATGTTTTCAGCTCGCGTTGGAAAGTCCGGAGATGAGGGAGTTGGCGAATACCTGGTGGTAATTCGTTCCAGAGGGTTGGGGCCCCCACAGAGAAGGCCCTCCCCCTGGGGGTCACCAGCCAACATTGTCTAGCCGATGGCACCCCGAGGAGGCCCACTCTGTTGGAGCGCACTGGTCGCTGGGAGGCCATCGGTCACAGTAGGCGGTCCCATAAATAGCCAGGTCCCATGCCATGAAGTGCTTTAAAGGTGGTAACCAATACTTTGAATTGCACCCGGAAGATCACCGGAAGCCAGTGCAGCCTACGCAGGAGTAGTGTTATATGCCCTTCCTGTCACCAATGCAGAGTTTTGTTCAGCAGGTATATATTCTCACTGTGCCCAGAGAGAGAAATATCTGCCTCTACATAGGATCGAACTCACAGCCTCCTGATTGTGAGGCAAGAGCTCCACCTCTAGGCCACTGCACCACTCTCACACAATGCCTCATCATTACCGTGTGGAAATCACGGCCCTGAGACCAGGAATGGCCACCAATTGGGATGGTTTTTAAAGAGGACCAGACAACCAGTTGCATCCTGAAAAAGCACCTTTGGGACATCCTGCTGCAATACCTTAAATATGCATATGGACCAAGACAAATTCCTTGTGTGTCCAATCACACCTGGCCAATAAAATTCTATTCTAAAATTCTATTCTAAAAATTAAACAAAAACCACATCTGCCTATCCCACGTCCTTGGGAAAGATTCAATAGGTGGACAAAAATCCCAAATCCAGTCTGAACATTGGGCTGACTGTGCAGCCGACCTGTTGTGGTCCGCCAGCAGCCTGCGGAGCTGGAACGGAGTCAGACAGCAATGAGGCTGAGGAAGAGCATGGGGCAGTCCTGGAGGCTGGGGAAGGCCTGGATGAGGGCTCTGCGTCAGAGGCAGAGGTGGGGCAGGGCCATCGGGGAATGATGTGCGGCCTCCAGAGCCTCCAGAGGCTGACAGTAGTGAGGAAGAGGAACAGGAGGAGCCTGTTCCTAATGCACACATGAGAAGAGCTGCCAGAAGGCAAGAGCAGCTCAAGCAAAGAGGACGACTCGGAAGTAGGGCCAAGAGATGATTGGCCCCTCCCATAAAGCTTAAAAGACCAGCAATTGCATTTGGGCTCTTTGCCGGAAAACAACACTGATAGCTTTGTCTTGTTGCATTTGTTTCATATTGGTGTCTTCTGAACTTTTGCCAAGAAAGGCCTTTGGCAGTTTGCCTAATTGGACCAAGGTTGGTGATAGGACTGAGGAATTTGTGTTGGGAGGAATTTGCTTTAATTTAATTGGACTACACTGAGAATGAATTAATTCTCAGCTGTTCTAATAAAGTTTGTTTGTTTTTACACTGACTGAGTTTCCCACTATCTACTTGGGCCTGGGTCACCACACAACCATAATAACACATTAATAATAATTCTGCATTTCTTTCCAACGATTCTAAGTACCCGCACTCCTTCCCATGCACAGAACACATAACGTTCAACGCTCCCCTTACCGTGTCACCCCCCGAAGCGAAGGAGATAGATTGCATGTGGTGATTCGCGATGATCTACAATGGAAACAGACAGATAGAGATGGAAGGGAAGGTGTGATCAGCTTTGTGAGGAAGAAGGGGGGAAAGGCCAATAAAGAGGCTTGGGCATCGCTCAGCAATTGGCCGAATCCTATTGTTCAGCAACAGGAATCTGCAAATTTGGCAACTTGGAAGACTTGTGGACCAGTGGTGAAATCCTTTGAAGTCTGCTATCGGTTCTGTGAGTCTGTTTTTGAGTGCGTGCACCTGTGCAGTGCTAAAAAATGAACGTTTTGAAGCCTTCCGAGTCTGCAAAGGTAAGTAGAACAGCGGGGGCGGGGAATCAGCTGTGCCACGTGATTTAGATTAGCTAAAAAGCAGGAAATCTGATGAGTCTAGCTAATATAAATCATGCGTCACAGCTGATTGTCGCCCAGCTGATCGTCGGAAATACTGGCTCGCCGAACCGGTAGTATTTTTTACTACTGGTTCGCACGAACCGGTCCAAACCGATAGCATTTCACCTCTGTTGTGACCTCAACTCCCAGAATTCCCCAATCTTTAATTGGCTGGGATCACCCCTTGCGGCCAGTTGACTACCTATTTGCTATACAGGTAGTCCTTGATTTACGACCACAGTTGGAACCAGAAAATTCACTGTTAAGCAATGCAGTTATTAAACTGAAGTACCACATAACTGCATCTAACTCTGCAACCTTTTTTTTTTCAGCAGTCATTAAGCGAGACATCGTATGTCCACAACTTGCGTCCTTCCCTACCGATTTCCCCATTATTGGAAGCCTGCTAGGAAGGTCACAAATGGCGATCACGTGATCTCAGGACACCACAATCGTCATGAATGCGAGTTCATTGCCAAGCACTCAGCTCACAATCCGGTAACCATGGGGATGTTGCAACAGTTGTTATGTGCAAGGACCAACTGTAAGTCAATGCTGTCGTAACATCACACAGCTGCTAAATGAATGGTCGTAAGCCAAGGACTGCCTGTAAGTTGATTTTACAGCAAGGCAGTGCTTTCTGATTTTACCCATTCAAGAAAGGATCCCTAATTGGCTGGGATCACCCATATGGTCAATCCAAGAATCTCACTCTAAATTGGCAACTTATGCCTAGGTTTTTATGTTTCGGTGGATTCAAGCACCGAGTGTTGTGGCTCCGGCCCCCGAGCCGGCCCCTGAGCCTGCCCTCATGGAGGAGAGTGACTTGGAGAGTGAGGGAGAGTAGCCAGCAGGGCCTCCCTTGCCAGGATCCTCCTCGCTGGCACCACCCCAAGTTCCAGCTGCAGGCCAGGAGGAGGAGCTGACAAGGCCTCCCTCTCCCGGACCCGCCTCCTCCTCCTTGGCAATGCCCCAAGTCCCAGCTGCTGACGATCAATCCTGGATCGACCCAAGGCAGTGACGTAAAGATAAGCGTGCGCAACAGAGGAAAAGGTGTGGCAGGCTCAGAGAGTGCTGAGTCACGGAGCCATACCCCATAGGGGATAAAAGCGGGTGGAGCTGCCGTTGGGTTTCATGACGGACAAAAAACTACCCAGCGTGTGTTGCAGCTCGGTCAATCGGGAGTTAAAGGCCTTTTTTTCCTGTAACGGGACTGGGAAACAAGTGCTTTTATCTCTGTCCGAGATTAAGACTTCAGAACTTGGCAGGCCTCTGCACGGTCGCTGCCAAGCCTTGTGCTTCCTACAGAAGAATCAGGTCTGTGTCAATAAAAGGACTGTGAAACTTGCGTTTCTCCGTGACATGGAAGGGGGGACAGAACACCAAGGAAACCAGGAGATTCAGGCAGCTCAAATGAGTATAAAGATTTATTGCAAGCTTAAGCTCTCTACAAGAATCTGACCAACTAACAGTCAAGGGAAACGAGCGAGAGATAAGAAGGCATTCACAGTGGGCTGGATTTAGATTGGGTGCGCAGGGACTCGTGACTTATGATGCGTTTGACCCTTCCCTTGGGGCTCAGCCTACTCATCTCCTACTAACTCCTAATCTCAGCAAAATATGCTTTGAAGTGGAGGTTTTTTCAGATTCGCCTTCTTCCAACACATACCTGAGGGAGGAGTCAGATGGCAGATGGAACAACCCAAAGGGAGGAGGATGGAGGTCTCACCTGTCGGGTGGTGGGGATCATCAGGTTCAAACCATCGATGGAAATGTTGACGGCTATGCTAATGCCGGCAAATCGGAGATTGCTCTTGCCAAGGATTGAAAACAGGCTTTTGTTTGGCGCCTGGGAAAACAGAATTAGAGACCACCCAATCTATGAAAGCTCTTCAACCCTTTATCCACTCAGCAAAGTCAATGGGGCAGCTTAACGATTCACTTAAATCAAGGGTGTCAAACTCGATATCATTGAGGATCGTGTCAGCATTGTGGTTGTCCTTGGGGGGCCAGGGTGGGGGTGGGGGCTTGGCTGGGGTGGTCACAGCTGACTGGGCACGGCCAGCTCAATGTTGCTCATGTGGGAGGGTGCCTGTGGGGGCCAAGCGGGGTTGGGGAGGGAATCCAGGGGTCTCCGGCGGGTGGGGAAATGAGCAGGAGGCTATTCCCACAGGAGGAGGTGAGGTGAGGTGAGGTGAGGCACAGGATGGGGCAGCTGCTGCCAAAAGCCGTTGGCCATCACGCGCCTGCCGACCTTTGTACACAGGAGCTGATGGTTTCCGGCAGCAGCCGCAGCCTGCTGGCCCCTCAGCTAGTGCACTACGCAGCTCCAGAACCCTTTCCACTTGGCTGGCTGCCCAAGCAGCAGGTGCAACGGCGGCATCAGCAGCAGGCGGAGGGGGGTACGTGATGCAGACCGCTGGATGAGATGCCGTGCTTGTCAGATGGAAAGCCAGGAGTCCAGATTCGAGACCCGAGTGACTGGATGAGCTCCTGTCCTCATCCCAGCTCGCCGTTCAAAAGCACGAGAACGCGAGTAGATAAAGAGGTACCACTATGGTGGGAAGGTAATAGCACTCTGTGACCTCATGCTGGCAACATGACTGGGATTGGGCTGCTGAGGGTTCGCAGGGGTTCGGGAGAACCTCTAGCTAAGAACCCCCAAATCCCACTCCTGGCCGGCCCCGCCCACCCCACCCTTCCCAGGAGTCCCCACACAGCCCATTTTGGATGCAGGTAAGTGCAGGTCACATGCGGCAGCTCGAGGGTGAAAAACAGGCCTACCGGACGTTCTGGAAGGCCAGAAATAGGGCCATTTCCGGCTTCCAGAGTGCCTCCAGAACCTGGGGAGGCTGTTTTCGCCCTCCCGGAGGCTCAAGGAAAGTCTCCGGATCCCGGGGAGGGCAAAAAGGCTCCCCTGCTGTGGTGCAGGAGGCCGACTAGGTCACACCCACCATGGCCACGTCCACCCAGTAACCTCTTGCTAACATTTTGCTGGCTCAATGGCCTTGAAACGGAGATGAGCATCAGCCCTTACAGCTGGCAACGATTAGCGGAGTAAAATCCGCAAGGACTCATTTACTTTTTTACTACTCTCCACCGGGGGCTACAGCGACCCAAACAAACTCACCTTTTTCTTCCAGTTCCCTCTGACTCCCGGGACTGTCTCATACAGTCGGTTGATGGCTTCCCTGCAGCAAAGATAATTTCGGGATGGATATTAATTCCAGGGGAAAAAATAAATAAATCTCAGATGTGGCTTTAACTCGTTTAAGTCATCCAGCCGAAGCCCGTGTTCATTCACTCGCTGAATAGCCTATTTTGCAAATGACTCAAATTGTAAAATTGCTCCGAAAAGATCACACCCAACCACAAAAACATTATCCGATCTGAAAGCTAACCACGCTTTGGATATGCTACAAATAGATCTCCTATTATGTTCACTGCTCTAATTAACCACGTTATGTTGAATGGCGATGTCAGGAACTTCCACCTGCTTTTCTCAGGCAAAGATGCCGCTGCTGCCTGTCTATAATAATCCCTCGCTAAAAGGCTACATGACAAATTACAGGTAGTCCTCATCTTACAACCGTTCGTTTAGTGACCGTTCAAAGAAGGGGTGAAATCTACTTATCTTCCTTACCGGTTCGGAAGGGCACATGCCACACGCACGTGCAGGGGGTTAAAAAAAGGTGATGTTGTGACTCCAGCCCCCGAACCTGGCCCCATGCCCGAAAGTGACTCTGAGAGTGAGGGGGAAGGGCCGGTAAGGCTTACCTCGGGAGCACCAATTCCTTTGGCTCGGCTCCAGGAGCCAGAACCAGACCAGTCGGAGGACGTAATGAGGCCATCATCCCCTGATTCCTCCCTCCCCCAGGCTACGCCTTCAGACCCAGCTGATAATAATAATAATCAAGCTTGGCTTGACCTGCGCTTCAGAAGATTAGAGAGGCGGCGTCATCAAGAGGAAGGGTGGGGCAGGAGCCCCACCCCACAAGATATATAAGGAGCTTTGGGACTGCTCTCACTCCACGGGAAGCAAAGTTTAGCTGATCCGTTTCAAAAAGAGCTGAAAGTCTTGCTACGTGAGTCATTTGTTGGAACTTTGGCAGGCAGCTGCGATTTCTCTGCCAGGACTGATAAGAGCCATGAATTCACTGGCTGAAGACCAGCTCGTGAGTCTGAAGTGGGGAAGGAGACAGAACATCTTACTTTCTGATTAAAACCAGGAAGTAATGATGACTGGGCAGGAGGGAGGAGCCTCGCGCTGACATCGCTACCAGTTCTCTGAACTACCCGTCGCCATCGCTACCGGTTCGGCCAAATCAGTCTGAACCGGTAGCACTTCACCCCTGGTTCAAAGTTACAACGGCACCTGAAAAAAAACTGACTTATGACCAGTTTTTCACAGATACGATCTTTGCCACATCCTCATGATCATATGATTAAAATTCAGACACTTGGCAACCGACTCACATTTATGACGGTTGCAGTGTCCCAGGGTCGTATAAGCAATTTTTGTGAGCTTTTGACAAGCAAAACCAATGTGAAAGCTAGATTCACTTAACAACCAGGGTATTAAGTTATCATATTTTTCGAAGCCTTAGCTTTTGGGGAGGAAAATAAGAAAAAAGCTGATTGGCAGGTGGATTGGCCATTACCCGGAATACCCCCAATCAGCTGTTCCCAGAGGTGAATTTTAGCAACAGGTTCCTTAGTTGTGAGCTCTGTGCCTTGTGTTTTTTTTTTTGCTTTTTTTTTCTGCCTCTGAAACTTCTGAAACTGTTTCAGAAAAAACTTTTTTTCTGCCTCTGAAAGCCTCCAAAACAGCTTCAGAAAAAAAGCCTCTGAAGCTCTGTTTGGGGGCTTTTTTTCTAAAGCTCTGTTTGGGGGCTTTTTTTCTAAAGCTCTGTTTGGGGGCTTTTTTTCTAAAGCTCTGTTTGGGGGCTTTTTTCTGAAGCTCTGTTTGGGGGCTTTTTTACCGAAGCTCTGTTTGGGGGCTTTTTTTTTTTTTTTTTGGAAGCTCTGTTTGGGGCTTTTTTTCTAAAGGTCTGTTTGGGAGCTTCTTTTCTGAAGCTTCATGTCTGATGCTTTTTTCAGTCTCTGAAACCCCCGTTTGAGAAGCTTGGCGGGGCTACATTCGGAGTATAAGACACACCCAGATTTTCACCCTCTTTTTTGGGGGGGGAAAAAGGTGTGTCTTAGACTCCAAAAAATACGGTAATAACGGCAATGATTCATTTAACAACTGTGGCAGGAAAAGTTGTACAATGGGGCAAAACTCATTTATCAAATTCTTACCTTAACCACATAAATTTTGCGCTCCCTTGTGGTCGTAAGAAGTCGAAAGCTACTTGCGTCCTCCCATAAAAGAGATATCTTATGAAAAAGACATTGTTTTCTTAAGGGATCTAAGAAAGCTAATGATCAAAAGGAGGCTGTTTTTTTAAGGGACATAAGGAAGGAGGGTTTTTTGGTGGTCTTTGAGCTTGCTTGTTTTCTTGTAGACGTTTCATTACCCAACTAGGTAACATCATCAGTGCTCGTCCCGATGATGTTACCTAATTTGCGTAATGCAACTTCTGCAAGAAAACAAGCAAGCTCAGAGAGCACCAAGGACCCTCCATTTCAACCCTGAGCTACAAATATTCTCATTATTGGGAAATAAGGAAGCTAATTATGAAAAGCTGGCCGTCTTCTTAAGGGACATAAGGAAGCTGATTTTAGGGGCAAGTGTTCTGTCCTCCTTCGCCTCCGTCCGAATGATGGCTGAATTAGCCAGAACTATCAGCTCTGGCAGCAGAATAGTGAGCATCTGCCAAGTGTCTCTATTATCTCCCTCGACGCCAATGAGTCACCCAGGAACAAACTTCAGCTCTTAGTTAATCAGTTGATTTGCCTACTACGAAGAGACACAGCAGCTCTGGCTGGCTTTCTATCCTGTGAGGTGTGGCTCCATGACTCAGCACTTCCTAGGCCTGCCCCACCCCTGCTTCTGTTGTTCCCTCCTCTCCTGCCTACGAAACCTAGGGTCCAACCAAGCCTGATTGCCATCAGCTGGGTATGAAGGCATGGCCTGGGGGGGGGAAGAGTCAGGGGACGGAGGCCTCATTATCTCTTCTACCTGGCCTGCTTCTGGCTCCTGGAGCTAAGCCAAGGAAGCCGGTACTCCCGAGGTAAGTCCTGACGGCCCTTCCCCCTCACTTTCCAAGTCACTTTCTAGCAGGGGGCCTGGCTCCAAGTCACTTTCTGGCAGGAGGCCTGGCTCGGGGGGCGCAGACACAACAGCAAGCAATCTGCAGCCTTCTATGCCCCATTTTTCTTTCCCAGTACCCTTTTTGACTCTCCCAGAGTAAACTACGTCAAGGGGTCAAATTTTGAATCCACTGTGGGAAATATGGAACTTCAAATATTCAGGTGAAAGGAATACCTTCCTTAAATGTCTACGATACCTGGTTTACCCTTTGAAACTCTCCCACCTGCCCCCAATGCAGTGGTGGAATTCATTTTTTTTAAACTACCGGTTCTGTGGGTGTGGCTTGGTGGGCGTGGTCTGGCTCGGTGGGCGTGGCAGGGGAAGGATACTGCAAAATCCCCATTCCCTCCCCACTCCTGGGGGAAGGATATTTGCAAAACCTCCATTCCCACCCCACTCTGGGGCCAGCCAGAGGTGGTATTTGCCGGTTCTCCGAACGACTGAAAATTTCTGCTACCGGTTCTCCAGAACCTGCTGAATTTCACCCCTGCGCCAATGGCTCCATATGGGTATTTCCTCACCTATGAAGCCATTATTTCATCGGTCACATCCCCAACAACCCTTAAGAAAAAAAGAAAAGGTTCCCCTTATTCAAGGCTGTCAAACTGGCGGCCCATGGGCCAGGTGTGTCAAATGCAGGCTGCACACACACACACACCCAGCTATGCGAAGGGGAAAATCATCGCAAAACCATCCCATGACGACAACATGATGCGGCGAGTTTGACACCTGTGTGAGCTATAATCAAATTTTGGGCACCTGGATAGGAAGATTTCTGCAGGTGAGGCAGGAGAGGCTCACCTGTGACTCCAGAAACTGACAGCAGCTCTCCTCGTTCTCTGTCAAAACAAACTTTCCCACAATTTGCTGGCTCTTGTGATAGCATTAGCATGTAGACTTATATACTGCTTTACAGTGCTTTACAGCCGGGTCTGCGCCCTCCGAGCCGGGGGCCCTGCCAGAAAGTGACTCGGAAAGTGAGGGGGAAGGGCCATCAGGACTTACCTCTGGAGCACCGGCTTCCCTGGCTCAGCTCCAGGAGCCAGAGGCAAGCCAGGTGGAGGAGATAACGAGGCCTCTGTCCCCTGACTCTTCCTCCACTTCAGGCCACGCCTCCAGACCTGGCTGATGGCAATCAGGCCTGGCTGGACCCTAGGTTTCGTAGGCAGGAGAGGCGGGAACAACAGAAGCAAGGATGGGGCAGGCCTAGGAAGTGCTGAGTCACGGAGCCACACCCCACAGGATATAAAAGCAGCAAGAGCTGCTATACCTCTTTGTGGCAAGCAAATCAACTGCTTTTTTTTTTACTTGAAAAAGTTTTAACAAACAAAAACATTTTTCCTTTTCCCCTCCCCACAAGACCCCTTCCCCTCCCTTCTCCCCGGCTTCCCGGGTCAATCACAAGGTATTGTTATACATAAACCAAACATAGAGTAAAATTTTCCCTTCTAATCCAATTAACCTCATCCAAATCTTTTCATTTCCCAACCCCGCCATCACATAAAATAATACTTCCTAATTATTCAAAGGCAATCTGATATTTCTGAATCTGATATCTGTTTTGTAAATAATCAATCCATTTTTTCCATTCAATTAAATATCTTTCCTGCGTATTGTCTTTCAAAAAAGCTAAGCAAATCAACTGCTTAACTAGAGCTGAAGTATTGTTTGTTCCTGGGTGACTCATCGGCATCAAACGAGATAACAGAGTCACTTGGCAGACGCTCGCTAGTTTGCTGCCAGAAGCTGATAGTTGCCGGCTAATTAAGTCATCGCTCGATCTGAGGCGAGGGGCCCAGAACAAGTCCTCTCTAAGCAGTTTACAAAATCAGCCTACGACCCCCAACAATCGGGGTCCTCATTTTACTGACCACCTTGAGCCAGGGAGACTCTGGCAGCTTGGCAGTCAGCAGAAGTAGCCTACAGCAGGGGTCTCCAACCTTGGCAGCTTTAAGCCTGGAGGACTTCAGCTCTGAAGAAGCTCCTTGGATGAGAAGCGAAACGTCTTCAAAGAAAAAAAAAAACAGGAAGTCCAGTTGCCACTTGAAAAAAAGCACCTTTGGGACTAATCTGGTAACGCAGCGGTTCTCAACCTGTGGGTCGCGACCCCGTTGGGGGTCGAATGACGATTTGCCAGGGGTCGCCTAAGACCATCAGAAATATGGGAAGTATACTTGCGAGTCGACGAATCGCGCTCCAATGGTTGACTCCACAAGCCAGCTGCAGGCTCTTCAAATCGCTAGCCGAATTTGGCTTCAGGCGCGATGAATTAAAAAAGAGAGAAATCTTTGCTCTGATGTCTCCCTCTCAAGCCAGCTGCAATCGCTCCCAATCGCTAGCCTTCAGGCGCCATAAACTTAATAGGGGAGGAGTCTCCGCTTTAATGCCTCCGTCCTCAAGGCAATCGCAAGCAGTTCAGATTGCTAGCCAATACAGCTTCAGGCGCAATCAATTCAAAACGAAAATAATTTTACGGTTGGGGTCGCCACATCGTGGGGAATTGTATTAAAGGGGTCGCAGCACTATAAAGGTTGAGAACCACTGTACTAGATGAAACATCTGCCGGAAGAGAGCAAGATCAGAGAAGACTAAGAACCCAGAGGAGAAAGAAGTAGATAGAAAATGGGTACCTACTTGGTGACTTGTGTCCGGGTGTTAAAATCCAAAGATCTCATTGATCGCAGGATCTCAATACAACCCATATACTGGGGGAAAGAAAGAACAAAAGACAAAATAAATCCACAAGCATTAATTTTGTTGGAACAGCTAATCGGCTCCCAAGTTTCTCCACATACCTTGTCACAGAGGTACATGTACCCAGTGGTGGACTGCGACTGGTTTAACACCAGTTCTGTGTGTGTGCGCTTCATGCCTAACACGCCCTTTGAACATGCAGGCGCCTAACACGCTTGCGTGTAGCGTTCAAAATAGAGCAATTCTGAAGCTCAGCTGCTTACCTTCTAAGGCAGCCCCAGTAAGTAGAATAGTGGAGGTGCAGAAATCAACTGTGCTGCGCACGAATCAGCTGAGCCAGAAAGAAGGAAATAGAGGGCAGGATAGGGCGAGGGCAGGTGGGCGGAGTCAGCTGATTGTCGGCACTACCGGTTCGCCCGAACCGGTCTGAACCAGTAGCAAACCACTGCATGTATCTCCATTTTTTTATATATATATTTTTTTTATTTGCATTTATATCCCGCCCTTCTCCGAAAACTCAGGGCGGCTTACACTATGTTAAGCAATAGTCTTCATCCATTTGTATATTATATACAAAGTCAACTTATTGCCCCCAACAATCTGGGTCCTCATTTTACCTACCTTATAAAGGATGGAAGGCTGAGTCAACCTTGGGCCTGGTGGGACTTGAACTTGCAGTAATTGCAAGCAGCTGTGTTAATAACAGTCTGTTGAGCCACCAGAGGCCATGACCCTTTGAGAGCTTTTATGCAACAAAATTTCATTTTAACGTATGCTGATCAGTGTACATTCAAAGTGACAATAAAGTTAATCTAAATCTGAGTACCTCCGGTGATCTTTGGAGGGTGATCTGCTTAAAAAAAAATCTCCTTTCTGAACTTCCCTAGGAAGCAACTTCTCCTAGGTTGTAGCCTTCGGGGGGTGTGGGGTGTTGTGTTGTTGTTGTTGTTGCTTGCAGTTGTAATTCCCACTAATTCAAGCTTCAGCAGCGCTGGCTAGCGAATTTTAAGATTTACAATCTCAACCCAATTGGAGACGGTTGTTATGAACAATCCTAATAATTCATCACTTCTAGTGTTTTCATTCATTCGTTCACTCATTCACTTTCTATAGCCGCCTATCTCAACCAATGACTCTGGGCAGCTTATAATTCATTTTGAGATATAGAGATCCATTCTAGGGAATAGTCTCAAACTGGGACATTATTTATTTAGAACTGCAGAAAAACTAATTGCTACCAACCTGCCTTCCATTGAGGACCTGTATACTGCACGAATCAAGAAGAAGGCCATGAAAATATTTACAGACCCCTCGCATCCTGGACATAAACTGTTTCAACTCCTACCCTCAAAACGACGCTATAGAGCACTGCACACCAGAACAACTAGACACAAGAACAGTTTTTTCCCGAAGGCCATCACTCTGCTAAACAAATAATTCCCTCAACACTGTCAGACTATTTACTGAATCTGCACTACTATTAATCGTTTCATAGTTCCCATCACCAATCTCTTTCCACTTATGACTGTATGACTATAACTTGTTGCTGGCAATCCTTATGATTTATATTGATATATTGACCATCAATTGTGTTGTAAATGTTGTACCTTGATGAACGTATCTTTTCTTTTATGTACACTGAGAGCATATGCACCAAGACAAATTCCTTGTGTGTCCAATCACACTTGGCCAATAAAAATTCTATTTCTATTCTATTCTATTCTATTCTATTCTATTCTATTCTATTCTATTTATTTATTTATTTATTTATTTATTTATTTATTTATTTATTTATTTATTTATTTATTTATTTATTTATTTATTTATTTATTGGCTTTATTATTTTTATAAACAACTCAAGGTGGAAGATACACACAATACTCCTTCCTTACTCCTATTTGGACTTTATTGATTTATTGATTCATTCATTCATTCATTCATTTGCTTTGTTATTTTTATAAACAACTCCAAGTGGAACATACACAAAATGCTCCTTCCTTACTCCTATTTGGACTTTCTTTCTTTCTTTCTTTCTTTCTTTCTTTCTTTCTTTCTTTCTTTCTTTCTTTCTTTCTTTCTTTCTTTCTTTCTTTCTTTCTTTCTTTCTTTCTTTGCTTTATTATTTTTATAAACAACTCAAGGTGGAACATACACACAATATTCTTTCCTTCCTCCTATTTCCCCACAACAAGAATCTTGTGAAGTGAGTTGGGCTAAGAGAGAGGGACTAATAGCCCAAAGTCACCCAGCTGGCTTTCATGCCCAAGGAAGGACCAGAACTCTCTGTCACCTGATGATTGACTCAAAGTCATCCTGCCAGCTTTCATGGCCAAAGAAGGACTTGAACTCAGTCACCTGGTTCCTAGCCTTGTGCCTTAACCACTAGACCAGGGGTAAAGGTAAAGGTAAAGGTTCCCCTCGCACATACGTGCTAGTCGTTGCTGACTCTAGGGGGCGGTGCTCATCTCCGTTTCAAAGCCGAAGAGCCAGCGCTGTCCGAAGACGTCTTCGTGGTCATGTGGCCGGCATGACTCAATGCCAAAGGCACACGGAACGCTGTTCCGTTCCCACCAAAGGTGGTCCCTATTTTTTCTACTTGCATTTTTACATGCTTTCGAAACTGCTAGGTTGGCAGAAGCTGGGACAAGTAACGGGAGCTCACCCCGTTACACGGCAACACTAGGGATTCGAACCGCCAAGCTGCCGACCTTTCGATCGACAAGCTCAACGTCCTAGCCCCTGCGTCCCTGGAGACCAGGAGTAGTCAACTTTTTTATACCTACCGCCCACTTTTGTATCTCTGTTAGTAGTAAAATTTTCTAACTGCCCACCGGCTCCACAGTAATGCGCCATGTATCGTCGTCTGCACATGCCTCTCGTGCATCGTGGATTGGGTTTGGGGGGGAGGGCGCCGGCTACCAGCTCTGCTTGTCTGTTACAGCTGGGTGGTGTGGAGGGAGATGCACGAGCTATTCTGGGACGAGGCTCTTTTGTTTGCGGTCGCACTATAGCACCATTTAGTTTCACTCACGTAACGTGAACTAAACTTATGTGCGGGCGATACAAATAATATATTTTCAGAAATTTAAATTGTCACCGGGAATTTTATGAAAACCTAATGAAAATGTTTTTAAATAATGCTATGAATTTTTAAAAAAAAGTCAATTAAATAAAAAAAAGGAAAGTGCTTCAGTTATCAGACAAAACCCCTATTGCCCACCATGAAAGCTGGAACACCCACTAGTGGGCAGTAGGGACCAAGTTGACTACCACTGCACTAGACCAAACTGGCTCTCTATCCTGTAGTATATAGTAGAGGTAATCCTCAATTTATGACCACAATTGAGCACAACATTTAAATTGCTAAGTAACACCTCAACTGTCATAAATGTGACTCAGTGAGTCAATCAGACCAGTATTATTATGCACTTACCTTCGCTACTGGTTCGCAAATGTGAGTGTGCACATGCGTGCGCTCGCTTCACTTGTGCGCGCCACCTCTGCACATGCGTAGAGCCTTCTGTGCATATGCAGAATGTTCGTGATGATGTCCGGGCACCATCCCACTACCGGTCTGCCCGAACCAGGTAGAACCGGTAGAATCAGTAGAATTCTACCAGTTCTACCCGGTTCGGGCAAACCGGTAGAATCCCACCACTGATTCAGACACATCTGAATGTAAATCACATGACCATGGGGATGCTGCTACGGCCATAACTCTGAAAAACAGTCATAAGTCACTTTTTTCAGTGCTGTTGTAACTTTGAATGGTCTCTAAGCAAACTGTTGTAAAGTTGAGGACTACCTGTAGTTTCAATAGCTTCAACATCTAAAACAACTTTTCCAAAATGATACCTCCAGATAAAGAACTTCCAGCATTCCTACCTGCACTATTTTTGCTGGGTTTCAAAAAAAAATCTGGCACGTACAAGATTGGGAAAAATAGCTTTAGCCTTCAAGAATCTAATTTAGTGTTTCTCAACCTTGACAACTTTAAGACAACTCTAGTCTAGTTGTCTAGTTAGTGTTCTGTCCCCACTTTCCCTCCGTCCGAGTGATGGCTTAATTAGCCGGCACTATCAGCTCTGGCAGCAGAATAGCGAGTGTCTGCCAAGTGTCTCTGTTATCTCCCTCGACGCTGATGAGTCACCCAGGAACAAACTTCAGCTCTTAGTTAATCAGTTGATTTGCCTGCTACGAAGAGGCACAGCAGTTCTTGCTGCCTTTTATACCCTGTGGGGTGTGGCTCCGTGACTCAGCACTTCCTAGGCCTGCCCCACCCCTGCTTCTGTTATTCCCGCCTCTCCTGCCTACGAAACCTAGGGTCCAACCAAGCCTGACTGCCATCAGCTGAGTCTGAAGGCGTGGCCTGGGGGGGGAAGAGTCAGGGGACGGAGGCCTCGTTATCTCTTCCACCTGGCCTGCCTCTGTCTCCTGACAGCCCTTCCCCCTCACTTTCCAAGTCACTTTCTGGCAGGAGGCCTGGCTCGGGGGGCGCAGGCACAACAGTTAGATTGTGTGGTCTTCAACTCCCAGCATGTTGGCTAGGGAATTCTGGGAGTCCATCAATCTTATGATGGCCAAGGTTGAGAAACACTAACCTAGCTCAGTTCTGTTGCATAGCCCATGGGTGCACTCTAGGATGAAATCCTGGTTTAATGGTGGTCAGCAGATCTTGCCAACCAATGAAGATTAAAAAATAAAAACCCATTTTTTTTCAACTGTCGATCTGCACCATTTGTCATGATGAGTAAATCTAGCCTGAGTCTGTCTCCTTCCCCACTTCAGACCCACGAGCTGGCCTTCAGCCAGTGGATTCACAGCTCTTATCAGTCCTGGCAGAGAAATCGCAGCTGCCTGCCAAAGTTCAAACAAATGACTCATGTAGCAAGACTTTCAGCTCTTTTTGAATCAGCTAAACTTTGCTTCCCGTGGAGTGAAAGCAGTCCCAAAGCTCCTTATATATCCTGTGGGGTGGAGCTCCTGCCCCACCCTTCCTTTTGATGACGCCGTGTCGTGTCCCACTCCTCCGCTGACACAACACGCCGCCTCTCTAATCTTCTGAAGCACGGGTCAAGCCAAGCTTGATTATTATTACCAGCTGGGTCTGAAGGCGTAGCCTGGGGAAGGGAGGAATGAGGGGATGATGGCCTCATTACGTCCTCCAACTGGTCTGGTTCTGGCTCCTGGAGCCGGGCCAAAGGAACCGGTGCTCCCGAGGTAAGCCTTACCGGCCCTTCTCCCTCACTCTCGGAGTCACTTTCGGGCATGGGGCCAGGTTCGGGGGCTGGAGTCACAACACTGAGCTTCAAGCTGGTCTAACATTTTTGCTGTTAAGGTTTAATCCCCGACCTCCTCAATCGAATTTCAGAGCTACATAGCACCTCAGTGTGATTGCTGGGAATTAACAAGGGAGGTTGTGTCCTCCCTTCACAATTCAGCAGCTGTCGCACACGGAAGCTTTAAAACTGTTTTGCAATTCAGGGCAAACAAAACGAAAACGTTACAAAACATCAGCTTTTGTATTCCCAGGGCTGCGATTGGCTTTATTTTGTATTCCTGGTGTTTTTTTTACAGTATTTATTTATCTGTTCTGTTATTTATTTATTTATTTATTTATTCGCATTTTTATACCGCCCTATCTCCCAAGGGACTCAGGGCGGTTTACAGCTTGATAAAAAACATACATATAAATACAGAATAAAACATCAATTAAAAAACTTATTAAATAAGCCGAATATTTAAAATAGCAATAAAAGTAATAAAACCCCAATTAAAACCAAATTCAAAATTTAAAATTCTAGTCCAGTCCTGCGCAAATAAATAGATGTGTCTTAAGCTCGTGGCGAAAGGTTCGAAGGTCAGGAAGTTGACGAAGTCCTGGGGGAAGTTCGTTCCAGAGGGTGGGAGCCCCCACAGAAAAGGCCCTTCCCCTGGGTATCACCAGTCGGCACTGCCTGGCCGACGGCACCCTGAGGAGTCCCTCCCTGTGAGAGCGCACGGGTCGGTGAGAGGCAATCGGTGGCAGCAGACGGTCCCGTAAGTAACCCGGCCCTATGCCATGGAGCGCTTTGAAGATAGTTACCAAAACCTTGAAGCGCACCCGGAAGGCCACAGGTAGCCAGTGTAGTCTGCGCAGGATAGGTGTCACATGGGAGCCACGAGGGGCTCCCTCTATCACCCACACTCACCCACACTCTATCAATAGTTCTGCTTGATCCCAGTCAAATGAGCAATGTAAATCGGCGTCAACATCAACAGGAAAATGTTAAGATGTCCTCGAAAAGCAGGAAAACATCATAACAAATGATAAACAAAAACAATAGACAACTTTGGAGCTTAGACCCACCATTGTAAAATATTCATTGAAACCGGGGGAAAGCTTGAAAGATTTAGATTTAGATTTAAAAAGATTCTTAGAAGACACAAAGAAGGAGCAAACCGAGAAAATTCCATAAAGTACTTGTTGTTGGTTGAAAAGATCCTTCCCCAAGCCTCATTTTGGGGGGTTTTCCCGCCTGGAAAAAAACCAGGTGAGTTTTTGTGCATAAGAGCACAAGCGTGCCTACTGTTCCTGTCCTATTGTTTCTTTTCGTTATATCCAATTAATATAGTTATTACATACTCATGCTTATATATATGCTTATATATTGTATAGTTATTTCATGCTTATGTTTACATATACTGTGTGACAAAATAAATAAAATAAAAAAATAAAATAAAAAAGCCCCTCAAAACATTTGAGGGGATGATTGGAATATATAGCAGAAGACCTGCTGTTTTCAGATAGTCCTCGGCGTACAATCGTCGCTTAGCATCATTCAAACCTACAATGACAACCAGCAATTTATTTACTATAGTTGCAACATTCTGGACCCCATCCCCACCTAAGGCTACTTACGACCTAGTTTTGACGTTCCAACGATGTGTCTACATTTTGGGCTCTCGGCAATCAGTCTGCCTTCATGCCTAATATGGGACTAGAACTCACCGTCTCCTGGTGATGGGCCCAAAGTCAGCCGGCCAGCTTTCATGCCTAATATGGGACTAGAACTCACCGTCTCCTGGTGATGGGCCCAAAGTCAGCCGGCCAGCTTTCATGCCTAATATGGGACTAGAACTCACCGTCTCCTGGTGATGGGCCCAAAGCCACCCGGCCAGCTTTCATGCCTAATATGGGACTAGAACTCACCGTCTCCTGGTGATGGGCCCAAAGTCACCCGGCCAGCTTTCATGCCTAATATGGGACTAGAACTCACCGTCTCCTGGTGATGGGCCCAAAGTCACCCAGCCAGCTTTCATGCCTAATATGGGACTAGAACTCACCGTCTCCTGGTGATGGGCCCAAAGCCACCCAGCCAGCTTTCATGCCTAATATGGGACTAGAACTCACCGTCTCCTGGTGATGGGCCCAAAGCCACCCAGCCAGCTTTCATGCCTAATATGGGACTAGAACTCACCGTCTCCTGATGATGGGCCCAAAGTCAGCCAGCCAGCTTTCATGCCTAATATGGGACTAGAACTCACCGTCTCCTGGTGATGGGCCCAAAGCCACCCAGCCAGCTTTCATGCCTAATATGGGACTAGAACTCACCGTCTCCTGGTGATGGGCCCAAAGTCACCCAGCCAGCTTTCATGCCTAATATGGGACTAGAACTCACCGTCTCCTGGTGATGGGCCCAAAGTCACCCAGCCAGCTTTCATGCCTAATATGGGACTAGAACTCATCATCTCCTGGTGATTGGCCCAAAGTCACCCAGCCATCTTTCATGTCTAAAGTGGGACTAGAACTCACAATCTCCTGGAGACTAGCCCAAAGTCACCCAGCCAGCTTTCATGCCTAATATGGGACTAGAATTCTTCATCTCCTGCTTTTTAGTCTGGTGCCTTAACCATTAGGCCAAACTATTTCTCAATAAATGAAACTTTGCCGATTCCGAAATATGTATGTATGTGTATATGAATATGAATACGAATATGTATATGCACATACACACTCGCAAATACTGATATTTTCCCCACACGATAACTTCAAAAAGTATGTACCTTTTTTTTTCCCAATGCAATTCATTTTTTCCAAAGTTTTCGAGATGATTTTAGTGCCAAGGTCTTATGTTGAACTTTTCAAGAAGGAACTGAAGCCCTGCCAATCTGCATTCAATGCCCTCTATTGTTTTGCACCTAATGGCTTTACAGTAATTTGCAAATCGTTTTTATACAGAAGCAAAGTCCCAACTCTATTAAACCAGAACTGCAATGAAACCCCTTTTGCGCATTTTGATTCTTAAGTGATCTCATCTTGCCACTGTTCATAAGAGAAGAATGAAATGTTTCACATCTTACGTTTTTATTTTCTGTGCCTACAGATCAGGCATCTGCAAACCTGGGCACTTTCAAACTTGCGAACTTCAGCTCCCAGAATTCCTCAGCCAGCAAAGAGTGGCTAGGGAATTCTGGGAATTGAAGTCCACAAGTCTTAAAGTCACCATGTTTGGAGAACCTCTTTTACAGTTACTACTACTATATCTGCAGTATTGAGTTTCTTTCAGTTAAAATCTTATTTGTTTCTTTGTTTGTTGATTGGATTTCTACAATTGCCCATCTCACTAATACAGGTAGGTCTTAACTTACAATACTTTGTTTAGTGCAGGGGTCTCCAACCTTGGTCCCTTTAAGACTTGTGGACTTCAACTCCCAGAGTTCCTCAGCTTCGTTGGCTGAGGGACTCTGGGAGTTGAAGTCCACAAGTCTTAAAGGGACCAAGGTTGAAGACTCCTGGTTTAGTGAGTCCGTCTTAATATGCTATTCCTGGTGTGTGATGTTTTGTATACACACAGGGAAAAAAGCACTCTTGTAATCTTTGACTTTTTGGCTTGCTGTCAAACATCAGCCATAATACTAATGACTGTTTTGAACAATATGCAGGTTGTATTACACAAATGGTTATTTTATATGTGAAATTATGACTGAAATATTTCTGCACCCATATTGGTTCACACTGTCAGGAAGTTTCTCCTTAGTTTTAGGTTGCTTCTTTCTTTATTCAGTTTCCATCCATTGCTTCTTGTTTTGCCTTCTGGTGCTTTGGAAAACACATTGTCCTCCCCTTCTTTCTGGCAGCCCCTTAAAAGCCTTTTGCCTATCACACTCTTGGACAAAGCATGTGAGCCATTTCCTCCTTTCAGTGGTCCATAAAAGTGCATCTATACTATGTAGATAATAATGTTGAAAAAAGGTGAACAACATTTTTACAGAACTACAGATATGTGGAGGCTGGGTGTGACCAGGAATGGCTGGGTGGGGAGGGGCCGGGCGAGGCACCCCTTGATGTGAGTGACACTGAGTTGGCTACACCTACCCAGTCACATGACCATCAAGCCATGCCCACAAAATAAGCCACGAATTTAAGAACAGCAGCAAGGCTGTTGATTGGACAATATTGGAAGAAAAAAGAGTTACCTACAATAGAAGAATATATATTGAAAGTTACTAATTCGGCTGAGATGGCTAAAATCTCAGCTTTTTTGAAAGACAACACGCAGGATATTTAATTGAATGGGGAAAATGGATTGATTATTTACAAAACAGATATCAGATTAAGAAATATCAGATTGCCTTTGAATAATTAGGAATAATTATGTAATGGGGGGGTTGGGAAATGAAAAGATTTGGACGAGGTTAATTGGATTGGAAGGGAAAATTTTACTCTATGTTTGGTTTAACAATACCTATATGTATAACAATACCTTGTGATTGACCTGGGAAGCCAGGGTGGGGGAAGGGAGGGGGGAAGGGGGTTTTATGGGGGGAGGGGGGGAAAGGGGGGAAAATGTTTTTGCTTGTTAAAACTTTTTCAATTAAAAAAAAAAAGCCACGCCCACAGAACCGGTAGCCAAAAAAATTTAGAACCCACCCCTCTTAGTGACTGTTTGAATGTACAATGGTGCTGAAAAATGTGACTTATGAACCTTTTTCACACTTACAAACCGTTGCAATATCCCCCATGGTCACATGATCAAAATTTAGATGCTTGGCAACTGACTCACATTTATGACGGTTGCAGTGTCCCGGGGTCACGTGATAACCTTTTGCGACCTTCTGACAAGCAAAGTCAACGGGGAAACCAGATTCACTTAACAACCGTATTACTGACTCAACAACTGGAGTGATTCACTTAACAACTGCAGCAAGGAAGGTCTTAAAGTGAGGTAAAACTCCTTGATCAATTGTCTTCCTTAGCAACAGAAAAGTTGGACTCAGTTATGGTCATAAGTCAAGGGTTACCTGTACAGAGACTCTGGGCAATATAATGAAAGTTAAAAAGTGCAAAAAAACCCATTAAAATAGAATAAAAAGTTAAAAATTAAAATTAAAAACCGAAATGATGGGCAGCGTGGAGGTGAGAATTTTCTCTGTCCCATCAGCCACCCTCAAAATAACAGGCCCTTGTTTTTAGCATATACAGATAATTATTTCTCTCTTTTAAAAGGTACATTAATAGTGTGCGCGTGTGTTTTTATTTACATTTCTGAATCTCCCAGTCTTTTTATATTTTATGGTATTTAAAACAAAAGTGTATTTTCAAAAAAGTGATTGTCCATAAACGAACAGATAATTACTGTGGCTGTGCAATTATTGCCCGATATAACGTTCAGAAAGAACACAAGGTAGAGCATTTTAAGTGATTCTTATGTTATTAGAAAAAGATGTATCAATTCCTGAGTGTAATGCAGATGTTTTCACTATGATATTGTTTGCGAATAGAATAGAATAGAATAGAATAGAATAGAATAGAATAGAATAGAATAGAATAGAATAGAATAGAATTTTTTATTGGCCAAGTGTGATTGGACCCACAAGGAATTTGTCTTGGTGCATAGGCTCTCAGTGTACATAAAAGAAAAGATACCTTCATCAAGGTACAACACTTACAACACTTAATGATAGTCACTTAATGCAACCCAACACTTAATACAACCCAACAAGACAGACCCAGACTTCAGAGGATAATTAGACCTGCAGAAAAAATAATTGCTACCAACTTGCCTTCCATTGAGGACCTGTATACTGCACGAATCAAGAAGAGAGCCGTGAAAATATTTACAGATCCCTCACATCCTGGACATAAAATGTTTCAACTCCTACCCTCAAAACGACGCTATAGAGCACTGCACACCAGAACAACTAGACACAAGAACAGTTTTTTCCTGAAGGCCATCACTCTGCTAAACAAATAATTCCTTCAACACTGTCAAACTATTTACTAAATCTGCACTACTATTAATCTTCTCATCGTTCCCATCACCAATCTCCTTCCACTTATGACTGTATGACTGTAACTTTGTTGCGGGCAATCCTTATGATTTATATTGATATATTGACCATCAATTGTGTTGTAAATGTTGTACTTTGATGAAGGTATCTTTTCTTCTATGTACACTGAGAGCATATAGATAGAATTTTATTGGCCAAGTGTGATTGGACACACAAGGAATTTGTCTTGGTGCATATGCTCTCAGTGTACATAAAAGAAAAGATACGTTCATCAAGGTACAACATTTACAACACAATTGATGATCAATATATCAATATAAATCATAAGATTGCCAGCAACAAGTTATAGTCATACAGTCATAAGTGGAAAGAGATTGGTGATGGGAACTATGAGACGATTAATAGTAGTGCAGATTCAGTAAATAGTCTGACAGTGTTGAGGGAATCATTTGTTTAGCAGAGTGATGGCCTTCGGGAAAAAACTGTTCTTGTGTCTAGTTGTTCTGTTGTGCAGTGCTCTATAGCGTCGTTTTGAGGGTAGGAGTTGAAACAGTTTATGTCCAGGATGTGAGGGATCTGCAAATATTTTCACGGCCCTCTTCTTGATTCGTGCAGTATACAGGTCCTCAATGGAAGGCAAGTTGGTAGCAATTATTTTTTCTGCAGTTCTAATTATCCTCTGAAGTCTGTGTTTTTCTTGTTGGGTTGCAGAACCGAACCAGACAGTTATAGAGGTGCAAATGACAGACTCAATAATTCCTCTGTAGAATTGGATCAGCAGCTCCTTGGGCAGTTTGAGCTTACTGAGTTGGCGCAGAAAGAACATTCTTTGTTGTCCTTTTTTAATGATGTTTTTGATGTTAGCTGTCCATTTGAGATCTTGCGATATGATAGAACCCAGAAATTTGAAGGTTTCTACTGTTGATACTGTGTTGTCAAGTATTGTGAGAGGTGGAAGTATGGAAGGGTTTTCCTAAAGTCTACCACCATTTCTACGGTTTTGAGTGTGTTCAGTTCCAGATTGTTTTGGTTGCACCACAAGGCTAGTCGTTTGACCTCTCGTCTATATCGGATTCGTCATTGTCTCGAATGAGACCAATCACTGTTGTGTCATCTGCAAACTTCAGTAGCTTAACAGATGGATCATTGGAGATGCAGTCATTGGTATACAGAGAGAAGAGAAGTGGGGAGAGCACACAGCCTTGGGGGCCCCTGTGCTAATTGTACAGGTATTTGATGTGATCTTGCTTAGCTTCACCTGCTGCTTCCTGTTTGTTAGGAAGCTTGTGATCCACTTACAAGTCTGTTCCGGTACCTGTAGCTGGTTTAGCTTAGTTAGAAGAATGTCTGGAATGATGGTATTGAATGCTGAACTAAAGTCTACAAAAAGGACCCTTGCATAGGTCTTTGGAGACTCAAGATGTTGTAGGATGTAGTGCAGAGCCATATTAACAGCATCATCTGTTGATCTATTTGCTCGGTATGCAAATTGCAAGGGGTCTAACAGCGGATCCGTGATGGTTTTCAGGTAGGAAAGCACTAGCCTTTCAAAGGTTTTCATGACTACAGATGTTAAAGCAACTGGTCTGTAGTCATTCAGTTCCTTGATGGTGGGCTTCTTCGGCACTGGGATGATGGTAGAGCGTTTGAAGCAAGAAGAAACATAACACATCTCTAGTGATTTATTGAAAATATGGGTGAAGATGGGGGCCAATTGGTCAGCACAGACTTTTAAGCAAGAAGGAGTTATCTTGTCTGGGCCTGGAGCTTTTCCTGGCTTTTGTCTGTGAAATAGGTCCTGCACTTCCTTTTCTGTGATCACTAGGGGTTGTGAACCCAATGAAATGGGTTCAGTTGTAGGAGGCTTGGCTGTTGATGGTGTGTCTGAGATGGGGGTTGTGGAGATAGGTGGCTGTAGTTTCCTTTCAAACCTGCAGTAAAACTCATTCAGGTCATCTGCCAGTTGTTGATTACCTTCAGCCTGGGAAGGAGGTTTGCCATAGCCGGTGATAATTTTAAGAGTTTTCCACATGTTTGCTGGTTCATTTGCTGAAAACTGATTCTTTAGCTTTTCAAAGTAGCTTCTTTTTGCTGCTCTTATCTCCCTTGTTAGTGCATTTCTGGCCTGATTGTACAGCATTTTATCACCTTTTCGGTAGGCTTCCTCTTTGGAATGTCGTAGCTGCTTAAGTTTAGGTGTAAACCAAGGTTTGTTGTTACTGTGTATTCGCAAGTTCCTTGTAGGTACACATAGGTCTTCACAGAAGCTGACATATGATGTTACAGTATCTGTGAGTTCATCCAGGTCTGCAGAGGTATCTTTAAAAATATTCCAATCAGTGCAGTCAAAACATGCCTGGAATAATTATGGACTATACAGCTATAGAGACTAAATTGATTTTGAACTTAATAACAGTCGCAAGACTTTTGATTGCTCAGTATTGGAAGAAAGAAGAATTACCTACAATCGAAGAATGGACACTCAAAGTATCAAATCTGGCAGAGATGACAAAAATCTCCGCTTACTTGAAAGACTATACACTAGAAAAATATATTTTAGAATGGAAAATGTGGATTGATTATATTTAAAATAAGTATCAGATAAAAAAAAATATCGAATAGCATATGAGTAAATTTAGGAAATATTTTGTATTAGATATATTTTTGAAGGAGAGGGGAATTGAGAGTGTGACTAAGTGTGGTGTGACTAGAGATTATAATTTAGGAATTATTTTGGATTATGATTGTTAGTTTTGATACCCTGCATTTTGTTCTGGGAAGTCGGGGTGGGGGTGGGGGTAAGGGGAGGGAATTGGGGGGGGTTTGGTAGAGATGGAGTGATGGTTAATGTACAGGGATTATTGAAGAAATATAATTAATGTAGGGCCGGGTCTGCATAGTTACCATTTTAGAACGGTGAGGAGGGAGAAAAGAGAGAGTAGGAGGTAGGAAAGAGGAGAAGAGGAAGGAAGAGGGGTAGAAGAGGGAGAAGGAAGGTGTAGGGTGGAGGGAGGAGCGGATGTAGATAAGAAAAGGAGAGGAAGGTTTGGAAAGTAAAAGAAGGTAGAAGAGGGAAGAGTGTTAAAAAGGGTGGTGGTGACTGGGCAAGCCCGACTAATTGTATATAACTGTACATTGGATGAATTATTTGATATGATTGCAAAAATAAAACTTTTTATAAAAAAAAAAAAACATGCCTGTTATGCACCAAATATGCACCAAGACAAATTCCTTGTGTGTCCAATTACACTTGGCCAATAAAAAATTCTATTCTATTCTATTTTATTCTAGTCATAGGCTACAAATTTAACACTTAATGATACAACACTTAATGATAGTCATAGGCTACAAATAAGGAAACAATCAATATCAGTATAGATCGTAAGGATACAAGCAACAAAGATACAGTCATAAGTGGAAGGAGATAGGTGATGGGAACGATGAGAAGATTAATAGTACTGCAGATTTAGTAAATAGTTTGCCTATTTCAAACTATTTTTTATATTTATTTGATATTATATCAAATGTTTAAAACAAAGCAGTTTGGTTGTGATATCTATTTTTGCAGTCAAATCATCTGAAACGTAGTTCGCAGCCAAGTAAATTCACAAGAAAAGGGACCCATCTAAATCTCTCTCTCTACTTTTTCTGGAAAAAGACTGCGGAATATCTTCTCCAGAATCTTACAGTAAATTAATCTTAAATATTTACTTTGTTGGGGATTCAACCCATGTAAATAAATGGAGAAGTGAACACTTAGAATCTACTAGATTGGATGACGTATAATTCAACCGTCAACGCATGAACCTTCGATCTCCCCACTAGCCAATGGCCAACTCTGACCACAAATTTTGTTTTGTTTTGTTTTGCTGTTGTGATGTCAACGTATGCTGTGCGTGGAGGACTTCGCTGTCCAGCTGGTGAAGGAACCAGGAGCACTTCTTTCTTGAAATCTTATTGAACAAGGAATGATTGATCGTCTCTTCCTGAGCTAGGCCAGATGAAGAAGTGAAGAGACCTCTGAAGGTTTACTAGCCCAATTTAACTGTCAACATAAATTACCCTTAAATTAATTAAGAACAAGGGGTTAGCTGTGCAATTCCATCTGCTAATTGATTTAAAGATGTCCTTTCCAAGCGAGGCATGAGGAGACTGTGTTATTCAGAGACACGATTCTCTTTTATTCGGATTTTAGCCCTGCTTTCTGACCTTGCCTTTATGATTAATCAGAATACAGCTGGAAGGGACCTTGGAGGTCTTCTAGTCCAACCCTCTGCTCAAGCAGGAAACCCTATGCCAGGGGTCTCCAACCTTGGTCCCTTTAAGACTTGTGGATAGGGGCCGTGGATAGCTCAGGTTGTTAGGAGCCTGTTATTAGAACACAGTAGCCTGCAATTACTGCAGGTTCCAGCCCGGCCCAAGGTTGACTCAGCCTTCCATCCTTTATAAGGTAGGTAAAATGAGGACCCAGATTGTTGGGGGGGCAATAAGTTGACTTTGTAAATATACAAATAGAATGAGACTATTGCCTTATACACTGTATACACTTCTAGTCCAACCCTCTGCTCAAGCAGGAAACCCTATGCCAGGGGTCTCCAACCTTGGTCCCTTTAAGACTTGTGGACTTCAACTCCCAGAGTTCCTCAGCCAGCTTTGCTGGCTGAGGAACTCTGGGAGTTGAAGTCCACAAGTCTTAAAGGGACCAAGGTTGGAGACCCCTGTCCTATACCATTTGAGACAAGTGACTTTCCACTCTCTAGTTAAAAACCTCCAGCGATGACGCACCCACAACTTCTGGAGGCAAGTTGTTCCACTGGTTAATTGTCCTCACTTTTAGGAAGTTTCTCGTTGATTCCAGGTTGCTTCACTACTTGATTAGTTTATTTAACATCCATTGTTTCTTATCTGTTGCTTTGAAAAATAAATTGACCCCCCTCTTCTTTGTGGCAACCTCTCAGATACTAGAATACTGCTATCATGTCACCCTTAGTCCTTCTTTCCTCTAGACTAGTCCAACCCAAATCCTGCAACCGTTCTTCTTTAATCGTCTTAGTTCCTCTTTTCCTGTACTTTTTCCAAAGTTTCAACATCTTTTTTGTCATGTGGTGACCAAAACTGGATGCAGAATTCCAGGCGTGGCCTTACTAAGGACTTTATTTACAGTTTACAGAGTGGGACCTTGGAGATCATCTAGTCCAGGTGTCTCCAACCTTGGTCCCTTTAAGACTTGTGGACTTCAACTCCCAGAGTTCCTCAGCTTTGCTGGCTGAGGAACTCTGGGAGTTGAAGTCCACAAGTCTTAAAGGGACCAAGGTTGGAGACCCCTGGTATAGGGTTTCCTGCTTGAGCGGAGGGTTGGACTGGAAGACCTCCAAGATCCCTTCCATTCTAATTCTAATTCTTTCTCGCTTTCTTGCTCTTTCTCTCTCTCTTTTTTAGAATAGAACAGAATGGAATAACAGAGTTGGAAGGGACCTTGGAGGTCTTCTAGTCCAACCCTCTGCCTACACCACTTCAGAGAAACGGCTATCCAACCTCTTCTTAAAAACTTCTTCAAAAACAGCAAAGCTGGCTGAGGAACTCTGAGAGCTGAAGTCCACAAGTCTTAAAGGGACCAAGGTTGGAGACCCCTAGTAGAGGGTTTCCTGCTTGAGCAGAGGGTTGGACTAGAAGACCTCCAAGGTCCCTTCCAGCTCTGTTATTCCATTAATCATAAAGGCAAGGTCAGAAAGCAGGGCTAAAATCCGAATAAAAGAGAATCGTGTCTCTGAATTTTTGCAAAGCTGGCTGAGGAACTCTGGGAGTTGAAAGTCCACCAGTCTTAAAGGGACCAAGGTTGGAGACCCCTGATCTAGTCCAACCCACTGCTCATGCAGGAGACCTGTACCAGGGATTTGAACTGCCGACCTTTCTGATCAACAAGCTCAGTGTCTTAGCCACTGAGCCACGTAGCCAAGCTAAAGATCCTTTCACCTTCAAGGTTACCCAATATCATACACACACACACACATTCTAATTGGTCTCCCCAATCCTCCAATTTCCAAAATAACTCTTGAAGATGCAAAACGAGCGATCTTGAAATCCATAATTCAAAGAGAAACTGAGATAGGCTTCTTATGCAGGTTTCAGCACGATCAAAATCTATAGATTACCCACCCACCCCCTTACTTCTTAACACAATCTGCTCAAGATGATTGCAGGAAGGTTTATATTCCGCTTCTAATTCCGTTCCAGGCCAAAACACCAACTAAAACAATGACGGGATCATGAGATCCGAAAGAGCTCTGGAGTTGGAATCTGCTCAGAATATTCTAAATTTGAATATGCTGAGCGTATTCGTTCTATCCCCTCCTGCCTTTTAACCCCTGAGAAGAAATGTTCACATTTCAGGGGCACAACCGCGGAGGAAAAACTACATCCCAGATTGCCTCTGAGCGTCTGCAAAGAGCCATTTCCAAAGATCTCAAGGAGATGGGAGAAGGGAATCGCATCACCAAAAGCCCACTTGAATGATTAAGGTAGAAAGCAGTAGAATAATTACGCTAAATCAAAGCCCCAATGCTTCCCGTTTAGGGATTGACAGACAGGACTAGATTTGGGGCCATCTCTTCGGTAAACCGTTCCTTGCTAAATGTGGCAAGCCTACCCCAAAATCCGCAGAAACCCTCAAACCAGCGTCGAATAGACCCCAGGCCACACCAAGCCAAGATAGCTCAGCTGCTTCATTTTGATGACAGGAAAGACAAAAGGCTACTCACCCGGACGATGTAGGAGACGCCGGGGCCTAAAACTCTGTCATCGGGATGCAGCCAACCTTGGACCGGTTTGCTGATGAAACTCCCTTTCCGGCTCCACTCTTCCCCAGGGGCTCGAGGCCCCGGGGCCCGAGGCGTCTTCCTGCCCCCGGCCGTCCCTCCTCTCAGCCTGCTGCAGGGTGTGGCACAAACCGGTTCGCAAGCACTGAGGACAGCAGCCAGGCCTGACCCCGAGGCCGATGAGGGCACCGCGACGCCCTCGGCCTCTGCCAGGTTGCCGCTTTTGACCGATGCCGAGAGATCTTTGCTGGCACTGGACGGGCTGCGGCTGAGAAAGCCGGAAGGGCCGGAGAATTTCCATTGGGGCATCTTCGGGAGGAGGGTGCAAAAGGTGGTGACCACCTCCTGTTCCTCCCCCAGGGGAGATGGGGGGCTCGGGGGGGGCACAGGGGGAGCCGGGGAAGAGAGCGGGGTGGCCGCGGTGACCTTGCTGCTCATGGCTGGCTTCTCGGAGGGCGTCAGCGAGTAAGGATCATACTTGGATTCTGTCAGCTTGCCCTGCTCTGGATGGTCTGGCTAAGTGCTTTTAGAGTGCTCAGATGACTCTGCTCTGGCTTGCCTATCATCCCTGCCACAGCACATCAGTTGTCGTCTCCCACCACCACCACCCCCGCCTCCAGCTCCCCTCCCAAGCCTAGAAACAACCTCCCATCCCCACCGCCATCCCCTTGGGAAGATCAGTTCACACGATGATGTAATGGCACAGTGCTTTCTACAAACCCACCCACCCTGACCAACTGCTGCCCGCACTCGGATGGACCGACGCTGAGATCCTTTCTCCCCTGGGACGGCTGCCCATCTTCCTTGCAGAGAGGGTGTAGAGAGAGAGAGGGTGTGTGTGCCTATGGTGGTGGTGGGAAGGGATGGTGGGTGAGAATATGTAACAGGGAAAGAAGGAGAAGGAGAAATGCTATTTTGGTTTCGAGGAAACATTAAGAGGGAGGGAGGGAAGGAAACATGGATGGATGGTTAGAAGGAAGCAGTGAACGAAGGGAAGAAGGGAAGAGGAGAGGAAGGGAAGGGAAGGGAGGAAGGAAATAGGGAGGGAGGAAGGAGGGTGGGAAATAGGGAGGGAGGGAAATAGGAAGACGGGAGGGACGGAGAGAAGTAGGGAGAGAGGGAAGTAGGGAGGGAAATAGGAAGGGAGAGAAATAGGAAGGGATGAAGTAGAGAGGAGGAAGTAGGAAGGAGGAAGGGAGTAGGGAGGAAATAGGAAGAGGGAGGAGGAAGGGGAAGTAGGGAGAGAGGAAGTAGGAGGGAGAGAAATAGGAAGGGAGGAAGGAAGGAAGGAGGAGGAGGAAGTAGGGAGAGAAATAAGAAGGGGGAAGGGAGGAAGGGAAGGAGGGAGGGAGGGAAGTAGGGAGAGAGGGAAGTAGGGAGGGAGAGAAATAGGAAGGGGGAGGGAGGAAGGAAAGAAGAGAAGGAGGGAGGGAGGGAAGGAGGGAGAGAGGGAAGGAGGGAGGGAGAGAAATAGGAAGGGGGAGGGAGGAAAATAGGGAAGGAGGGAGAGAATTAGGATGGGAGGGAGGGAGGGAGGAAATTCAAATTGAGTATTAGGCTTTTAATTCATTTTTCTGCTGCCTTTATGCACTTTTTAACCCAGACAGCTTCCCATGAGCTTTACAAGTCAGGGTGACATTTACAAAACCACGCTCAGAGAAGGAAATCTAATAAGATATAAAAGGCTAAAGCCAAATTTAGATGAGAACCAAATTAGCCCACGTTCATCTTAACGATTTCAGGTGTCAAGGCCTGTCGCACATCTGGCACAATCATTCAGAAAGCAACAAAGCCAGCAGCCTTTTTGCATTTCCCCCCCCCCCAGCCTCCAGTAAGGAAATGCCACAAGCAATCTTTGCAATCTCAGCAGGCCCGCCCTCCCTTTCCTTCCCCACGGACCCTTTAAGACATGTGGACTTCAACTCCCAGAATTCCTCAGCCAGCCACGTCCGTCCTTCCTCCCTTCCTCCCTCCCTCCCTTCCTTCCATCTTTTCTCCCCCCCCCTCCTTCTTAAAGTTTCCTCAAAACCAAAATAGGGGAATTCTGGGAGTTGAAGTCCACATCAGAGGTGGGTTTCAGCAGGTTCTGACCAGTTCTGGAGTAGCGGAAATTTTGAGTAGTTCGGAGAACCGGTAGTAACAGCTGAAGAGGCTGTTAAAAAAAAATAATGCTTTAAAGCAGGGATCTCCAACCTTGGTCCCTTTAAGACTTGTGGACTTCAACTCCCAGAGTTCCTCAGCCAGCTTTGCATTGGTTCCGTCTCCCTGCGGCAGTGAGCGACAGTCTGAAAGTCTAGGCGGAGGATAAGATGTCTTGCTTTACAACTGCACGAGTTTATGATGGACATTCCGGTTTCAACTGTAGTCATAAATTGAGGACTACCTGTCAAGAGCCAGAAGTCAAGAGTCCAGGCAATTCAAATGACTATAAAGGTTTATTGCAAGCTTAAGCTCTCTAGAAGAATCTGAACTACTAACGGTCAAAGCTAATTGGTGGTAGATAAGGAATTCACAGTGGGCTGTGGACTTAGATATTTTGTGGGCATGAAAAAAATTGAGACTGATGATGTGCTTGACGCCTCCCTCAGGCTCAGTCTGGTCATCTACAATACCTGTACTACCGGACTCCCAGCAATATATAGGTGATTTACAATTGTTAAAACCAATGGTGAAATCTGAACAGGTTTGCTACCACTTTGCTGGCTGCACATGTGTGCTGCACGCCAAGCGCACACTGCGTGCACATGCACAGTACACGCCAAAAGGAGGCTCGGGAAGGTAAGTAGAACAGCGTGGAGGGATCAGCTGTGCCGCGTGATTTAGCTGCTTTCTAGCAAAGCTAAACCGTGCGGCACAGCTGATCAGTGGAAATACCAGTTTGGAGGAACTGGTAGCTTTTTAAACTACCGGTTCAACCAAACCGGTAGCTAACAACCAGTCCGCCCAAAACGGTAGCTTTTTTTTTTACTACCGGTTTGTCCGAACCAGAGCAAACCGGTAGCATTTCACCCCTGGTTAAAACATTAAAAAACAAAGGATAATAAAAAAAAAAACCTGCAAAACAGCATAGGAGAGAAGAACGGGGCGGGGGTGGGGGGGAATAAACCCAGATGGGAGGGAGGGAGGGAGGGAGGAAGACTACCTGATTTTCCTGATGTGTATGCAGGCAGGCCAGCATGTATGAAAACAGTGTCTTACAAGCCAGGGGCCCACTACGGCTTTACTCTGGATTTTGATTTAACTCAGATTTGGATTTTCTCTACATTTTGATTTTATCCAGATGAAGATTTGATGTGGGAGGGAGGAAGGAAAGCAGGGAAGGAGAGAGGGAAGAAAGAAATGAAGGGAGGGAGGGAGATGGGGAAGAAAGGAAAGAAAAATAGTGAAGAAGGAAGGAAGGAAGGAAAGAAGGAAGGAAGGAAGGAGAGAGAGAAGAAAGGAGAGAAGAAATTAAGGGAGGGGGGGAGAGAGGAAGGAAGAAGAGAGAAAAAAGGAAAGAAGAAATTAAGAGAGGAGGGAGGGAGGAAGGAAGGAACGAGAGAGAAGGAAGAAGAGAAAAAATTAAGGAAGGAGGGAGGAAGGAATGGAGGAAGATGAGTAAAGTGAAGAAGAAATTAAGGGAGGGAGGAGGCAGGGAGGAGGGAGGGAAGAAGAAAGAAGAGAGGAAAAAGGAAAAGAAATTAAGAGAGGAAGGAGGGATGGAGGAAGGAAAAAAGGAGAGAGAAGAAAGGAGAGAAGAAATTAATGGAGGAGGGAAGAAGGAATGGAGGGAGGGAGGGAGGGAGGAGGAAGAAGGGAGAAGAAAGGAAAGAAGAAATTAAGGGAGGAGGAAGGAGGAGGGAGGAGGGAAGAAGAAAGAAGAGAGGACAAAGGAAAGAAGAAATTAAGAGCCGAAGGAGGGGTGGAGGAAGGAAAAAAGGAGAGAGAAAAAAGGAGAGAAGAAATTAAGGGAGGAGGGAGGAAGGAATGGAGGGAGGGAGGGAGAAAGGGAGGAGGGAGGAGGAAGAAGGAGAAGAAAGAAGGAAGAAATTAAGGGAGGGAGGAGGGAGGGAGGAGGAAGAAGAAAGAAGAGAGAAAAAAGAAATTAAGGGAGGAGGAGGAAGAAGGAGAAGAAAGGAAAGAAGAAATTAAGGAGGAGGAATAAGGAATGGAGGGAGGGAGGGAGAAAGGGAGGGAGGGAGGAGGAAGAAGGGAGAAGAAAGGAAAGAAGAAATTAAGGGAGGGAGGAGGGAGGGAGGGGGAGGGAGGGAAGAAGAAAGAAGAGAGGAAAAAAGAAATTAAGGGAGGGAGGGAGGGAGGGAGGGAGGAAGGAAGGAAGGAAGGAAGGAAGGAAGGAAGGAAGGAAGGAAGGAAGCAAGCGTCAATCCTCTTCTCCAGACTTTCTAAAGCAGCCTCACCATCTGTTCTTCTCTAGCTCCTGGGGGGACATGAGACGTAATGCTTGATAATGAGATCGTGTTTCCCCTGTGAAGTGGTAACTGCGAAGCCATTCTCAGCCCTCCGCTCGGGAAGCCTTGCTCATCCTTCAATCACACCTTGCTTTGGCCACAAGGATGGCATAATTAGTGCGAAGCGGCTCTGGCTCCTCTTCGCCCACTAAAGACATTTTTCCACTGCAAAAGTGTTCATTAAAAGAGACGGGCCACAAGAAACGTTTCACTAACTCCTCCAACCTCTTCTTCCTAGCAGGCTCTGAATTATACTCGGGGGAGTAAAGATGCCACAGCCATTGTGAGAGGCCACCTGCTTTGAAGGTCAAGCAATATCAAATTCAGAATAGAGCTGGGAGGAACCTTAGAGGTCTTCTAGTCCAACCCTCTGCTCAAGCAGGAAACCTTATACCATTCCAGACAAAGGGCTGTCTAGTCTCTTCTTAAAAGCCTCCAAGTGATGGAGCACCCACAACTTCTGGAGGCAAGCTGTTCCATTGGTTAATTGTTCTTTAAAACATATTTATATGTATATTTATATTATTTTTTAAAGCAGGGGTCTCCAACCTTGGTCCCTTTAAGACTTGTGGACTTCAACTCCCAGAGCTTTGCTGGCTGAGGGACTCTGGGAGTTGAAGTCCACAAGTCTTAAAGGGACCAAGGTTGGAGACCCCTGTTTTAAAGACAAACAAACATATAATACATTTTTTCTGAACAGAGTATTGACCGCATCAAAATACATTACAGCTTATTTTCCCCAAATTTAATTCATATAATTCAATTTCTGCCATGATATTCCTTTTCTACTTTTCCCGTTTTCATCTCTATTTTATACTTCCCCATTGATTTTGTTCGTCAAAAGGTTACAAAAGGGGATCACATGATGTTGTGTCTCCCAGACTGCGGAGTGGGACAGATCACATGACCTTGGGGCACTGGATCAATGGTCATAAGTATGAGTCAGTTGTCAAGCATCTGAATTTTGATCACGTAATCCTGGGGATACTACAAAGGTCATAGGTGTGAAAAACAGCCATAAGTCACTTGTTCCAGTGCCCTTGTAACTTTGAACAGTCACTAAATGAACTGTTGTAAGTCAAGGACTATGTTCTGTTCCCCCATCTCACATAGGAAGACACACGAGCAAACGATGTCTACCAGTAATTTATTTTTACAAGCCGACCTGAATCCCTTTAGCAGTTAAAAGTTCTGGCAGCTACTTTCCAAATGCCTGCCAAGTTTCTTATCACCTCTAGAAACAGGAGTCAGCGTATCTGTAGTCCGTTGCGGAAGCAACCAAGAGTTCAAAGAGTAGTCAGAAGTCATCCACAAAGTCCAAGCCTTAATTCCGAAAAATATCCCATCCGAAGCTCATGATATGCAGTTTTTGTCCGTCACAGAGCCTGCAGAGCAACCCCACCCACTTTTATCCCCTGTGGGGCGTGGCTCAGTGACTCAGCAAGCTCTGGCCCTTCCACACCTTTTCCTTTGCTGCACACGCTTTTCCCTCCGACGCTGCCTGGGATCAAACAAGACTGATCTTCATCACTCCCTATTAGTGGGTGCTCCGACATGCTTTCCTCCTGGCCTTCAGCTGGAACCTGAGGCGTTGCCAGAAAGGAGGGTCCTGGAGAGGGAGGCCTTGTCAGCTCCTCCCCATCACTTTCAGAGTCATCTTCCTCCGTGAGGACAGGCTTGGGAGCTGGAGTCACAACAGACTACCTGTACATGCTAGTTGCCAAATGCCTGAATTTTGATCACGGGGAACTGATCAGTGGTGAAATCCAATGTTATTTACTACCGGTTCTGTGGGCATAGCTTGGTGGGCGTGGTGTGGCTTGGTGGGCGTGGCAGGGGAAGGATACTACAAAATCCCCATTCCCTCCCCATTCCTGGGGGAAGGATATTGCAAAATCCCCATTCCCTCCCCATTCCTGGGGGAAGGATATTGCAAAATCCCCATTCCCTCCCCATTCCTGGGGGAAGGATATTGCAAATACCCCATTCCCTCCCCACTCCTGGAAGAAGGATATTGCAAAATCTCCATTCCCTCCCCATTCCTGGGGGAAGGATACTGCAAAATCCCCATTCCCTCCCCACTCCTGGAAGAAGGATATTGCAAAATCTCCATTCCCTCCCCATTCCTGGGGGAAGGATATTGCAAAATCCCCATTCCCTCCCCACTCCTGAAAGAAGGATATTGCAAAATCTCCATTCTCTCCCCATTCCTGGAGGAAGGATATTGCAAAATCTCCATTCCCACTCCACTCCTGGGCGAAGGATATTGCAAAATCCCCATTCCCTCCCCACTCTTGCGGGAAGGATACTGCAAAATCCCCATTCCCTCCCGACTCCTGGGGGAAGGATATTGTAAAATCTCCATTCCCACTCCACTCCTGGGTGAAGGATCTTGCAAAATCCCCATTCCCTCCCCAGTCCTGGGGGAAGGATACTGCAAAATCCCCATTCCCTCCCCATTCCTGGGGGAAGGATATTGCAAAATCCCCATTCCCTCCCCATTCCTGGGGGAAGGATATTGCAAAATCCCCATTCCCTCCCCACTCCTGAAAGAAGGATATTGCAAAATCTCCATTCTCTCCCCATTCCTGGAGGAAGGATATTGCAAAATCTCCATTCCCACTCCACTCCTGGGCGAAGGATATTGCAAAATCCCCATTCCCTCCCCACTCTTGCGGGAAGGATACTGCAAAATCCCCATTCCCTCCCGACTCCTGGGGGAAAGATATTGCAAATCTCCATTCCTACCCCACTCTGGGGCCAGCCAGACGTGGTGTATTTGCCGGTTCTCTGAACTACTCAAAATTTCCGCTACCGGTTCTCTAGAACCTGTCAGAACCTGCTGGATTTCACCCTTGGAACTGATCATAAATCATTTTTTCAGTGTTGCTGTAACTTAAAACGGTCACTAAATGACTGTTTGGAAGTCGAGGACTACCTACCCACCCCCTCCAGAGATCCAGTGAGTGTGATCCTGTTGTTCTTTTGTCAAGCATTAAAAATCGGTTGTTTCCCTAAGATTTGGGGCTGGAAAATTAAGTGGTTCCCATTGGTTTGTTGGTTGGTATGTTTAGATCCGGCTGTTGTGCCTCGCCTGCCCCACTCTCCACAGCCGGGCCCCTCTCATCTCCTGTTATCTCAGCCAGGGACTGATAGTGCAGACAAATGGCCTGGCATGCCTCCAGCCCCCAGTCCTGGCACCATACCCGGACAGACCGAGCAAATAAACCCCTCCCCCACAGCCTGTGAACATGAGGAGCCTGAAGCCAGTCACGAGCTGGAACTGCCAGCAGCTGGAGGGTGGACGGATCCCCGCTTCCGGAGAATGGAGAGGCGACGTCAGCAAAAGGAAGGGAGGGGCAGGCCTGGATAAGTGCTGAGTCATGGAGCCACACCCCATGGCCTATATAAAGGATCTGCTTTCTGGCATTCTCTGAGTCAGGCAAAGTCTAACTTGGATTGCTGAAGTCACATCTTGGACTCCTGCCTGCCCTGAGAACTCTGACAGGACTTTGGCAAAGCTGCAGAGGCTTCGTGGCCACGCTTGATACAGACTTCCCCGACCCGGCCGTCAGAGGAGGAGTGGGACACGACACCGGCTTTCAGACTAGAAATGGATTGGTTTTAGTCACTGAATGTAAATTACACTGGTTGCTCTAAGCCTTTTATTTTGCATTTTGTCTGTTCGGCTTTAGCCCTTCGTGCGCTAACTGGAGTCCTGCACAAGTGAAAGAGGCAGCTGCGTTTTAAATATTTATATTTAAATAAACAAACCCATGGTCTTTTGTTCACTTGTGTCTCAGCCTTAGCCAGTTAATGCATAAATCATTTTCAAAGCTGCTAAGGCAAATGGGAATACAGAAAGCATAATGGCTTAAAGGGAGCTGCATTTTCTAGTCCATAAAATGCACACACAAATACAATCTAGCAACAAAGAGAACAAAAACATCAGAGAACAAGTTGCAGACCTTTTAACATTGCTTGGGTAAACAAGTTCCTCATTTTACAACGGCACAATACAAATCTGACAGCAAAAAACAAACAAATCACGTAACCCAGTTTCATGCTTATCTAAATAAACATAATTGAAAAGAATATTATCATTATGGTGCTTAAGCACCGAACAGAAAAAAACATGTTAAGAAGGCACATTAAAAACCAAGGCAGCTGTTACCCAGCCTAAGGGAATAGGGAAACCCAAAGAGGTAAATGTATATAATAATAATAATAACAATAACAATAATAACAACAACAACAACAACAACAATAATAATAATAATAATAATAATAATAATAATAATAATACTGTAAATAAATTAGACTTTATAAAACATACTAATCATATATGTTACGTTTGTATGATGTTCTTGTGGGAATTACGAATTTTGGTTCCCAGTGAAAATATATAGTAATATTGATAAACATGGATAAATGTTAATTAATTAAAATATGTTGTGTGAATTCTATGCTATGCTTAAGTTATGCAACTGAAGCACCAAAGAAGAGATTGAAGTCAATAATAAATCAAAGTAAATTTAAATGATCTGATCCGCCAACTGCGTCCCTTCCTGGACCGGGATTCGTTATGCACGGTCACTCATGCCCTCGTTACCTCCCGCCTGGATTACTGCAATGCTCTCTACATGGGGCTCCCCTTGAAGAGCACCGGGAGACTTCAACTGGTACAGAATGCGGCTGCGCGGGGGATAGAGGGAGCGTCTCGGAGCTTCCATATAACACCTCTCCTACGCAAGCTGCAGTGGTTGCCGGTGGTCTTCCGCGTGCAATTCAAGGTGTTGGTGATCACCTTTAAAGCGCTCCATGGCATAGGACCACGTTACTTACGGGACCACCTACTGCCGCCAATAGCCTCCCATCGACCTGTGCGCTCCCACAGGGAGGGTCTCCTCGGGGTGCCGTCAGCTAAACAATGTCGGCTGGCAGCCCCCAGGGGAAGAGCCTTCTCTGTGGGGGCACCTACCCTATGGAACGAACTGCCTCTGGGGCTACGTCTTCTTCCCGACCTCCGGGCCTTTAAGCGCGAGCTCAAGACTTTTTTGTTTCACCAAGCAGGGTTGGCCTAAGAGTAATTTTTAATTGAGTGGTTTTATTACTTGTTATTTTAATATTCGGCCTTATGGTTTCAGATTTTTAAATTTCAAATATTGTCTTTTAATTTTTGTATATGTCTTTTTAACTTGGCTGTAAACCGCCCTGAGTCTTCGGAGAAGGGCGGTATAGAAATGTAAATAATAAATTAAATAAATAAATAAAATAATACAGCACTGTATAAATGCCAGAGAAGCTTCTCAACGGGACCCCAATCAGAAGATAATAACAATAGTAATAATAATAACATCAATACTAACAGAAACACCAATTATTTATATTCATCTATTCCTACATAGGTAACAGATTAATAGATTAACAGAGTTGGAAGGGAGTTTGTAGGTGATCTAGTCCAACTCTTCCGCCCAAGCAGACCCTACTCCATCTTTGACAGATGGCTATCCAATCTCTTCTTGAAAGCCTCTGGTGATGAAGCTCCCACAACTTCTGAAGGCAACTTCTGTTCCATTGGTTGGTTGCTCTCACCGTCAGAAAATTCCTCCTTATTTCCAGGTTGAATCTCTGCTTGTTCAGTTTCCATCCATTATTCCTTGTCTGGCCTTCAGGAGCTTTGGAAAATAGCTCGACCCCCTTCCTCTCTGTGGCAGCCCCTCAAATATTGGAAGACTGCTATCATCATGTCTCCCCTGGTCCTTCTCTTCACTAGACTAGCCATGCCCAGTTCCTGCAACCATTCATCATATGTTTCAGCCTCCAGTGCCCTAATCCTCTTGGTTGCTCTTCTCTACACTTTTTCTAGAGTCTCAACATCTTTTTTATAGTGTGGTGACCAAAACTGGATGCAGTATTCTAGGTGTGATCTTACTAAGGCTTTATAGAGTGGTATTAGAACCTCACTTGATCTTGATTGTATCCCTCTGTTAATGCAATTTAGGATTGTGTTGGCTTTTTTGGCTGCTGCTACCCTTCTTGTCTATGACAAAACTCTCTTATTAACCGTCCTGTTTAAGAACAGAAACTTTGGGCTCCGTTCTGGTTATAAGTAGAGGACTACCTGTGTCATCATCTATAATGGCAAAAGTCACAATACTCTTTCAGATCTTTGACCAACAACCTTAAAAAGAAAACCTCTCATTCCAACTTTATAATCATTTTAAAACTCTCAACGTTTCTCAAAAAAATGTCTTCTCAATCATCAGAATTCATTCTAATGTATCATTAAAATGGGAGGGTTCTTTCTTTCAAATCATAATTCATTATTAATTCCCAGGTGTTCAAACACCGTACGAAAAGAAAAAAAATTTTTAAACATAGATAATTTTCAAAAATCAATTTTGATAATAGGTAATAGAAGAGAATGAAGTTTCCCTTGCAATTATAGAGTAAGAGATAAGCTTGTACTTGGCTGCAAAGGAAATCAAAAAGCTTCTGCTTTCTATTTCTTTTTATTTTTTCTTTCTCTGTTTTTCTCTTGTTCCTTTTTTATTTTTTTATTTTATTTTACTGTATTTGTATCCCGCCGTATTATTTTTAAAAACAACTCAAGGAAGCGAGCATATCCCGCACACCTTTCCCCTCCTATTTTCCTCACAACAACCCAGTGAGGTGGGTTGGGCTGAGATTGGCCCATAGCCACCCAACTGGCTTTTGTGTCTAAGGCGGGACTAGAACTCAGTCACCTGGTGATTGGCCGAAAGTCACCCAGTTGGCTTTCAAGTCTAAGGCGGAACTAGAACTCACAATCACCTGGCGATTGGTCCAAAGTCACCCAGACAGCTTCCATTCCGTTCCAAAGTCACCCAGACAGAGTTCACCATTTGTTTTCTTTTCTTTTCTTTTCTTTTCTTTTCTTTTCTTTTCTTTTGTCTTTTGTCTTTTCTCCTGTTTTTACTCTTTATTAATTTGCATTAGTTTTTATGCTTTTTGTAAAAAAAAAAAATATTAAAGTAATTAATCATCAGGGATTCAGAAATATGTGCCACGGTGGTGCAGTGGTTATGGTGCAGTGGTTAGAGTGCAGTACTGCAGGCTCCTTCTGCCGACTTCCAGCCGCCTGCAATTGGGCCGTTCGAATCTCACCAGGCTCAAGGTTGACTCAGCCTTCCATCCTTCTGAGGTGGGTAAAATGAGGACCCAGATTGTTGGGAGCAATGTGCTGACTCTGTAAACCCCTTGGAGAGGGCTGTAAAAGCACTGTGAAGTGGTATATAAAGTCTAGGTGCTATTGTTAATCATAAGGAATAATTTAAAAATATACCTTTTAAAATGCTCTAGGACAGTGATGGCTAACATTTTTGCTGTCGCGTACCAAAAGCAGGGGGAGCGCAGGGGGGTTACGCGCACGTGTGACCACACCCATAATTCCTCTTCGCACCCCCTTCCCCCCGCCCTGCAGAACCCTCCTGCCCTCCCCCAGCTTTTGGCACGCGACGTCAAAAAGGTTACCGGTGGGTCTGGTAGGCTCGTTTTTCGCCCTCCCGAGACTCCAAAGACTTTCTTGGAGCCTGGGGAGAGCAAAAACAGCCTCCCCCACTCCGCCTGAGGCCCTCCGGAGGCCAGAAACGGCCTGTTTCCCGACTTCCAGTAGGCCCGGAAGACCCGAAAATCAGCTGGCCAGCATGTGCATGTGCGATGGAGCTGAGCTAGGGCAACGCTCACGTGCCCACAGATATGGCTCAACGTGCCACCGTGCCATAGGTTCTAGGAGGCCACTCCGTTCTGTTGCCCTACCATTCCGGAGCATCCGGGATGAATGGCATGAGATATTCGGAATGACGAACCCCAAAAGAGTAAGAAGGAGCCCCTGTCCTGTGAATGGTCACTTTTTCTGGGCTATGGGCTCCTGGCCCAGGAGCTTGGAAGGCTCTTGTGGGTTTCTGGAGCCTCTTCAGCATGGAGAAAGCTGGGCGGCGGCAGAAGCAGACGGCAGACGCTTGGGGGTTGTAACTCGCAGGGCCTGGCATTTGCCCGGGGTCCTTGGAAGCGCTGCCTTTGGCGTTCCTGCCGGAGACAGCACGGGTGGGCTTGGAGGGTCTGCTGGGAATCCGTGCTCTGTGCAGCGAGGGGAGGATGTAGCTGTTGGGAGCTGGAACGGGATCCACCGGACGAGATTTGGTGCGGGCAGCTATGGAGAAGGAAGGTGCCCTCAGCTGAAGGCTGGATCCCGGCTTTTCTGGACTGTATGTGCCCGGTCCCGGGCTTTGAGGTAGACCTGGGGAGGCGTGGATGAGATGAATGTGGCGTTTAGAGGCTTTTTTGTAATGTGTGGAAGGAAGAGGAGGGAGAGCTGGCCTTAGGAGCCAGGGGCAAAGCCATGAATCCTTAGAACAGCATTCCTCGGCCTTGGTGATTTTCAAATGTGTGGACTTCGACTTCTGCCTGCCTGTCTCTCTCGCTCTCTCCCATCCTGCTTCCTTCCTTCTTTCTTCCCTTCCTCCCTATTTCTCTTCCTCCCTTTCTCCTTCTTTCTTTCCTCCTTTCCTCCTGCTGCTGTCCCTTCCTTTCTTTCTCTCTCTCTCTCCCTCCCTTTCTTCATCCTTGCCTCCTCTCTCTCTCTCCCTGCTCCTTCCTTCTTTCTTCCCTTTCTCCCTATTTCTCTTCCTCCCTTTCTCCTTCTTTCTTTCCTCCTGCTGTCACTTCCTTCCTTTCTTCCTCTCTCACTCACTCTCTCCCTTTCTTCATCCTTCCCTCCTCTCTCTCTCTCCCTGTTCCTTTCTTCCTTCCCTCCTTCCTTCCTTCCCTCCTTCTTTCCTTCCTCCCTCTTTCCCTTCGCCCGTCTTTCTTTCCTCCTTTTCTCCTGCTGTCTCTTTCCTCCTGGCACGTTCCTTCCTTCCTTCCTTCCTTCCTTTCTTTCTTTCTTTCTCTCTCTCTCGCTCCCTGCTCCTTCACTCCTTCCTGTTTCCCTGTTTCCCTTCCTCCTTCCTCCTTCTTTCTTTCCTCCTGCTGTCCCTTCTTCCTTTCTCTCTTCCTTTCTCTCTCTTCCTTTCTCTCTCTCCTCCTCCTTCCTCCCTCCCTCTCTCCCTTCTACTTTCCTCTCTCCTTCTTTCTCCCTCCCTCCTTTTGTTTCCTTCTTTCTCCCCTTTCCCTCACTCCTTCCATTCTCCTTCTCTCCCTCCTTCCCTCCTTCCTTTCTCTATCTCTTCCACCTTCTTCTTTCTTTCCTCCCACCTTCCTTGCTTCCCTCCCTCTTTCTCCTTCCCTCCCTCCTCCTTCCTCCTTTCCTTTTTCCCCTCTTACCGCCATCATTGCTTGGAGCTTACCTGGAGGTTTTGCTCGCCCCAGCATGGAGTAAGAAGGGCCTTTCGCCTTGCCAAAGCGTGTGAGCTCAGGGGACACGTAATAACAGGGTCCAGGACTTGCATCATGGACTGAGAACAGAGGAAAACAAAGAAAGAGAACCGTTTGTAAACAGATCTTCTGATCTAGGGCAGGGGACTGCAAACTTGGCTCTTTTATTTATTTATTTATTTATTTATTTATTTAATCATATTTATATACCACCCTATCTCCCGAAGGACTCAGACTTTTAAGACTTGTGGACTTCAACTCCCAGAGTTCCTCAGCCAGCTTTGCTGGCCACGTCACATTACCCCACCCCCACCAAGCCCCGCCCACAGAACCGGTAGTAACAAATTTTACATTTCACCACTGCCTGTATCTATCTCCATATCCTATTAGATGCATGGAGGGTGGAGCCAAAGGTGCTTTTTTAAGGAGGCAACTGGACTTTCTTTGTTTTTTTCCTTTGAAGACATTTAACTTCTCATCCAAGAAGCTTCATTCTGCTCTGACGGGGTGGTGGGGAATGGAAGGATTTATATTCCTTGCAGACAGCTGGTCCATTTGCATCCTTTGAGAGGGTCGTTGAGGCCACCTGGAGGTTTATCTGTGTCCTCAGGTGCTCCTGAGAATCCATTCATATCTCCACACCATCCTCTGGAAATGGATGGATATTTTTTTTTATTTATTTGTCAAACACAACAATATATATAAGCATAAGCATGAAATAACCATACAAATTGGATACAATCAAAGGGAACATTAGGACAGGAACGGTAGGCACACTGGTGCTCTTATGCACGCCCCTTACAGACTTCTTAGGAATGGGGTGAGGTCAACAGTAGACAGTCTTTGGTTAAAGCTTTGGGGATTTTGGGAAGAGACCACAGAGTCAGGTAGTGCATTCCAGGTATTAACAACTCTGTTACTGAAGTCATATTTTCTACAATCAAGATTGGAGCGGTTCACATTAAGCTTAAATCTATTGTGCGCTCGTGTATTGTTGCGATTGAAGCTGAAGTAGTCTTCGACAGGAAGGACATTGTAGCAGATGATTTTATGAGTTATACTCAGGTCATGCCGAAGGCGGCGGAGTTCTAAATTTTCGAAACCCAGGATTTCAAGTCTGGTGGCATAAGGTATTTTGTTGTGATCAGAGGAGTGGAGAACTCTTCTTATAAAATATTTCTGGACACGCTCAATTGTATTAATGTCCAAAATGAAGTGTGGGTTCCAGACTGACGAGCTGTATTCGAGAATTGGTCTAGCAAATGTTTTGTATGCTCTGGTTAGTAGTGTAATCTTTCTGGAAAAGAAGCTACGCAAGATTAGGTTTACAACTCTTAAAGCCTTTTTGGTGATGTAGTTGCAATGGGCTTTGGCACTTAGATTGTTTGATATGAAAACTCCAAGGTCTTTGACAGAGTGAAGGTCATCTACAAGATCATGTCCATCAAGCTTGTATCCAGAATATCCAGATATCCAGAAGAAAACTGGAAAAACTGTAGACTACAGGAATCAGGAGCACCGATAAACCTCCAAGTGCTTCAACAATCCTCTAAAAAGGATGCCGATGGACCAGCTGTCTGCAAGGAATATAAATCCTTCCATTCCCCACTATCCTGTCAGAGCTGAAGAAGCTTCTTGGATGAGAAGTGAAGCGTCTTCAAAGAAAAAACCAGAAAGTCCAGTTGCCTTCTGAAAAAGCACCTTTAGGACAACCATGACTTGGATGACTGAGAATCTCTACAAACACGGAGGGTGGAAGTTTTAGAACAAATTGACAATCTCTTGAGACTGACCATCCCACATCCTACAAGTCGCAATGTTCAACAGTTGCTCACCCTGATTGTCCAGTCTCTGACGAAAGGAATAAGCTGGACTGGTGAAGCGGGTGTAATCATGGTTGACAAATCCAATTGTTGGAGGTAAGCTATAATATCCAGGGCCAGGACCTAAGACGACACGGGAACATTTTATTTCTTATTTGTCTTGATTATTCTTCATTAATATAGAATAGAATAGAATTTTTATTGACCAAGTGTGACTGGACACACAAGGAATTTGTCTTGGTGCATATGCTCTCAGTGTACATAAAAGAAAAGATACCTTCATCAAGGTACAATACTTACAACACTTAATGATAATCATAGGGTACAAATTTAACACTTAATGATACAACACTTAATGATAGTCATAGGGTACAAATAAGCAATCAGGAAACAATATCAGTATAAATTGTAAGGATACAAGCAATAAAGTTACAGTCATAAGTGGAAGGAGATGGGTGATGGGAACGATGAGAAGATTAATAGTAGTGCAGATTTAGTAAATAGTTTGACAATGTTGAGGGAATTATTTGTTTAGCAGAGTGATGGCCTTCGGGAAAAAACTGTTCTTGTGTCTAGTTGTTCTGGTGTGCAGGGCTCTATAGCGTCGTTTTGAGGGTAGGAGTTGGAACAGTTTATGTCCAGGATGTGAGGGGTCTGTAAATATTTCCACAGCCCTCTTTTTGACTGGTGTAGTATACAGATCCTCAATGGAAGGCAGGTTGGTAGCCATTGTTTTTTCATGCAGATTAACTTCATGATCATAACATGAAGAGCCCTGGTGGCGCAGTGGTTAGAATGCAGTACTGCAGGCTAACTCACTCCTCACTCCAGCAGTTCGATTCTGACCAGCTCAAGGTTAACTCAGCCTTCTATAGCAATAGCACTTAGGCTTATATACCACTTCACAATGCTTTTACAGCCTTCTCTAAGCGGTTTACAGAGTCAGCATCTTGCCCCCCAACAATCTGGGTCCTCCTTTTACCAACCTTCCAAGGTCAGTAAAATGAAGACCCAGATTGTTGGGGGGCAAGATGATGACTCTCTAAATTGCTTAGAAAGAGCTGTAAAGCACTCTGAAGCGGTATATAGGTCTAAGTGCTATAACTTATTTAAATATTGAAATCTCACTGGGCAGGGTATTGCTTTGTTTATTTTAGAGCCCACCATTCCTCAAGGTATTATTATTATTATTGCAAGTGGATCACCATCTTATCACTAGAACAAGAATATATTGGTTTACGCCAATTGCCCGACCTTCGTACCTTTCGCCGGGAACTGAAAACGTATTTATTTATCCAAGCGGGACTGGCCTGATTTTTAAATTTTTAAATTTTAAATTTTTAAATTTTAATATTTTATTGGGTATTTTATATGGTCAATTGGACGGTTTTAATTTCGGCCTTTATTGAATAAGTTTTTTAATTGTTATTTTAGTGTGTATATTAATTGTTTTAATGAAGGATGTACACCGCCCTGAGTCCTTCGGGAGAAGGGCGGTATAAAAGTTTAATTAAATAAATAAAATAAATAAATAAATAAAGAGTTACCTCAAAAACCAGAGATTTTCTGAAACAATCATTTTGAAGGATCGTGACAGACTTGAACATTGGGAGCTATCTAACAAAATGAAATTCAATGGTGAAAAAAGGAAGGTTCTACATTTAGGCATGGAAAACAAAATGCACAGGTACAGTGTATGTGGTACCTTGCTCAATAGCAGTAACTGTGAAAGGGATCTTGGAGTCCTACTGGACAACCATTTAGATATGAGCCAGCCGTGTGCAGCAGCTGCCAAAAAAGCCAACACAGTTCTAGGCTGCATAAACAGAGGGATAGAATCAAGATCACGTAAAGTGTTAATACCACTTTATAATGCCTTGGTAAAGCCACATTTGGAATCCAGCATCCAGTTTTGGTCACCACAATATAAAAAAAGATCTTGAGGCTCTAGAAAGAGTGCAGAGAAGAGCCATAAAGATGATTAGGGGACTGGAGGCTAAAGCATAGGAAGAACGATTGTGGGAATTGGGTATGTCTAGTTTGATGAAAAGAAGGACCAGGGTAAACATGATAACAAGGTCTTAATATCTCAAGCACTGCCACAAAGAAGAGGGAGTCAAACTATTCTCCAAAGCTTCTGAGGGCAGGACAAGGAGCAATGGATGGAAACTAATCAAGGAGAGAAACAACTTAGAACTAAGGAGAAACTTCCTGACAGTGAGAACAATTAATCAGAAGTTGCGAATGCTCCAACACTGGAACTTTTAAAGAAGAGATTAGATAACCATTTGTCTGAAGTGGTGTAGGGTTTCCTGCCTAAACAGGGGGTTGGACTAGAAGACCTCCAAGGTCCCTTCCACCTCTGTTTATTCTATTGTAATAGGCTTTAAAAGACTCCTCTTAAATAAGGATAATTATTTATAATTCAATGCATCTAAACTAACAGCAAATCCGTGATCATTTTAACAGAACATACAAAAAGCACCGTTTGCTTAACCCACAACCGGTTGGATTCACAAAAGACGCTAAGCAACAAACCATGGTTTACAACCCACGTAGGTTATTTTCAAACACCTATCACCACCCCACCCTAGGGTATAATTACCCCTTTTCCCCCCCCACCTGTCAAAACGGCTTCAATCTTTGGAGATTTCTTCTTCGGCTGAGAATCTTCCATCTTGAACCCGCAAATTTCTTTGATGACGAAGAGATGGTCTTCTTTTTCCGCTTCCCCTGCTGCCTCCTTCTTTCCCACCAAGGCCGCTGACGAATGAAGGACAACAATTTTTTGCAACAGAGGGACAAGCAAACAAATTAACAAAAGGTGTCCTCTCCAAAGAAACCGACAATTCGAAAGAAAAAAAAAACCAATGAATTTATACCATCCAAAGCAAACTTGGAGAAAACAATGTCCGGGGAGCAGTGAAATATAACTCCGTGGGGAGTGATCTTGGAGATAAAAAGATGAGCTGTAAACAGAGACGCAGCAGGTGGCCAAAGAGGGATTTTGTTATGTATTAACAGTTGTGCCTTTAAATATTTGAGCGGGAAATCAGCACGTTGCTGATTGGACGAAGCCTCCAGCAGAACTGTATAAAAGGAGAGGTTTTTCCCCAGCCTGTTGCTGGGTTCACCATATATTAAAGAGCTGTTGTCACTACCCTGGTCTCCAGCCTCGTTACTTCCCGAACATAACATTGGCGACGAAGGTGGGATCTCGAGGCTAAGGAGAACCAGAACCGAGCTGAAGCACGCTAGTTCCGAACCCAGCAAACTCAGGGCAGAAACGCGGAAATGGCAAACACGCCACCCGCACCGTACAACCCGGGCAAGGAGAAATGGGGAACATATATGACCCGTTTCGAAAGCTTTCTAGAAGCCAACGAACTACAGGATCCTGATAACCGCAAGCGGGCTTACTTCCTAAGCCATTGGGGGCCGGAGGTAATCGAGATGGCGGAAGCCCGGGCGGAGCCAACGCCGATACAATCGGTATCGTGGCCGACTCTGCAGACTTTGCTGAAGAACCATTTCGCACCGACGCCGTCCAAATCGTGCAGCGGTTTGAATTCGAGAGCGTGACAGATGGAGGCGAGTCCATCGGTGACTACATGGCCGCTAAGAAGAGCGTCCAAGGACTGCGGATACCGAGACTTAGGCAAGTGCTACTCGAGCAACTCATCCGAGGTCAAGGACATCCGTCTGGCGGCGACTGCTAGCCAGGAGCAACCTGACACTAGCCACCGCTCTGGGCGAGGCCAGAGCACACGAAATGTCTACTAAGCAGCAGAGACTCTGCAAAAGCCTCTTCAATCCAAGGCGGCGCAAAGCCAACGCCAGTACACCAGGAGGAGATTCAGTCCGAATCCGAAGGTGAGGCGAGGATGAGGAAGGGTCTGCCGGACCGAGAAACGCGACACTGAGGACCGTGGAGTGCGGAAGCTGCGGAGGGCAGCATCAGCGCCAACGCTGCAGGTTTAAAGACGCAACATGCGGCGGTGTGGGAAGAAAGGACACTTAGCTCAGGTTTGCAGAGCGGCCCAACCTTCCGCCGAAAATTCAAATCGGCCAATCAGCGGAACCGGAAAGGCGGCCCGCGATTGGTTCAAACAAGAAAGCGCGAAGTCTAACCAAAGCGACTGTCATTATAGGCCGCGCCTCAACCAAAGTGGAAAGAAGATTTCACAAAGCCCAAGATCGAGAACGGTGCAGGCTTGAAGTAGACACGGGATCAGCGATCACCATCATGTCCTGGGACACTTTGGCGAAGTCGCTGCCGTCCGTCGCGAGCGCCATCTGCAAGCACAGCGGCTCTCGAGTCCACGACTACCAGGGAATCGCATCCCTGTTCGAGGACCACCTCCGTCCGAGTCGAGTACGGCCCTCACAAAAGACCCTGCCCATCACGATCGTCGAAGGAACTCTGCCCAGTCTGTTGGGACTAGACTGGTTTCGTGCCCTGGGCATGGGAGTGACTGGCATCTACAGAAGTGACTGCAATTTGAAAGACATTCTCTTTAACGAGTTCGAAGATGTCTTCAAGGACTGCCTGGGCAAGTACAAGGGACCCCTATTTCCTTCAACTTAGACCCCAGGTAGCCCCCATTAGGCTTAAGGCGAGGGAGTCCTTTGCCCTAAAACCAAAATTGATAAGGAGCTGGACAAGCTCATAAATCAGGGGTTTTGGTGCCAGTCGATCACGCAAAGTGGGACGCCAATCGTCACCCCAATCAAGTCGGACGGGTCAATTAGAATTTGCGCTGACTACAAGGCGGCGCTTAACAAAGCCTTACAGAAAAGCGCGTACCCGGTTCCGTGGTGCAACATTTATTGCACTCTTTGGGGCAAGGGCAAGTCTTTGCAAAGTTAGACTTGGCCCAAGCCTACCAACAACTGCCAGTGAGCGCACAGCGAAGCCCAAAGCGATTGTGGCGCACAGGGGGCATTCAAGTGCACCGATTGCAATTTGGGGTTAGTGTGGCACCAGGGCTGTTCCAAAACCTGATGGAACGACTACTGCAAGGGCTCCCAGGGTAGTTCCCTACTTGATGATGTCCTAATTTCAGGGAAAACATGGAGGAATTGGGGAGCGGTTAAGAAAGGTCTTGAGCATTTTCCGGACAGCGGATTAAAAGTCAAGACAAATAAATGTCAGATAGGGGTCGAATCGGTCGATTTCTTGGGCTACGGATAGACAAGAAAGGAATTCACCCTACTGAGAGCAAGGTTAAGGCAATTAGGAAGGCTCCAGCGCCCAAAAACAAAGCAGAGCTGCAGGCATTCCTGGGATTGGTTAATTTTACGCGGTCTTTTAAAGAACAAAGCAACCGTTGGAACCGCTGCATAGGCTCTTAGGAAAAATACTGTTTGGTCTTGGGAAAGTCAGAAAATAGGGCTTTTGAAGCAGTAAAGAACCTGCTCTCAAGTGATAGCCTGCTCATCCAATATCACGACTCACTACCCCTAGTGCTGGTTTGCGATCGTCACCTTATGGGGTGGGGCTGTACTCAGCCATAGACTTCCAAAGCACAGAAGCCCCTATAGCGTTCTACTCTAGAACGATGTCCTCCCCAGAGAGGAACTACAGCCAATTAGACAAAGAAGCATTAGCCATTGTATCAGGGGTCAAAAATTCCATGAGTATGTCTTTGGGCGGAATTTTGAAATCGTGACTGACCACAGACCGTTACTGGGATTACTGGCTGGCGACGCCAACGCCTGTGGCACTTTCGCCACGCTTGACTCGATGGACTATATTTTAGCCGCTTACTCATACAAGCTGCAGCATCGACCAGGAAAGAAGTGGGGCATGCAGGCGCTTGAGCCGATGCCCACTGCCAGGCGACCGAAGACCCCTCCGGGACACCCATCCTCCTTATTGACTCGTTGGACTCTGGCCCAGTCACATCAAAGGAAGTGGCTCGGGCATCATACCGGGACATTGTGTTAAGGACTGTACTCGGTTGGGTACAGAGGGTGGCCCGCTGCGCGGTGACGGTTCAAAGAATTTGTTAAAAGCTGATGAGCTCTCGGCTCAAGGGGTGCCTGTTATGGGGTGATCGTGTAATAATTCCTGTTAAGTTAAGGGCAAGGTATTGGACCTCCTCCACGAGGTCACCCAGGCATCGTAAGGATGAAGGGTTAGCTAGAAGCTATGTATGGTGGCCACTCATGGACGCAGAGATTGCTGAGAGGGTAGGGAAATGCCAAGCTTGCCAAGAGTCCAGACCGCTACCCCAACAGCCCCAGTCAGAGAATGGGAAAAGCCCCAAGGGCCTTGGTCAAGAATCCACATTGACTTTGCTGGCCCTTTCACGGCCAAACATTCCTAGTGGTGGTGGGCGCATTTTCCAAATGGTTAGAGATCATACTTATGAAGTCCACCACAGCGAAACAGTAATCGCAACCCTCGCCACCTATTCGCAACTCACGGGTTGCGGACACTCTGGTGTCCGACAATGAGCCCAATTCACGGCAGCCCAGTTTGAAGAGTACCTGGCAGAGGAAGGCATCCGACATGCCCCTCTGCACCTTTCCACCCTGCGTCGAATGGCCTTGCAGGCGTTCCGTCCGGGCGCTAAGGAGGCATTGTCCAGGCTCAAGCCAGGTGACTGGCAAACAAAATAGACTTTTCCTAGCCGTCCAGCATAGAACCCCAAGCACAGCCACTGGGAAAAGCCCAGCCGAATTGCTAATGGGACGAAACTCCGGTGCCCACTTGACGTTTGAACCCCATTACACACCCGAGGGTTACAAGGGGAGCTAGAAAAACAAGGAATTGAGCATAGGCGACGGGTGTGGGCCGAAACTATGGGGACGGCCCTAGTTGGCTCAGGACAAGTAACAAGAGTAACAGGGCCAAAATCGTATGTGGTAGAGCTACCAGACAACCGAATGTGGCGGCGCCACATAGATCAGTTAAGGAAACGAATAACTGACCAAACCGAACCAACAGAGACAGGTAATGACCAATACCACTTTGAATCCACAGCTGACAATGACCCGGGGGAGGCGCAAGACTTAGCTGAGGTCCCAGAGTTCCAGCGACGCCATCAGGTCCCCGAGGGAAACAGCAAGGAAAATCCCAAAATTAATCCAAAGCCGGATGGCCAAGAAAAAGAGTCGGCCAATAATCCAGAGCCCGACGGCCCAGAGAAAGAGCTGGGAGGAGAAAACAGCCCCTCCGACCAGCTCGAAACACCACCCAGAACTGAACCGCGCAGGTCAGAAAGAACTAGGAGACGCCCAGGTTATTTGCGTGACTACGTCGAAAAATAACATGTAAATAAATATGTAAATAAGACCAAGTGTTTTCTGGGAGGGGAGGAGTGTTATGTATTAACAGTTGTGCCTTTAAATATTTGAGCGGGAAATCAGCACGTTGCTGATTGGACGAAGCCTCCAGCAGAACTGTATAAAAGGAGAGGTTTTTCCCCAGCCTGTTGCTGGGTTCACCATATATTAAAGAGCTGTTGTCACGACCCTGGTCTCCAGCCTCGTTACTTCCCGAATATAACAGATTTCTCTGTGTCAATTATTCTTTTTCCATCTGGTCAGACCCGGGTAGCTCACATAAAGCCAGTAGACTACTCAGGCGGTGGTTAATTTGCTGGGAGGGAATTTTGAGGTTATGGATGCACTAAAAAGAGCCGTAGATTAACTGTCTTTGTTTTGAATAGAATAGAATAGAATTTTTATTGGCCAAGTGTGATTGGACACACAAGGAATTTGTCTTGGTGCATATGCTCTCAGTGTACATTTTGTTCAGCCATTCGGAATCCCTGGATTAATATTGCATCTATTTCGGTCACTACAATATAAAAAAAGATGTTGAGACTCTAGAAAGAATGTGGAGAAGAGCAAGAAGGATGATTAGAGGGCTGGAGGCTAAAACATACCCAGAACGGTTGTAGGAATCCGGTACGTCTAGTTTAATGAAAAGAAGGACTAAGGGAGACGTGATAGCAGTCTTCCAGTATTTGAAGGGCTGCCACAAAGAAGAGGGAGACAAGCTATTCTCCAAAGCACCTGAAGGCAGGACAAGAAGCAAAGGGTGGAAATTAATCGAAGAGAGAAGCAACTCAGAACTAAGGAGAAATTTCCTGACAGTTAGAATAATCAGTGGAACAACTTGCCTTGAGAACTTGTGAATGCTCCAATACTGGAAGTTTTTAAGAAGAGATTGGACAACTATTTTTCTGAAATGGTATAGGGCCGTGATGGCAAACCTATGGCACGTAGAGCCATATCAGTGGGCACGCAAGTTCAGCTCCGGCGCGCATGTGTGTGCCGGTCAACTGATTTTCGGGCCTTCTGGGCCCACCAGAAGTCGGGAAACAGGCTCTTTCCAGCCTCCAGAGGGCCTCTGGGGAGGTTTCACCCTCCCCAGGCTCCTAGAAAGGGTCTGGAACCTGGGGAGATCGAAAAATGGGCCTATCGGGCCCACCAGGGCCATCACATGCCAAAAAGCAGGGGGAGCGCGGGGGGGTCACGCACGCATGCACAGGGGGTTTGGGCGCATAGAATTATGGGTGTGAGCACATGCATGCGCGACCCCCACCCCACCCAGGGGTGAAATATAGTTACCTTCCCTACCGGTTCGGAAGTGCATGCGCCGCCTGGGTGCACAGGGTTCGGCAAAGGACTTTGATAGCTCAGCTTTGATCACGTGACCATGGGGATGCTGTAATGGTTCTAAGGACTTGTTCTAAGTCATTTTTTTCAGTGCCACATCTTCTTCAAGTTGTCGCTAAACAAATGGTTGTTAAGTCAAGAGCCATCTGTAGTGGGACAAAGTTCAACGATGAGATCCTCAAAAAAGGCAGTTTTTATATAAAAGGCAACCAGGATGCAATGAGTGTTGCACGTCAAGTTGGACACGACATGTAGAATCATTGCTGTCCGTTAAACTGGGGTTTCTCAACCTTGGCAATTTTACGACGTGTGGACTTCAGCTCCCAGAACTCCCCAGCCAGCAGGTGGGGACTTTTGAATTCTGGGAGTTGAAGTCCACACATCTAAAAGTTGCCCAAATTGAGAAATATGCACTAGAACTGGATTATCTAACTCAGGGTTCACCAGCCTTTCGGACCTCAGGGACCACTAAATTATAATTTTAAATCCCACGGACCACTAATATGATCTGCCTAAAGACCAGCTGGGTAGGCGTGGCTAGGTGGTCATGTGACTGGGTGGGCGAGGCCAACTCAATGTCACTCACGTCAAGTGGCCACTCATGTCAAGTGGCCAACTCAATGTCCCACGCCTTGCCAGCCTCTACTCACTCCTCCCTCCCAGCCATTCCTTGCCTCCCTGCCCGAGCTCCTTAGGGCCCCAACAGGAAGCAGTTGTTGGAGCTAAGCAGCCATCATGAGAAAGAGTTGACAAAACAGCTCAGTTCAACTTGGATCTGACCAAGAAGGAGGCTCAGCAGAAGCACCTCACTGAGGACTACGAGCATAGGCTTTCCAAGCAGAGGGAAGTGCAAGGCCAGTTCCAGGCCATGATGCAGTCCCACTGGGATAAGGTCCTCCAGCTCTTTGCCACCAGCGGCACTTTCCTCCAGCCTTTGCCCAAAGCCCTGACCAGGAGGCCAAAGCAGACCCCAAGTCAGAATTTCTCCCCCCTTCTGACCCATAGAAAAAGACCCCGAAGGGGGAGACTCTCTGCAGCAACACAAACATTCATTGCACATATATAATATATATAACAACAGAGTTGGAAGGGACCTTGGAGGCCTTCTAGTCCAACCCCCTGCCCAGGCAGGAAACCCTACACCATTTCAGACAAATGGTTATCCAACATTTTCTTAAAAATTTCCAGTGTTGGAGCATTCACAACTTCTGAAGGCAAGTCGTTCCACTTATTAATTGTTCTAAGTGTCAGGAAATTTCTCCTTAGTTCTAAGTTGCTTCTCTCCTTGATTAGTTTCCACCCATTGCTTCTTGTTCTACCCTCAGGTGCTTTGGAGAACAGCCCGACTCCCTCTTCTTTGTGGCAACTCCTGAGATATTGGAAGACTGCTATCATGTCTCCCTAGTCCTTCTTTTTATTAAACTAGACATACCCAGTTCCTGCAACCGTTCTTCATATGTTTTAGCCTCCAGTCCCCTAATCATCTTTGCTGCTCTTCTCTGCACTCTTTGACGGAACAATATCAGTTAGACTTTGTAGATAATCCTTTAATATGATGGTTATCCAAATTTGTGTTCCAAACATTGATGCAGAAGAAGAGGAGATCATCAGGCTTTATATATAAATATAAATTAAATTTATATTTATAAATTTATAAATATAAATATTTAAATATCTATCCCAGGGACTGTAGTTTGAGGACTCCTGATTTAGTGCAATATAAAAAACGCAAATAATTTTTCTGCGGACCACCGAAGTTTTCCCGCAGACCACCAGTGGTCCATGGGCCACCAGTTAGTGACCGCTGATCTATCTTATTGTCTTTTTCCCTGTTTCTTCCCTTTAATGTCTTTGATTTTACTATTTTTTGTGCTTTCTCTCCAATGCCGGTTACTTCAAAATGAAAGAATGTGATGGAATAAAGTCAGAATAGAATAGAATAAGCTGGAAGGGACCTTGGAGGTTTTCTAGTCCATTTTAGAGAAGTGACTGTCTAGACTCTTAAAAACCTCTAGTGATGGAGCACCCACAGCTTCTGGTGTTTCCACTGGTTAATTTTCCTCACTGTTAGGAAGTTTCTCCTTAATTCCAGGTTAATTAATTTCCATTGTTTCTTGTCCTGCCTTCAGGTGCTTTGGAAAATAAATTGACCCCCTCCTCTTTGTGGCAGTCCCTCAAATACTGGAATGCTGCTATTATGTCACCCCTAATTCTTCTTTTCTCTAGACTAGCCAAATCCAAATCCTGCCACTGTTCTTTATCTGTTTTAGTCTCCAGGCCTTTAATCATCTTAGTTGCTCTTCTCTGCACTATTCGTGGTGCAACCAGGACAATCTAGAACTGAACACACTCAAAACCGTAGAAATGGTGGTGGACTTTAGGAGAAACCCTTCCATACTTCCACCTCTTACAATACTAGACAACACAGTATCAACAGTAGAAACCTTCAAATTTCTAGATTCTACCATATCGCAAGACCTAAAATGGAAGCTAACATCAAAAACGTCATGAAAAAAGCACAATAAAGAATGTTCTTTCTGTGCCAACTCAGAAAAGCTCAAATTGCCCAAGGAGCTACTGATCCAGTTCTAAAGAGGAATGATTGAGTCTGTCATCTGCACCTCCATATCTGTCTGGTTTGGTTCTGCAACCCAACAAGAAAGACACAGACTTCAGAGGATAATTAGAACTGCAGAAAAAAATAATTGCTACCAACCTGCCTTCCATTGAGGACCTGTATACCGAACGAGTCAAAAAGAGGGCTGTGAAAATATTTACAGACCCCTCACATCCTGGACATAAACTGTTTCAATTCCTACCCTCAAAATGAGGCTATAGAGCACTGCAGAGCAGAACAACTAGACACAAGGATAGTTTTTTTCCTAACGCCATCACTCTGCTAAACAAATAATTCCCTCAACACTGTCAAACTATTTACTAAGTCTGCACTACTATTAATCTTCCCATCGTTCCCATCACCCATCTCCTTCTTTCCTGACAGTTAGAACAATTAATAAGTGGAACGACTTGCCTGCAGAAGTTGTGAATGCTCCAACACTGGAAATTTTTAAGAAAATGTTGGATAACCATCTGTCTGAGATGATGTAGGGTTTCCTGCCTGGGCAGAGGGTTGGACTAGAAGGCCTCCAAGGTCCCTTCCAACTCTGTTGTTATTATTATTATTATTAAGTGTTGTACCTTATGATTCTTGATGAAGGTATCTTTTCTTGATGAAGGTACACGGAGAGCATATGCACTGAAGACAAATTCCTTGTGTGTCCAATCACACTTGGCCGATAAAAGAATTCTATTCTATTCTATTCTATTCTATTCTATTCTATTCTATTCTATTCTATTCTAATAGGCAGGCTCCAAGAACTATTTGTACCGTCATAGTTTAAAATCTTAGGGTTATTGTGAATTGCCTAAACCTACATCCATGGTCATGTCCATCCCTTCAATTGAAATTGCTTTTATGCAGAACAGAGAAACATTCTCTTCACTACCTTGTGAATTAAGTTTTTGGATTTTTTCCAAGGTTCACATCAGCTCTTACATTTAGCTGTGCATCTGTGATTGTCTGAGTTGCACTGGTGCCCTTTATTGTTTTAATCCTGTTTGTTTTAGCTGCTTCTATTTCCAGTTGTCTGATAGTTCTTGATAACCAATTTCAGCTATCTTGGTAAAAAGGTTTTGGGGGTTTGGATTTTTTGTTTTTTTTATGGCTGCAACTCCTCTGACAAAAGCTTGAAAGGCGAAATCGTATATTTTTAGCAGCTAAATTCATCAATTCTGGGTCACATCGGTTTTAGGATAGGATAGGATAGGATAGGATAGGATAGGATAGGATAGGATTAGAATAGAATAGAATAGAATAGAATAGAATAGAATTGAATTCTTTTATCGGCCAAGTGTGATTGGACACACAAGGAGTTTGTCTTGGTGCATATGCTCTTTCTGCGCCAACTCAGTAAGCTCAAACTGCCCAAGGAGCTGCTGATCCAATTCTACAGAGGAATTATTGAGTCTGTCATTTGCACCTCTATAACTGTCTGGTTCGGTTCTGCAACCCAACAAGAAAAACACAGACTTCACAGGATAATTAGAACTGCAGAAAAAATAATTGCTACCAACCTGCCTTCCATTGAGGACCTGTATACTGCACGAATCAAGAAGAGGGCCGTGAAAATATTTGCAGATCCCTCGCATCTTGGACATAAACTGTTTCAACTCCTACTCCAAAACGACGCTATAGAGCACTGCACATCAGAACAACTAGACACAAGGACAGTTTTTTCCCGAAGGCCATCACTCTGCTAAACAAATAATTCCCTCAACACTGTCAGACTATTTACTGAATCTGTACTTCTATTAATCGTTTCATAGTTCCCATCGCCAATCTCTTTCCACTTATGACTGTATGACTATAACTTGTTGCTGGCAATCCTTATGATTTATATTGATATATTGACCATCAATTGTGTTGTAAATGTTGTACCTTGATGAAGGTATCTTTTCTTTTATGTACACTGAGAGCATATGCACCAAGACAAATTCCTTGTGTGTCCAATCACACTTGGCCAATAAATTCTAATTCTAATTCTAATTCTAATTCTCTCAGTGTACATAAAAGAAAAGATACCTTCATCAAAGTACAACACTTACAACACTTAATGATAGTCGCAGGCTACAAATTTAACACTTAATGATACAACACTTAATGATAGTCATAGGCTACAATTAAACAATTGGGAAACAATCAATTACAGTATAAATTGTAAGGATATAAGCAACAAAGTTACAGTCATAAGTGGAAGGAGATGGATGATGGGAACGATGAGAAGTTTAATAGTAGTGCAGACTTAGTGAATAGTTTGACAGTGTTGAGGGAATTATTTGTTTAGTAGAGTGATGGCGTTTGGGGAAAAACTATTCTTGTGTCTAATTGTTCTGGTATGCAGTACTCTATAGCGTCATTTTGAGGGTAGGAGTTGAAACAGTTTATGTTTATGTTTTCCTTTCACTGTTCTCCTTTCACTAATGCAGAGTACATAACATTATATTAAAAGCTAAAGAGTTATAAAAGCAGGCCCTTTATAAATATTATAAAAATATTACCTAGTATGGGAGAAATGGTATAAAGGGTTGTAGGAAAAAGAAAAAAAGACAAGGAAAGATTAAATAACGGTTGAAATAGGAGTAGAAATATACAAACAAATAGGAGGAAACAAAAAATGTTGAAAGGAAATTGTGTACACGTTTATGTCTATGTATATATGTAAGTAAAATAATTAATATTAGAAATATATGTATAAAAGATACTTTTTTTTTTATTTGCATTTATATCCCGCCCTTCTCCGAAGACTCAGGGCGGCTTACACTATGTCAAGCAATAGTCTTCATCCATTTGTATATTATATACAAAGTCAACTTATTGCCCTCAACAATCTGGGTTCTCATTTTACCTACCTTATAAAGGATGGAAGGCTGAGTCAAGGGGCGTGCATAAGCGCACAAAAGTGCCTACCGTTCCTGTCCTATTGTTTTTCTTTTCTTCTTCCTATATATATGCTTATATCTCCTTATATTTACCCATATATGTGTTTATTTACTATATAACCTTTTTGTATGATACCTACATATATTGTTGTGACAAAATAAATAAAAAATAAACCTTGGGCCTGGTGGGACTTGAACCTGCAGTAATTGCAAGCAGCTGCTGTTAATAACAGACTGTCTTAGCAGTCTGAGCCACTCAAGGACCCTTATTAGGATGAGGGAGAAAAAATGTATAGGTATCGGTTACTGACACAAAACTGTTGAAAAGAAAAAAGTGTTAAAATTTCTTTTTGTTTTAAAAAAAATGTTTAATAAAAATTTTAAAAAACAGCAGGCTTTTATAAAAACATAAACTATAGTTTAACGTATAGCGGTCCTTTGATTGAAATTGGGCATATGTCAGGTCGATGGGTCTACCAGCTTGACTCTTGCATGAAGGACACAGAATGGGTTCATATATTATGCTTAACCAGTGCAGTGCAGGCACTAACTACATGTGCTGAAAATGGCACTTTTTCCTGCAGGCAGTTACTATATAATGTGCAGCAGCTGCTAAAAAAGCCAACACAGTTCTGGGCTGCATAAACAGAGGGATAGAACCAAGATCACGCGAAGTGTTAATACCACTTTATAATGCCTTGGTAAGGCCACACTTGGAATATTGCATCCAGTTTTGGTCGCCACGATGTAAAAAAGATGCTGAGACTCTAGAAAGAGTGCAGAGAAGAGCAACAAAGATGATTAGGGTACTGGAGGCTAAAACATATGAAGAACGGTTGCAGGTACTGGGTATGTCTAGTTTAATAAAAAGAAGGACTAGGGAGACATGATAGCTGTGTTCCAATATCTCGGGGGTTGCCGCAAAGAAGAGGGAGTCAAACTATTCTCCAAAGCACCTGAGGGTAGAACAAGAAGCAATGGGTGGAAACTGATCAAAGAAAGAAGCAACTTAGAACTGAGGAGAAATTTCCTGACAGTTAGAACAATTAATAAGTGGAACGACTTGCCTGCAGAAGTTGTGAATGCTCCAACACTGGAAATTGTTAAGAAAATGTTGGATAACCCCAACCATAAAATTATTTTCGTTTGAATTTATCGCGCCTGAAGTCAGGCTGGCGATCTGAACTGCTTGCGATTGCTTTGAGGACGGAGGCATTAAAGCGGAGACTCCTCCCCTATTAAGTTTGTGGCGCCTGAAGCCAGATTAGGCTAGCGATTGGGAGTGATTGCAGCTGGCTTGAGAGGGAGACATCAGAGCAAAGATTTCTCTCTTTTTTAATTCATCGCGCCTGAAGCCGAATTCGGCTAGCAATTTGAAGAGCCTGAAGCTGGCTTGTGGAGTCAACCACTGGAGCGCGATCCTTCGACTCGCAAGTATACTTCACATATTTCCGATGGTCTTAGGCGACCCCTGGCAAATCGTCATTCGACCTCCAATGGGGTCGCGACCCACAGATTGAGAACCGCTGGCTTAACCCCTGCACCAGGGGTGAAATCCAGCAGGTTCTGACAGGTTCTGGAGAAGCGGTAGCGGAAATTTTGAGTAGTTCGGAGAACCGGCAAATACCACTCTGGCTGGCCCCAGAGTGGGGTGAGAATGGAGATTTTGCAATATCCTTCCCCTGGAGTGGGGTGAGAATGGGGATTCTGGGAGTTGAAATCCACAGATCTTAAAGTTGCCAAGTCTGGACACCCTTGGTCTCCTATCATGGGCAGAGGGTGGGGCTAGAAGACCTCCAAGATCAGGGGTAAAATGCTCCTGGATCGGCTGATCCAGTAGCGATGGCGGTGGGTGATTCGGAGAACCGGTAGCAAAAATCCCTGCCCCTCCTCCCGCCCATGCCCACCCAAGCAGCCGGTCGCCTGCTTGCCGGCTTGCTGCTTCTTTTAAAAAATGCTTTTAAAAGGTTTTTTAAAAAGGCTCTGAGGATCCCAGCTGAGCTGCCTGACCGTCAGAGCCTTTTTTTTTACTTTTAAAAGCATTTTTTACAACCTATTCGGCTGAATAGGTTGTAAAAAAAATGCTTTTAAAAGAAAAAAAAAGATTGTGCGCCACAGCTGATCACCCACCTACCTCCAGGGTACTGTTCTACTTACCCCATGCCTCCTTCTGGCTTGTACTGCACGCATGCGCATCTCGCATTTGGTGCATGATGCGCACTGCGCATATGCGTGCACAGCGCGCATGGGCAGCCAGCGAACCGGTTGTAAACCGGTTGAGATTTCACCACTGGAACGAACGTACCCTGACAGTGTGTGAAAAGCCCCCAAACCACCAAGGACAGATCGCTTGAATGGATTTCAAAGTGAGCAACTCTTTACTTTCCCAATCGTGCCAAGCTTGTTCTTCGGAGTGGTGTATTTGATGAACCAAACGCGGCGGATAAAATTGGAAGTTATCTCCGGGCTTCCTTTTAAGGCAAAGCTTTCCCCGGGTGACGCACAAAAGACAAGTTGCTTCGTGAATAGACTGGAATAATTTATCTTGAGAGACATCAAGTAATCCATGGGCTGCCTGCTGCCCTCAGAGTATCCTGTGGCTTTTGAGCTGCTGAAATTTGGCAGCGCAGCTTCTATTTCCATTGCTCCTGAGTCAATTAAGAGAGATCCATATGGTGGAGCTGTTGAGTATTTCTGAATTTTCCCAAGGTCTCGAGGAGGTACAGATCATCTGCTGTCGGAGCCGTTTTGTATGAAGCCAAGCTGTTATCTACAGAGCTTCTGCGGTCAAACCAACTGGTTAAGCGCTCTCTCAGGTGGCCAGTCAGGTAGAGCAGTCTAGCAAATTTTGGCTGCGTCTGAGATGGTTGCTATGGAAGAACTGACGGTGTTTCCTCCCGAATTGGTGTATGGATTATGTTTTATTGAGAGAGTCACTGTTTGCTCCTCTGCCACTATTAAGGTCCAAGGAATGCCCTTTGTTGTGACCCAGGCCCAAGTAGGTAGTAGGAAACTCAGTCAGTGTAAAAACAAACAAACTTTATTCGAACAGCTGAGAATTACTTCATTCTCAGCTTAGTTCAACTAAATTAAAGCCAATTCCTCCCAACACAAATTCCTCAGTCCTATCACCACCTTGGTCCAATTAGGCAAACTGCCAAAAGCCTTTCTTGGCAAAAGTTCAGAAGACACCGATTCAAATGCAACAAGACAAAGCTATCAGCGTTGTTTTCCGGCAAAGAGCCCAAACGCCGTTGCTGGTCTTTTAAGCCTTATGGGAGGGGCCAATCATCTCTTGGCCCTACTCCCGAGTCGCCCTCTTTGCTTGAGCTGCTCTTGCCTTCTGGCAGCTCTTCCCATGCGTGCATTAGGAACAGGCTCCTCCTGTTCCTCTGCCTCACTACTGTCCACCTCTGGAGGCTCCAGAGTCTGCATTTCACTCCCCGATGGCCCTGGCCCCACCTCTGCCTCCTACGCAGAGCCCTCATTTGGGCCTTCCCCGGCTCCAGGACTGCCCTATGTTCTTCCTCAGCCTCATTGCTGTCGGACTCCGTTGCCAGCTCCGCAGGCTGCTGGCAGACCACAACACCCTTGAAGCAGAGGCCTTGATTCATAAGGTAGGTGGATTGGCCCAAAGGTGCTTTTTCAAGAGACAACTGGACTTTCTGGTTTTTCTTTGAAGAAGCTTCTTGGATGAGAAGCGAAATGTCTTCAAAGAATCGAATCGAACAGAACAGAACAGAACAGAACAGAACAGAACAGAACAGAACAGAATAGAATAGAATAGAATAGAATAGAATAGAATTCTTTATTGGCCAAGTGTGATTAGACACACAAGGAATTTGTCTTGGTGCATAGGCTCTCAGTGTCCATAAAAGAAAAGATACCTTCATCAAGGTACAACACTTAATGATAGTCATAGGGTACAAATATTGAATAGAATAGGAAATAGGAATGGAATGAGAATAGAATAGAATAGAATAGAATAGAATAGAATAGAATAGAATAGAATAGAATAGAATAGAATAGAATTTCTATTCTGTTCTGTTCTACAATCACGTGACATATGCTTTCGGACTGCCTTGCTCACTGACAGCAATCCAGATCTCGACTGCAATCGTAACTCGAGGACTGTATATTGCATATCAACATTTTTGCTCTTCAGCAGGTCATTCAGCAGTTGGAACTGTTTCTTTCAAAACAGACGGCATATTAGTTGAATTGGTTTATTTGCTTATTTATGCATTTACTGAAGCATTTTTTGCTTTTTGGAGTTCCAGGCAGTTTGGCATATTTTGTAAACCAGCCATTGTGCAGAAGGACTACGAGTGACATGATAGCTGTGTTCCAATATCTCGGGGGTTGCCGCAAAGAAGAGGGAGTCAAACTATTCTCCAAAGCACCTGAGGGTAGAACAAGAAGCAATGGGTGGAAACTGATCAAAGAAAGAAGCAACTTAGAACTGAGGAGAAATTTCCTGACAGTTAGAACAATTAATAAGTGGAACGACTTGCCTGCAGAAGTTGTGAATGCTCCAACACTGGAAATTGTTAAGAAAATGTTGGATAACCATCTGTCTGAGATGATGTAGGGTTTCCTGCCTGGGCAGAGGGTTGGACTAGAAGGCCTCCAAGGTCCCTTCCAACTCTGTTGTTATTATTATTATTATTATTAAGTGTTGTACCTTATGATTCTTGATGGTATCTTTTCTTTTATGTACACTGAGAGCGTATGCACCAAAGACAAATTCTGTGTGTGTCCAATCACACTTGGCCAATAAAAAATTTCTATTCTGTTCTGTTCTACAATCACGTGACATATGCTTTCGGACTGCCTTGCTCACTGACAGCAATCCAGATCTCGACTGCAATCGTAACTCGAGGACTGTATATTGCATATCAACATTTTTGCTCTTCAGCAGGTCATTCAGCAGTTGGAACTGTTTCTTTCAAAACAGACGGCATAATAGTTGAGTTGGTTTATTTGCTTATTTATGCATTTACTGAAGCATTTTTTGCTTTTTGGCGTTCCAGGCAGTTTGGCATATTTTGTAAACCAGCCATTGTGCAGAAGGACTACGAGTGACATGATAGCAGTGTTCCAATATCTCAGGGGCTGCCACAAAGAAGAGGGAGTCAAGCGATTCTCCAAAGCACCTGAGGGCAGGACAAGAAGCAACGGATGGGATGGAAACTATTCAAGGAGAGAAGCAACCTAGAACTAAGGAGAAATTTCCTGACAGTGGGAACAATTAATTAGTGGAACAACTTGCCTGCAGAAATTGTGAATTCTCCAACACTGGAAGTTTTTAAGAAAATGTTGGATAACCATTTGTCTGAAGTAGTGTAGGATTTCCTGCCTAAACAGGGGGTTGGACTAGAAAACCTCCAGTTCTGTTCTGTTCTGTTCTGTTCCATTCCGTTTCATTCCATTCCATTCTATTCTATAAGTCCTGTAAACCATGGCTTATACCCAGTGGTGGGATTCAGCCAGTTCGCACCACTTCGGGAGAACCAGTTGTTAAGTGTCTGAGCAGTTTGGCAAACTGGTTGTTGGAAGAAATCATTAGGGCAGAGAACCGGTTGTTAAATTACTTGAATCCCACCACTGCTTATGCCTTGTGTGAATCCAGCCATTTTAGCAATACCAACAGCCCTTAGACTTATCTACCGCTTCACAGTGCTTTTACAGCCCTCTCTAAGCGGTTTACAGAGTCAGCATATTGCCCCCAACAATCTGGGTCCTCATTTTGACTGATTCAGTAAATCTTGCCATGTATGTACCGTATGTATGTATATATATGTGCCACCCTTTTCATCCTGCAAAGTGACTCAAGTATGTTATATGAACTAAGCTTTAGAATTAAGGAAGCCGAACTGAAGATTTCTTTTAACTTCAAAACGAAACAGCACACACCATTTTATTTAAGGTATTTAAATTTATTAGCCACCACCATCTCCAATGGACTCCTTCTTCCAAACACCCCAACGTTTTTTCTTTTCAGAAGAGAATTACATTGAATCGGAATATTGTCTGTTTGTTACTCCTTGATTTTAATGCTATGTTTACTTGTGGTTTGTAAGTAATGCATTAAAAATATATGTACTGGCTTAGGATAAAGGATAAGAATTGGTGGTCCCATTATATATAATGCAGTAGTGTTGATTTTTCTTTCGGCTTCTTTTGGGTTGCTCACCCTCATGATGCTAAGAGAGAATAATTTTGTTCCTGGTCCAACAGAAGTTATAAAAAGTAGTTGGGTTGGACAGACTGTATTTGGGGCGTGAGTCACGGTTTGTACCTTTGAATCAGTCTTGACTCCTGACAATTGACAATAGCACAGCCCTCCAATTTTCTTGGCAAGATTTGAGAAGTGGTTCGCGATTGCCTGTTTCTAGGGCTGAGAAAAAGGAACTGACCCAATCCATTTGGTTTCATGCCTTACGGCAGGACTAGAATTTGCAGGCTTGTAGTTTCTAGCCTGATACCTTAACCCAGTGGTTCTCAACCTTTAAAGTGCTGCGACCCCTTTAATACAATTCCCCATGATGTGGCGACCCCAACCATAAAATTATTTTCGTTTTGAATTTATCGCGCCTGAAGCCGTATTGGCTAGCGATCTGAACTGCTTGCGATTGCTTTGAGGACGGAGGCATTAAAGCGGAGACTCCTCCCCTATTAAGTTTGTGGCGCCTGAAGCCAGATTAGGCTAGCGATTGGGAGTGATTGCAGCTGGCTTGAGAGGGAGACATCAGAGCAAAGATTTCTCTCTTTTTTAATTCATCGCGCCTGAAGCCGAATTCGGCTAGCGATTTGAAGAGCCTGAAGCTGGCTTGTGGAGTCAACCACTGGAGCGCGATCCTTCGACTCGCAAGTATACTTCCCATATTTCCGATGGTCTTAGGCGACCCCTGGCAAATCGTCATTCGACCTCCAATGGGGTCGCGACCCACAGATTGAGAACCGCTGGCTTAACCCCTGCACCAGGGGTGAAATCCAGCAGGTTCTGACAGGTTCTGGAGAAGCGGTAGCGGAAATTTTGAGTAGTTCGGAGAACCGGCAAATACCACTCTGGCTGGCCCCAGAGTGGGGTGAGAATGGAGATTTTGCAATATCCTTCCCCTGGAGTGGGGTGAGAATGGGGATTCTGGGAGTTGAAATCCACAGATCTTAAAGTTGCCAAGTCTGGACACCCTTGGTCTCCTATCATGGGCAGAGGGTGGGGCTAGAAGACCTCCAAGATCAGGGGTAAAATGCTCCTGGATCGGCTGATCCAGTAGCGATGGCGGTGGGTGATTCGGAGAACCGGTAGCAAAAATCCCTGCCCCTCCTCCCGCCCATGCCCACCCAAGCAGCCGGTCGCCTGCTTGCCGGCTTGCTGCTTCTTTTAAAAAATGCTTTTAAAAGGTTTTTTAAAAAGGCTCTGACGATCCCAGCTGAGCTGCCTGACCGTCAGAGCCTTTTTTTTTACTTTTAAAAGCATTTTTTTACAACCTATTTGGCTGCATAGGTTGTAAAAAAATGCTTTTAAAAGGTAAAAAAAGGCTCTGATTATCACAGCTGAGCCACCTGATCGTCAGAGCCTTTTTTTTTACTTTTAAAAACATTTTTTTTACAACCTATTCGGCTGAATAGGTTGTAAAAAAAATGCTTTTAAAAGAAAAAAAAAGATTGTGCGCCACAGCTGATCACCCACCTACCTCCAGGGTACTGTTCTACTTACCCCATGCCTCCTTCTGGCTTGTACTGCACGCATGCGCATCTCGCATTTGGTGCATGATGCGCACTGCGCATATGCGTGCACAGCGCGCATGGGCAGCCAGCGAACCGGTTGTAAACCGGTTGAGAGTTCACCACTGGAATGAACGTACCCTAACAGTGTATGAAAAGCCCCCAAACCACCAAGGACAGATCGCTTGAATGGATTTCAAAGTGAGCAACTCTTTACTTTCCCAATCGTGCCGAGCTTGTTCTTCGGAGTGGTGTATTTGATGAACCAAACGCGGCGGATAAAATTGGAAGTTATCTCCGGGCTTCCTTTTAAAGCAAAGCTTTCCCCGGGTGACGCACAAAAGACAAGTTGCTTCGTGAATAGAGTGGAATAATTTATCTTGAGAGACATCAAGTAATCCATGGGCTGCCTGCTGCCCTCAGAGTATCCTGTGGCTTTTGAGCTGCTGAAATTTGGCAGCGCAGCTTCTATTTCCATTGCTCCTGAGTCAATTAAGAGAGATCCATATAGTGGAGCTGTTGAGTATTTCTGAATTTTCCCAAGGTCTCGAGGAGGTACAGATCATCTGCTGTCGGAGCCGTTTTATATGAAGCCAAGCTGTTATCTACAGAGCTTCTGAGGTCAAACCAACTGGTTAAGCGCTCTCTCAGGTGGCCAGTCAGGTAGAGCAGCCTAGCAAATTTTGGCTGCGTCTGAGATGGTTGCTATGGAAGAACTGACGGTGTTTCCTCCCGAATTGGTGTATGGATTATGTTTTATTGAGAGAGTCACTGTTTGCTCCTCTGCCACTATTAAGGTCCAAGGAATGCCCTTTGTTGTGACCCAGGCCCAAGTAGGTAGTGGGAAACTCAGTCAGTGTAAAAACAAACTTTATTCGAACAGCTGAGAATTACTTCATTCTCAGCTTAGTTCAACTAAATTAAAGCCAATTCCTCCCAATACAAATTCCTCAGTCCTATCACCAACCTTGGTGGTGGCAAACTGCCAAAGGCCTTTCTTGGCAAAAGTTCAGAAGACACCGATACAAATGCAACAAGACAAAGCTATCAGCATTGTTTTCTGGCAAAGAGCCCAAACGCCGTTGCTGGTCTTTTAAGCCTTATGGGAGGGGCCATACTGCAAAATCTCTATTCCCACCCCACTCCAGGGGAAGGATACTGCAAAATCCCCATTTCCTCCCAATCAGCTGGAACTCAGGAGGCAGAAAATAGATGAGGGCGGGGCCAGCCAGAGGTGGTATTTACCGGTTCTCCGAACTACTCAAAATTTCCACTACCGGTTCTCCAGAACCGGTCAGAACCTGCTGAAACCCACCTCTGGGTCACATGATCAAAAGTTAGACACTTGGCAACTGACTCATATTTATGCTGGTTGCAGTGTCCTGGGGTTGCGTGATCCCCTTTTGTGACCTTCTGACAAGCACAGTCACTGGAGAAGCCAATTTCACTTAACAACCATGTTACTAACTTAACAACTGCAGCGATTCACTTAACAACCTTTGGTAATCTGTGGTAAGGAAAAAAACCACTTAACAAATGTCTCACTTAACAACAGAAATGTTGGGCTCAATCGTGGTCATAAGTCGAGGATTACCTGTATAATTGAGGAAAAGTGAGTGAGAAAAAAACTCCAAGGCCTGAACTTCAGCATTAATGCCTGACCGTGCAAGAAATAAATGGAAAACTAAAAGAAACAATAAAAGGACAACAGAAGGAATTTTAAATCACCAGAAATAGATTTTCAATTTTTAAAAGAATTAAGAAAGAGAGGGGGATACATTGCAAACATTTTAAGAAATGGAAGAAAGCCTTAAACACAAACCATTAAATCTCCAAAAAAAAACCAACAACTTGGTTTTCAGCATTCAAAGAGTTGGCTCAGCTATATAGCAAGAGATTTGACAGACCAGCTTCTAACTCAATGCAGAAACCACAAAAAAACATCAAGTAAAAGCTCTCATGGAGAGAAATATTCTTTATATATACTTTTATCTATAAATGCAGAAGCCAAAAATATGTAAGGGGGGGAGTGGGGGAAAGCTTTTAATAACCACTTCAGAAAATCTAAAATATCATGAAAAGCAACATCCAAGCTGAGAAAATAGACAATTGATCCCACTTACGTTTGAAAATGTTCTTTTTAATTTCATAATCTCCAGCTGGGTCAGTAACAACAGGAGTTTTATTTTGGAAGTGGAAGAGCCAGTTATAAGTTGAACTCAGCCATTGTGCGATCTTTCCTAGAACAGTGTTGTGACTCGTCCTCCCTCCTCTCCTCAGCCGGGCCCCTCCTGTCTCCAACCGGGCCTTTTATCAGACTCCGAGTCTGATAATGAAGTTGAACGGCCTGTCATGCCTCCAGCCCCCGGCCCTGGCCCCATGCCCGGAGAGGATTCAAGGAGTGGAAGGACAAGCCCCATAAACCTCACTCATACAGCGGTGTGTTCCTTTGGCTCAGCCTTCAGAGCAGGAAGTCAGCCAGGTGCTGGAATTACTCGGCCCTACTCCCTCGGACCCCTCCCTTTCCCAGAAGCTGCCAGCAGATCTAGCTGAAGACAATTCAGAGTGGGAGGACCCTGATTCCGGAGATCTGAGAGGCGACGCCAGCAGAAGGAGGGGTGGGGCAGGCCTGGATAAATGCTGAGTCATGGAGCCACACCCCACAGCCTATATAAAGGATCTGCTTTTGGCATTCCAACCTTGAGTCAAGCAAAGTCTTATCTAGTTTGCTGATACCGGACCCTATCGCTGAAGTCACAACTTGGACTCCTGCCTGCCCTGATAAACCTCGAAGGAACTTGGCAAGCTACAAAGGCTTCGTTGCCAAGTTTGTTACGGGCTTCCTTGACTCGTTCGTCGGAGAGGGAGTGGGACACGACAAACAGTCTTTGTTGGCACTGCCTCAGGAATGGCGTTCTGTGCAGCTCAGCCTCTGTTGTGACCCAGGCCCAAGTAGGTAGTAATAAACTTAGTCCATGGAAAAACAAACTTTATTCCAACAGCTGGGAATTACTTCATTCCCAGCGTCGTTCAACTCAAAGTAAAACAAATGCCTCCCAACACAAATTCCTCAGTTATCTCACAAACCTTGTGAGTCCAATTAGACAAACTGCCAAAGGCCTTTCCTGGCAAATGTCAAGAAGCCACAAAAACAAAGCAGAAGATGAAACAGAAGACGCAGCTACAACGTTGTTTTCTGGCAAAGGCCAAATGCCGGTGCTGGTCTGTTTTAAGCCTTATGGGAGGGGCCAATCATCTCTTGGCCCTCCTCCTGAGTTGTCCTCTCTGCTTGAGCTGCTCTTGCCTTCTGGTAGCTCTTCTCATGCGTGCATTAGGAACAGGCTCTTCCTGTTCCTCTGCCTCACTACTATCAGTCTCTGGAGGCTCTGGAGTCTGCACCTCACTTCCCGATGGCCCTGGCCTCACCTCAGCCTCATCACTGTCCGACTCCGTTGCCAGCTCCGTAGGCTGCTGACAAACCATAACAGCCTCCTCTTGTTGCCAGCATATGTACAGGTAGTCCTTGACTTGTGACGGTTGGCTTTGGGATGGCTTGAAGTTACCACCTATCTGAAAAAGGGGACTTATGACCTGGATGCAATGTTCTGACATTCTCTCATGATAGCATGAACACAATTCAGGCGCATGGCAACACGACTCTGTTTACGTCCGTTCGCAGCCTACCGTGGCACCTATTTCCAGTTTTTTTGCAAAACCACTCCATAGCAAACAATGGATTTGCATAAAGGGGCCGGATAGCTCAGGCTGGTAAGGCCTGTTATTAAGAACACAAAGCCTGCAATTACTGCAGGTTCAAGCCCGGCCCAAGGTTGACTCAGCCTTCCATCCTTTATAAGGTAGGTAAAATGAGGACCCAGATTGTTGGGGGGGCAATAAGTTGATTTTGTAAAAAATATACAAATAGAATGAGACTATTGCCTTATACACTGTAAGCCGCCCTGAGTCTTCGGAGAAGGGCGGGGTATAAATGTAAACAAACAAACAAACAAAAAATAACGACTACCACCAAAAAAAAACCCCTTATAACATCAGGTCGGTCACATGACTGGCTCGTTTTTATGACCATTACGATCTTAATGGGCAGACACTAATACATCATACCTCAAGGGTCCTTGAGTAGCGCAGCCTGTTAAACAGTCTGTTATTAACAACAGCTGCCTGCAATTATTGCAGGTTCAAGTCCCATCAGGCCCAAGGTTGACTCAGCCTTCCATCCTTTATAAGGTAGGTAAAATGAGGACCCAGATTGTTGGGGGGGCAATAAGTTGACTTTGTAAATATACAAATAGGATAAAGACTATTGCTTAACATAGTGTAAGTCGCCCTGAGTCTTCGGAGAAGGGCGGGGTATAAATGTAAATAAATAAATAATAAATAATAATAAATAATAAGGGTTACTTGTACAATGGGGGATGCTGGATTCACTTGTTGCCGGATTTGAAGAGCAACTCCAAATGCCATTAAAATGTTTTATTTTTGTACTTTCTGTAGAGAGAAGATGTATGATTATCTAGGAATAAGAAAATGTACATTTACAACCTGTGTATAAGAAAATTAAAAAAAATCTTTTTAGACAATCGAGCCCAAACTTTCCGTTGCTAAACAAGACAGTCGATAAATGAGTTGCAACTCATTTTAGGACCTTTTTTGCCACGATCATAAAGACACGCAAGTTGCCGGGAGTTCGATCCTGACTGGCTCAGGGTTGACTCAGCCTTCCATTCTTCCGAGGTCAGTAAAATGAGGACCCAGATTGTTGGGGGCAACAGGCTGACTCTGTAGACCAGGGGTCTCCAACCCTGGCAACTTTAAACCTGGAGGACTTCAACTCCCAGAAGCTTTGCTGGCTGGGGAATTCTGGGAGTTGAAGTCCTCCAGGCTTAAAGTTGCCAAGGTTGGAGACCGAGGCTGTAGACCACTCAGAAAGTGCTATAAAGCACTGTGGAGCGGTATATAAATCTATTGCTATGGCTATTGATAAGGAAGAATTGCAGGTAGTCCTCCACTTACAACCATAATGGAGCCTGCCCTAAGTCCTAAGTCCAGAGGTGGGTTTCAGCAGGTTCTGACCAGTTCTGGAGAACCGGCAGTGGAAATTTTGAGTAGCTGGGAGAACCAGTAGTAAAAATTCTGCCTGGCCCCGCCCCCATCTAGTCTCTGCCTCCCGAGTCCCAGCTGATTAGGAGGAAATGGGGATTTTGCAGTAACCTTTCCTTGGAGTGGGGTGGGAATGGAGATTTTACAGTATCCTTCCCTGCCATGCCTACCAAGCCACGCCCAGCAAGCCATGCCACACCCACCAAGCCACACCCACAGAACCGGTACTAAAAAAAATTTGAAACCCACCACTGCCTACGTCGTTCGCCAGAAAAAAAAGACGCTCAAATTGGTTCACTCAAAATCACACAGGTAGCCTGACTTAACGACCGCAATCGAGCCCAAAATTTCTGTTGCTAAGCAAGACGGTTGTTAAATGAGCCATGCATCCATTATATGACCTTTTGCCACAGATGTTAAGCGAATTGCTGCAGTTGTTAAGTGAATCACATGGTCAGTAAGCAAATCCAGCTTCCCTCCCCCCACCCTTTTTTTTTTTTTGTTTACATTTATATCCCGCCCTTCTCCGAAGACTCAGGGCGGCTTACAGTGTATAAGGCAATAGTCTCATTCTATTTGTATATTTTTTTACAAAGTCAACTTATTGCCCCCCCAACAATCTGGATCCTCATTTTACCTACCTTATAAAGGATGGAAGGCTGAGTCAACCTTGGGCCGGGCTCGAATCTGCAGTAATTGCAGGCTCTGTGTTCTAATAACAGGCTTCTCTACTGCCTGAGCTATCCCGGCCCCTTTGACTGTGCTTGTTAAGAGCCAGCTAGAAAGGTCACAAATAGTGATCATGTCTCCATGGGGATGCTGCAGCAGTCATAAGTGTGAGGACTGGTCCTATATTCACTTTTTTTCAGTGCCATTAAACAATCACTAAACTGATAGAATAGAATAGAATAGAATAGAATAGAATAGAATAGAATAGAATAGAATAGAATAGAATAGAATAGAATAGAATAAGGAATAGGAGTAAGAATAGGAATAGGAATAGGAATAGGAATCACTAAACTGATAGAATAGAATAGAATAGAATAGAATAGAATAGAATAGAATAGAATAGAATAGAATAGAATAGAATAGAATAGAATAGAATAGAATAGAATTCTTTATTGGCAAAGTGTGATTAGACACATAAGAAATTTGTCTTTGGTGCATATGCTCTCAATGTACATAAAGGAAAAATAAAATATATTCATCAAGAATCATAAAATACAACAGTGATAGTCATAGGATACTAATAAGCAATCAAATCATACTAGGAAACAATAAAAACAATATAAGTTGTAAAGAAACAAGCAACATGGATATAGCCATAAATGGGAAGAGATAGGTACTAGTAAGGATGAGAAGAAGAATAGTAATAGTCTTAGTAGTTAAGTTAACAGTGTTGAGGGAATTATTTGTTTAGCAGAGTGATGGCGTTCGGGAAAAAACTGTTCTTGTGTCTAGTTGTTCTGGTGTGCAGTGCTCTATAGCGTCGTTTTGAGGGTAGGAGTTGAAACAGTTTATGTTCAGGATGTGAGGGGTCTGTAAATATTTTCCCAGCCCTCTTTTTGACTCGTGCAGTATACAGGTCCTCAATGGAAGGCAGGTTGGTAGCCATTGTTTTTTCCTGCGGTTCTAATGATCCTCTGAAGTCTGCGTCTGTCTTGTTGGGTTGCAGAGCCAAACCAGACAGTTATAGAGGTGCAGATGACAGACTCATAAGTTTTGGACTACCTGTAAGTGGGGAAATGCATTTAGGATGCTACCTGAGCATCTGAGTATTTGATGGTTTCTGTGCTATCTACAGGCCAGACAACATAATTCCTCTCCTACTTTTTCTCATTTCTCATACTCCCTTTTTACATCTGTTTCTTTCTTTGAGATAGTTCAGAAGCAGTTGTTCTTGCTGTAAATCTCTCCAAACTAGTAACCTTTCCTCTGTTGTCTTTTTCTTCCCCCCCCTCCCTGTTTTATAATCTGACCTTTTCACTTTTTAAAGGTTCCTCTATTTGGTGTCTGAATCACCCTTCATCTGATTAAGATCTTCCATCAGTATTGGAAGCTGGGAAATACGAATTAAAATCCAACTCCTAGAAAACGCCTGCCTAAGCAAGTCAATTCTAGATTAGTGTTAATCAACGATTTTCTATTTGGGGAATGCAACATTAAATGAGAGTTATGAGATTATACTTTAAAAATCCCACGTTATTTCATTAACCTCTGTGGTTTCTGCATTCCAACGATTGCTGATTTCTGAATCTTTGTTTATACAGCCTTGATTCCAATGAAATGTTAATTTTTAGTTTAACGTTTTTTTATTTATACGGATGGTTGGATAGGATGTGCTGGGTTAATCAGGCATTCTGATTTAGCGTGATCTGTGGCCTGAACATCATGTTATTGCTAACATAATTTGATTCTTTTGCATCTATATATATATTAAAACTCTCACCTTTAATTGGGCAACACAGTGCACCAAGGTACTTCAAGAGGGCTTATAGAATGTATCCAAAATCGGGGACCAGGACTGCTGCGGGATTGAAATTTGGAAAAGTTGTGGCTGCTTCAGTGCTATTGGCTACTGCTGGGCAGCTGCTGCTGCTGCGGTCACATAATCCCTATTCCCAACATTCTTTGAAGCTTTCCCAGGAATTTCCCTTCCAACCCTGTGAATTTTTGAGAAGGCTTGAAAAGCTGCAACGGATGCGTAGTTGTCTTCTCCTAGGACAAATTGTCCTAGTAGACCACAACTTAAGTATGAGCCAACAGTGCTGTAGCTTCCAGAAAAGCCAATGCAGTCTTGGACTGCATCAACAGAGGGATAGCATCAAGATAATACCGCTTATTACTGCCCTGGTGAGACCACACTTAAATATTGCATCCAGTTTCAGTCACCACAATACAAAAAAGATGGTGAGACCCTAGACAAAGTGCAGAGAAGAGCAACAAAGAAGATCAGAAATTTGGAGACTAAACTGTACAATAAGCGATTGAGGAACTAGGTGTGTCTGGCCTGGGTGTCGGCAACCCTTGGCTCTGGAGCCGCATGCAGCTCTTTTGTCTCCCTGCTGTGGCTCCCTGTCGGCTAAACCCACCACTGGCTGGCCCCGCCTCTCACCCTCCCCTCCCAGTCACTCCTCACCTGGCCCGAGAAGGAAAGGGCGGCGGCGGGTGATAGAAGCTTGCTCCATATTCCAAAATGGGAGCGAAGCATCCCTGTACTTGCCTCCTGTCGCGGGCACTTCTTCCGGCCCTTGTTGGTGCTGCGCACACTTTGGTCACTCGGGGAGATGTACCACTTGCTTTCCGCCCTGAGACACTGGGCCAGCCCAACTGCAGCTGATACTCCACATCGTGACGCTGTCTCTCCCATTGTGAAGCTAAATGTAACTTTCCTGCGCAAGGCACTGCGAGAGCTGCTCTCGCTGCCTACATGGCCTGCCCGCTGCGTTACAACACGGAGCATCAGAGAGAGAGATAGACAGAGAGTGAGAGAGAAAGAGAAAGAAAGAGAGAGAGAGAGAGAAAGAGGAGGAAAGAGAGAGGGAGCGAAAGAGAGAGAGAGAGAAAGAGAGAGGGGGAAGAAAGAGAGGAAGGGAAAGCGAGAGAGAGAAAGAGGGTGAAAGAGAGAGGGAGGGAGAGAGTGAGGGAAAGAGAGAGAGAGAGAGAGACAGAGAGAGGGGTGAGGGAAAGAGAGAGAGAGAGTGGGAAGTAAAAGAGGGTGAAAGAGAGAGGGGAGGGAAAGAGAGAGACAGAGAGAGAAGGGGGAGGGAAAGAAAGAGCGGGAGGGAAAGAGAGAGAAAGACAGAAACAGTGATGTGACTGAATGAGAGTGAGTGACGTCGAGTTGACCACGCCCACCAAGGTTTTGTGGGTCCCAGGGTTTTTTTTTCTGTGGGATTTATTTATTTTTTATTTATTTTATTTGTCAATCATATATAAGATAACAGGTAAAAGTATAAACATAATTTGGATACATGAAAAGAGTAAGTAAAAAAGGAATATTAGGACAGGGATGGTAGGCACGCAGGTGCGCATATGCACACCCCTTACAGACCTCTTAGGAATGGGGTCAACAGTAGACAGTCTAAGGTTAAAGTTTTGGGGGTTTGGGGAAGAAACTACAGAGTCAGGTAGTGCATTCCAGGCATTGACCACTCTGCTGCTGAAGTCATGTTTTCTGCAATCGAGTTTGGAGCGGTTTACCTTGAGTTTGTATCTATTATTTCAGCGTGTGAGACTGTTTGGAAACTGAAACAGTATTTGCTGAGTGAGCAACAAGGAAGGAGACAGCAAGGAGCCTGGGCGTGGCTTAGGTCAATTGTTCCAAAGTTGCATGCTGTGCTGATTTCTGAAACTAAAATTAAAACTGAAACTGAAACGCCTCTCCTCTGCTTCTGTTGTCTTGCTGCTGCAAACTCTGACACTCCTTGGAGCAAGTAGCAAACAGCCAGATCAGCTTCAGCACATTATTGCAGCCTGATTCAGCATGAGCAGCTGATTGGTGGTTGGATCGGCCTCCCAGAATACCCCCAATCAGCTGTTCCAGGCTGCAGGGATTGCCATAGACCCATGATATGCTTGCGACCTATAGGTGGCACGCAGCACCCTCTCTGTGGGCACGCGAACCGTCGCCCCAGTTCACCTCTAATGTGCATGTGCACACGCCTACCATCGGCCACCTGGTCTTCAGGTCTCTGCTGCGAATGCACTGGGGTGGGGCTCATATGCGGGGCACACACAAATTGCATTTTGGGGGTTCACACAAATTGCATTTTGGGGGTTTTGGGGGCACTCGGTCTGGAAAAGGTTAGCCATCGCTGCCATAGACCCTCGCCTCCTCTGTGCCTCGCGTTCCCCTTGCACATATGTGCTAGTCGTTCACGACTCTAGGGGGCGGTGCTCATCTCATACGCCTCCTATCGGCCACCTGGTCTTCAGGTCTCTGCTGCGAATGCGGTGGGGTGGGGTGCACATATGTGCTAGTCGTTCATGACTCTAGGGGGCGGTGCTCATCTCCGTTTCAAAGCCAAAGAGCCAGCGCTGTCTGAAGACGTCTCCGTGGTCATGTGGCCAGCATGACTCAACGCCAAAGGTGCACGGAACACTGTTATCTTCCCACCAAAGGTGGTCCCTGTTTTTCTACTTGTATTTTTGACCTGTTTTCGAACTGCTAGGTTGGCAGAAGCTGGGACAGGGAACGGGAGCTCACCCCGTTACACAGCACTAGAAATTCGAACCGCTGAACTGCCAGCCTTTCGATCAACAAGCTCAGCGTCTTAGCCACTAAGCCACCGCGTCCCTTCTTCAGTGTATAAGACCCATCCAAATTTTTACCCTCTTTTTTTGGTGGGGGGGAGAAAAAGTGTGTCTTATACTCCGAAAGATACGGTACACTGAGTGGAGAATGCTGCGAAGATAACCATTTGGAGAAAGACGTTTGCCATGTTCGGGTTTCCTCAGCCGTCACTGCTTCAGCAAACTATCCCAATTAAAATACTATCTGGCAGCTGGGGACATTTCTTTTGGCCGTTATGTGCCTCCTCCTGATAATTGCCACACGCTTGGGTGTCCATGTCTATGTCCAGCTGTAATATCCATGGTGCTGTATCCTCTGAGACTCTCCTTTTGAAGTGATGTCTTTCCTCCCACATCACCCATGGCTTGGCCCTTTTAGCCCCGTAAGCTAGCAATCAATCATGGGACTGGCTTTGCATCTTATCTCTGCTGTCCTTTATTGACCGAAGGATGGGGGACCTCTTCACATGCCCCATCCGGGCTTGGGAGGGAGCGGGGGAAGCAAAATGATAGCGTTGACAACCACTGTCCCCTTCCCAAAAACTCCACAGCCCCACGACTCAAATATTCTCCCAATTAGTATTTGTGCTAGCCTTAATGGAAGGACCTCCAGCTGGAGAAAGCATTGGGCGATGTTCGTGTCAACTTTTTCACCTCCTCCTCCTCCTCTTCCTCCTCTGCCTCAGCCATTCATTAAAAGTTATAAAATATCTTGCTGGAGTGAAATGTTTTTTCCCCTGCTTCTCTTGATTTTGGCTGGAGCCTGGAACTGCTGCCAATTTAGCTAATTGGGAGTCTCAAGGTTTGACAGGCGTCTAGGCTTCCTAGCAGTGTTTTTGTGTGTGTGTGTGTGTTTTTTTTGAAACAGCAGGCCTGATGTAGCACCTAAGGCTGTGTAACTCACTTCCTGGTGCTGCCGCTGCAAATTTTGCTCCTCTTCCCCTCCCCGTCTAGATAGATAAATAGATATCCTTCCAAAAAAGATGGCACACGTATCACTGATTTTGTTTTTAAATCAGATACGAGTCCAGATCTTCAAGAGGATACGCTACACTCAGAGAGGGTTTATTTGTGAAAAGGAATATTGAGTGTCCAATTCGTCTGATCCATTTCCATCCTCAAAATCTATATACTATTAAAACTCTCATTTCTAAAACCTTTAACTGGGGAAAGCAGTATATCATAAGGCAATGATTTTTGGACCAAGTGACACAAACAGGCTAACTTCAGAAGATCTCAAAAGTCCAGGACCCGTAACGCCCAAGAGAATGAAATTTGGGGGAATTGTAGCTGCTGTAGTCACGTGACGCTCATTTTCAACATTCCATGACAGTTTCCAAGCCACTCTCACAATCCCTCACTCCATCCTTCATCCAGCAGCAGCCATTTACTTGCTCGCTGCAAAGGGAAGGGAAGGGAAGGGAAGGGAAGGGAAGGGAAAGGAAGGGAAGGGAAGGGAAAGGAGGAATAGGAAAGGAGGAAGGGATGGAGGGACAGGGAGAATTCCCGCATACCTTTCTTGGTCCACATCAGGGGTAAAATGCTCCGGGTTCAGACCGCATCGACCGATCCTGTAGCGATGGCGGCAGGTGGTTCGGAGAACCGGTAGCAAAAATCCGTGCCCGTCTCCCCACCCATGCCCACCCAATGCCTGGTCACCCGCTTCTCCACTTGCCACTTATTTTAAAAAATGCTTTTAAAAGTTAAAAAAAAGGCTCTGATGATCTCAGCTGAGCTGCCTGATCGTCAGAGCCTTTTTTTAACTTTTAAAGGCACTTTTTTACAACCTATTGAGCAGAAGAGGTTGTTTAAAAAAATGCTTTTAAAAGGTTTTTAAAAAAGGCTCTGACGATCTCAGCTGAGCTGCCTGATCGTCAGAGCCTTTTTTTAACTTTTAAAGGCACTTTTTTACAACTTATTCGGCGGAAGAGGTTGCAAAAAAAATGCTTTTAAAAGCTTTAAAAAAAGGCTCTGACAATCCCAGCTGAGCTGCCTGATCGTCAGAGCCTTTTTTTAATTTTTAAGGGCACTTTTTTACAACTTATTCAGCGGAAGAGGTTGCAAAAAAAATGCTTTTAAAAGGTTAAAAAAAAGGCTCTGACAATCCCAGCTGAGCTGCCTGATCGTCAGAGCCTTTTTCTTTACTTTTAAAAGCATTTTTTTGGCAACCTATTCAGCCGAAGAGGTTGTTAAAAAAATGCTTTTAAAAGTAAAAAAAAAATCGCACACCACAGCTGATCTCCCCACACACTTCCGCTCGCTGTTCTACTTACCCCATGCCTCCTTTTGGCGTGCATGTGCGCACGTGCGCGCACCTTGCAATTGGTGCGAGGTGCACACTGCTCATGCTTGCACGCAGCACGCATGTGCAGCCAGCGAACCGGTAGTAAACCGGTTCAGATTTCACCACTGGTCCACATTGTCCCACCCGCATTTTTTTATTATTATTATTATTATTTATTTATTTATTTATTTTTTGTCACAACAGTATACACAAACAAATGTCACAGATAAAACAGCATATCTTGAAGAAAATATATATATATATAATTAAAATTATGCATCAATTATATTAATTGGATATAATGAAGGGAACAATAGGACAGGAACGGTAGGCACATTTGTGCTCTTATGCAAGCCCCTTATAGTCCTCTTCAGAATGGGGTGAGGTCAATAGTAGACAGTTTTTGGTTGAAGATTTTGGGATTTTGAGTAGAGACCACAGAGTCAGGTAATTAGTTCCAAGCATTAACAACTCTGTTACAGAAGTCATATTTTCTGCAATCAAGTTTGAAGTGGTTGACATTTAGCTTGAATCTATTTTTTGCTCTTGTAATATTGCGATTGAAGCTGAAGTAGTCTTTTATAGGAAGGATATTGCAATAGATGATTTTGTGTGTTAAACACAGGTCATGTCGAAGTCGACGGAGTTGTAGGTTTTCTAATCCCAGGATGGTGGTATAAGGTATTTTTTTGTTTTCGGAGGAGTGAAGAACTCTTCTAGTAAAATATTTCTGGACTCGTTCTATTGTATTTATGTCAGAGATGTGGTGTGGGTTCCAGACTGATGAGCTGTATTCAAGAATAGGTCTGGCAAATGTTTTGTATGCTCTAGTTAGTAGTGTAGAGTTTTTTGAAAAGAAGCTGCGTAAAATTAGGTTTTTTCCTGAAAGATCACTTCTTGTACACACACACAGACCCTTCGCAACCCGCACCACTCAGTGGGCTTCCCTGATCTGTGCAGCATTTCTTGTACACCCTCATGCACCATCCCTGGCCTGCTGCACGGCACTTCTTGCATATTGCAGACACACCATTGCACCCTTCCTGCCACAGGCTGCCCACTTGCACACTGTTCCCCACCCACATCCATCTCTCATTCACCCTTTCATATCCTTCCCACACTCACCCCCATGTACCCTGTCACTCACTCTCCCTACCCAGCAGCAGCCACTTACCTGCCTGCTGACCTTGGAATTCCTAATTCCTGCTGGCTTCCTCACTGACTTTCTCCCAGCAAGCTTCCCATAAGCAAAATAAATGGGGGAGATGGATGGATGGAAGGAGGGAGGGAGGGCCTCTGTGGCTCAGACTGGTAAGACAGTCTGTTATTAACAGCAGCTGCCTGCAATTACTGCAGGTTCAAGTCCCACCAGGCCCAAGGTTGACTCAGCCTTCCATCCTTTATAAGGTAGGTAAAATGAGGACCCAGATTGTTGGGGGCAATAAGTTGACTTTGTATATAAATATACAAATAGGATGAAGACTATTGCTTGACATAGTGTAAGCCGCCCTGAGTCTTCGGAGAAGGGCGGGATATAAATGCAAATTTTAAAAAAAGGGAGGGAGGGAGGGAAGGAAGGAAGGAAGGAAGGAAGGAAGGAAGGAAGGAAGGAAGGAAGGAAGGAAGGAAGGCAGAGGTGGGTTTCAGCAGGTTCTGACCAGTTCTGGAGAACCGGTAGCAGAAATTTTGAGTAATTCGGAGAACCGGTAGTAAAAATTCTGTCTGGCCCCTCCCCCAGCTAATCGGGAGGAAATGGGGATTTTGCAATAACCTTCCCCTGGATTGGGGAGGGAATGGAGATTTTGCAGTATTTTGCCACGGCCACCAAGCCATGCCATGCCCACCAAGCCATAGTCACAGAACCGGTAGTAAAAAAAATTTGAAACCCACCACGGAAGGAAGGAAGGAAGGAAGGAAGGAAGGAAGGAAGGAAGGAAGGAAGGAAGGAAGGAAGGAAGGAAGGAGTGATTCATTTAACAACTGGCAAGAAAGATTGTAAAATGGAGCAAAACTCCCTTTACAACCGTGTCACTTAGTAATGGAAATGTTGGGTTCAATTGTGGTCATAAGTCAAGTACTAACTGTATTTCCTCCCCCATCATCTAGTCATTAGGGTCAATCCAAGATGGAATATACACAACTTTAAATCATGACCTTTCTTATAACTTCACTCCAACGTACGTTTGCTGGCTTCTACGCATTTCAGGAACTGTACTCCATTACGCCGTCACTGACATCAAAGTTTGGAAATTTAGGGGTTGAACCATAAGCAAGTACTGGGAATTGATTCATTTCTTGGGAAGGGGGGAAAAAAAACAACCCTTATTCTGAAAAGGGAAAGTTTTCTGTTGTAGATGCCAAATAATACGGGAAATCAAATCGCAAGTTCACCTTCTTAATCGAATAGATTAGCAATGAGACCGGAATGGTGTAGTTTTTATGTCAGCTAAGACACTTAAGGAACAGGAAAGTGAAAATATCCTAAGTGGGAAAAAGAAAAATTCCCTGGAGCCATCTAAGAATTCAAATTGTTTTGGGCCACCTCTACCCCTCCGTGTGCCTGGCCCAAGGCCAAATTGTGTACACAGGGCTTCCTTTCCCATTAGGGAAGGATTCCATAGCTAAATGATCCATAAATCAACTTGACATCCCCGAAGGAAAAAATAAGGTATCGTGGCTGTTTCCCATTGAGGAAGACTGTTTCCTCCTCAGTGGGAAATTTTATTCTACCCTGTTCCTCTGAAGAGGAAACCAACGTTGTCTTTTGCTTTAGAAAAAACTCTTGAATGGGAAAAACATCCTTTTTGCTGCATTCTGATGAAACTGGAGAATATAGCTATTTTTATAGGCCCCACGGAAAACACCAAAAATAAAGATACCCGCTGACTAATGGCTTTGTCGATGTACAGTATCTGGCCATTCCGGTTGATGATACATTGATGGACTTAGAACATAGTTCTAAGTACTAAGAACATAGTGCCAGTCCGGCTTCCGGCCTGGGTACAGCACGGAGACGGCTTTGGTCGCATTGGTTGATGATCTCTGGAGGGCCCGGGATACGGGTTGTTCCTCTATCCTGGTCCTACTTGATCTGTCAGCGGCTTTTGATACCATCGACCATGGTATCTTGCTGCAGCGATTGGGGGGCCTGGGAGTGGGGGGCACCGTTTTTCGGTGGTTCTCCTCCTATCTCTCCGACCGCTTGCAGACAGTGTTGGTGGGGTGCCACAGGGGTCGGTTCTCTCGCCCCTCCTGTTCAACATGTATATGAAACCGTTGGGGAAGAACACTTGACGGCCGTTGCCAGGGGAGCTTTTTATCAGGTTCGCCTGATCCGCCAACTGCGTCCCTTCCTGGACCGGGATTTGTTATGCACGGTCACTCATGCCCTCGTTACCTCCCGCCTGGATTACTGCAATGCTCTCTACATGGGGCTCCCCTTGAAGAGCACCAGGAGACTTCAACTGGTACAGAATGCGGCTCCGCGGGGGATAGAGGGAGCGTCTCGGAGGTCTTCCGTGTGCAATTCAAGGTGTTGGTGATCACCTTTAAAGCGCTCCATGGCATAGGACCAGGTTACTTACGGGACCACCCACTGCCGCCAATAGCCTCCCATCGACCTGTGCGCTCACACAGGGAGGGTCTCCTCGGGGTGCCATCAGCTAAACAATGTCGGCTGGCGGCCCCCAGGGGAAGAGCCTTCTCTGTGGGGGCACCCACCCTATGGAACGAAGTGCCTCTGGGGCTACGTCTTCTTCCCGACCTCCGGGCCTGAGTCTTCGGAGAAGGGCGGTATAGAAATGTAAATAATAAATAAATAAATAGAATAACAGGGTTGGAAGTCTGGATCTTGGACAGTGGTGAAATCTGAACCGGTTTACTACCGGTTCGCTGGCTGCACATGCGCAGTGCGCACTACGCACCGAGTGCGAGATACACATGCATGCAGTGCACGCCAAAAGCAGGCATGGGATAAGTGGGGGGGTGATCAGCTGTGGCACATGATATGAAGAACGGTTGCAGGAACTGGGTATGTCTAGTTTAATGAAAAGAAGGACTAGGGGAGACATGATAGCAGTGTTCCAATATCTCAGGGGTTGCCACAAAGAAGAGGGAGTCAAACTATTCTCCAAAGCACCTGAGGGCAGGACAAGAAGCAACAAATGGAAACTAATCAAGGAGAGAAGCAACCTAGAACTAAGGAGACATTTCCTGACAGTTAGAACAATTAATCAGTGGAACAACTTGCCTGCAGAAGTTGTAAATGCTCCAACACTGGAAATTTTTAAGAAAATGTTGGATAACCATCTGACTGAGATGGTGGTAGGGTTTCCTGCCTGGGCAGGGGGTTGGACTAGAAGGCCTCCAAGGTCCCTTCCAACTCTGTTGTTATATTATATATCTTTTTTTTTTACTTTTAAAAGCATTTTTTTTACAACCTCTTCGGCCGACTAGGTTGTAAAAAAATGCTTTTAAAAGTTAAAAAAAGGCTCTGACGATCGCACGGCTCAGCTGTGATCCTCAGAGCCTTTTTTTAACCTTTTAAAAGCATTTTTTAAAAGAAGCAGCAAGTGGGCATTTGGGTGGGCATGGGCGGGGTAGGCAGGGATTTTTGCTACCGGTTCTCCGAACCACCCACCGCCGTCGCTACCAGATTGGTTGAACCGGGAGCATTTCACCCCTGATCTCAGAGGTCTTCTAGCCCGACCCTCTGCCCACAGTAGGAGACCCTATACCAGGGATGTCCAAGCTTGGCAACTTTAAGATTTGTGGACTTCAACTCCCAGAATTCCCCAGCTAGCTATGCTTGGAGTTGAAGTCCACAAGTAATAATAATAATAATAATCAGAGTATAGCTGGAAAACAGAATAATAGAGTTGGAGGGGACCTTGGAAGTCTTCTAGTCCAGAGGTCTCCAACCTTGGCAACTTTAAGACTTGTGGAGCAAAGCTGGCTGAGGAACTCTGGCAGTTGAAGTCCACAAGTCTTAAAGTTACCAGGGTTGGAGACCCCTGTTCTAGTCCAATCCCCTGCTCAAGCAGGAGACCCTTCATCAATTCAGATAGGTGGCTGACCAGTCTTTTCTTAAAAACCTCCAGTGATGGAGGCACCCACAATGTCTGAAGGCATGTCGTTCCACTGATTAATTGTCCTCACTGTCAGGAAATTTCTCCTTAATTCCAGGTTGCTTCTTTCCTTGGTTAGTTTCCATCTATCCATTATTTCTTTTTTTTTTAAAAATAGCTTTTATTGAACATTTTGCATTTTAAAATCAAAAATATAATAGAAAAAAACAAAACAAAAAATGGGGTGGGGGGAAGAAAAGATAGGAAAACATACACATACACCAAACGGTAAAATACAAAACATAAATAACAACATTATATCATACTTTACAATTTTCTGCGTCGACAATTATCTTTGCTTTTGAATTCAGCTTTCCTAATCATTCTCTTATTCTTGTATAACCATGTTAAGCATTCTTGTATACAAAATGGTTATATATACTTACATCCTATGTATTGACCTAGTCAGTATTTTATCCTTACCAGTATTCAATATTCTTAGTTCCCAATTAATCAAATTTCAATTTACATTCTTATTTCTTATTTTGATTTTCTAGCCACGCATAGAATCTATTCCACACTTTATAGTAGTCCGAATCATCTCTTTCTTTAGAATAGAAGAGAAGAGAAGAGAAGAGAAGAGAAGAGAAGAGAAGAGAAGAGAAGAGAAGAGAAGAGAAGAGAAGAGAAAAGAATTTTTTATTGGCCAAGTATGATTGGACACACAAGGAATTTGTCTTGGTGCATATGCTCTCAGTGTACATAAAACAAAAGATACCTTCGTCAAGGAGCAACAATTACAACACTTAATGATAGTCATAGGCTACAAATAAGCAATCAGGAAACAATCAATATCAATATAAATCGTAAGGATACAAGCAACAAAGTTACAGTTCTAAGCAGAAGGAGATGGGTGATAGGAACGATGAGAAGATTAATAGTAGTGCAGACTTAGTAAATAGTTTTGACAGCGTTGAGGGAATTATTTGTTTAGCAGAGTGATGGCATTCGGGGAAAAAACTGTTCTTGTGTCTAGTTGTTCTGGTGTCATTTTATCCATTTCAGCACATTTAAATATCTTTTTTAATTACTATTTCTTCAGATGGTTATTTCTTGTCCTACCTTCCCTTTGGAAATGATGTTGTCTCCCTCCTCTTTGTGGCAACCCCTCAAGTACTGCAATACCGCTATCATGTCACCCCTAGGCTTTCTTTTCTCTAGACTGGCCATGCCCAATTCCTGCAACCAGTTCTTAAAGTTGCTAAGGTTGGACATTTATTTTATTTATTTATTTTATTTAATCACATTTATATACCGCCCTATCTCCCAGGGGACTCAGGGCGGTTTACAGCCTAATAAAAACATACATATAAATATAGAATAAACACTTATACTTAAACATACATATAAATATAGAATAAGCACTTATATCAGCACTTATAACGTTCCACACAAATGGCTGTCCAATCACTTCTTGAAAACCTCTAATGATGGAGCAGCCACAGTTTTGGAGGAAATCCGTTCCACTTAGCAGCCAGTTTAGTTGGCCAATCATGCAGAACAGCATCTCCCAAAATATTTAGGTTGCAGGTCAGTTCCCACAGAAGCTCTAAGCCTTTTTTTCTCTTCTTCGCAAAAGTGGGAAAACAGACTTGTCATCTTGGTTTTTATTCATTTATTTATTTATTTGTCAATCATATTATAAGATAACAGGTCAAAGTATAAACATAATTTGGATACATGAAAAGGGTAAGTAAAAAAGGAATATTAGGACAGGGACGGTAGGCATGCTGGTGCTCTTATGCACGCCCCTTACAGACCTCTTAGGAATGGGGTGAGGTCAGGGGTGAAATGCTCCCAGTTTGGACCAGATCACCGGATCCGGTAGCAATGGTGGCAGTTGGTTCGGAGAACCAATAGCAAAAATCTCTCCCCCACCCACCATGCCCAGCTGGGCCACGCGATCATCAGAGGTGGGGTTTTTTTTTACTTTTAAAAGCGTTTTTTCTTCAGCCAAAAAAATGCTTTTAAAAGTAACAAAAAAGGCCTCTGATGATCGCATGGCTCAGCTGGGATCGTCAGAGGCTTTTAAAACCACTTCAGCCGAAAAGGTTGTAGAAAATATTCATTTAAAAGGCTCCTCTGACGATCCCAGCTGAGTTGCCTGATCGTCAGAGGCTTTTTTTTTCTTTTAAAGGCAAAAAAAAATGCTCTGTTGCTGAAGTCATATTTTCTGCAATCCAATTTGGAGCAGTTTACCTTGAGTTTGTATCTATTATTTGCTCATGTATTGTTGTGGTTGAAGCTGAAGTAGTCATTGACTGGTAGGACATTGTGGCAGATAATTCTATGTGCTATGCTTAGATCAGATTGAAGTCGGCGTAGTTCTAAGTTTTCTAAGCCCAAAATTTGGACTCTGGTGGCATAAGGTATTGTTGTGTCCTCCTCGCCTCCGTCCGAACAATGGCTTAATTAGCCGGCTCTTATCAGCTCTGGCAGCAAAAGAATTAGCGTCTCCCAAGAGCCCTCGATAGCTGCCAAGACGCTGGTGAGTCACAATCTTCAGCTCTAGTCAATCTGTGGATTTGCCTGATACAAAGAGACACACCAGCTCTTGCTGCCTTTTATATCCTGTGGGGTGTGGCTCCATGACTCAGCACTTCCTAGGCCTGCCCCTCCCTTGCTTCTGTTGTTCTCCTCTCTCCTGCCTACGAAACTTAGGGTCCAGCCAAGCCTGATTGCCATCAGCTGGGTCTGCAGGCATGGCCTGGGGGGGGAAGAGTCAGGGGACGGAGGCCTCATTATCTCTTTCACCTGGCCTGCTTCTGGCTCCTGGAGCTGAGCCAGGGAGGCCGGTGCTCCCAAGGTAAGTCCTGACGGCCCTTCCCCCTCACTGTCCAAGTCACTTTCTGGCAGCAGGCCCGGCTCCAAGGCACTTTCAGGCATGGGGCCAGGTTCGGGGGTGGGAGCCACAACAGGTATTTTATTGCGAGCAGAGGAGTGGAGGACTCTTCTTGTGAAATATCTCTGGACTCTCTCAATTGTATTTATGTCCGATATGCAGTGCGGGTTCCAGACAGATGAGCTGTATTCAAGGATTGGTCTAGCAAAGGTTTTGTATGCTCTAGTTAGTAGTACAATATTACCAGAGAAGAAGCTACGCAAGATTAAGTTAACAACTCTTACTGCCTTTTTGGCCATGTTGTTACAGTGGGCTCTGGCACTTAGATCTTTAGAAATGAGTACTCCAAAGTCCTTGACAGAGTGAGGATCATCTATAAGGTCATGTCCATCTAATTTGTGTTTTATGTTTTGATAATTTTTTTTTGCCAATGTGCAAGACAGAACATTTGTTTCTTTTATTAGAAATTTTCCAACTTTCTCCTTCAGACTACTATTTCGTAATGAAACATATATTTCAATGTTTCTCAGCCAGCGTTGCTTCATTGGGGAGATGGGCAGCATATACATTTAATAAATAAATTTAAAAACGATAAAACTTAGCAACTTTAAGATGGCTGGCGGAGGAATTCTGGGAGCCGAAGGCCAGATACCTTCAAAGTTTCCCAGATTGAGAGACACTGGTACGGAAAGTCCTTGACTTACAACCATTCATTTAGTGATCATTTAAAAAGTTACAATGGCATTAGAACAAATGACTTACTTAACAACCGTCGCAGCATCCCCAATTTTGTCCCATGATCAAAATTCAGGAGCTTGGCAACTGGCATGTGTTGACAACCGCTGCAGCATCCTAAGGTCATGTGATCACCACTTGCATCCTTCCCAGTGTGTGGGTTTCAAAATTTTTTACTACTGGTTCTGTGGGTGTGGCTTAGTGGGTGTGGCATTGCCTGATGGGCGTGGCTTGGTGGGCGTGGCAGGGGAAAAGATACTGTAAAAGCCAACACAGTTCTGGGCTGTATAAACAGAGGGATAGAATCAAGATCACGTGAAGTGTTAGTACCACTTTATAATGCCTTGGTAAGGCCACACTTGTCTTTTGATGAACACCTGGCGGCCGTCGCCAGGAGGGCCTTTTACCAAGTTCGCTTGGTTCGCCAGTTGCATCCCTTCCTTGACCGGGATGCCTTATGCACGGTCACTCATGCTCTGGTTACGTCTAGGCTGGATTATTGCAATGCTCTCTACATGGGGCTGCCCTTGAGGTGCACCCGGAGGCTGCAGTTAGTCCAGAATGCGCTGCGCTGAGTAGTAAGGAGCCGCTGTGGCTCCCACGTGACATCGCTGTCGTAGCTTGCACTGGCTTCCTGTGGTCTTCGGTGCACTTCAAGATTTTGGTAACTATCTTTAAAGCGCTCCATGGCTTAGGACCCGGTACTTACGAGACCGCCTGCTGTTACCTTTGCCTCCCACCGACCCGTGCGCTCTCACAGAGGGTCTCCTCAGGTGCCGTCCGCCAAACAGTGTCGGCTGGCGGCCCCAGGAGTAGGGCCTTCTGTGGGGGCAGTGACGCCTGGACGAACTTCCCCTGGCCTGCGCAAGTGCCTGATCTTGGACCTTCCGTCGTGAGCTCAAAACATATTTATTTATTAAAGCGGGACTGGCATAATTAGTGTTGAATTTTAATTGGGTATTCTTAATATTTTTAAATTTTTAAATCTAAATTTTAATAATCAGCCTTAATAATTTGCTCTTTTTAAATGTTGTTTTAAATTGTATATATTTTGTTTTTATTCTGGCTGTACACCGCCCTGAGTCCTTCGGGAGAAGGGCGGTATAAAAATTTAATAAATAAATAAATAAAATATTGCATCCAGTTTTGGTCGCCACGATGTAAAAAAGATGTTGAGACTCTAGAAAGAGTGCAGAGAAGAGCAAAAAAGATGATTAGGGGACTGGAGGCTAAAACATATGAAGAACGGTTGCAGGAACTCGGTATGGCTAGTTTAATGAAAAGAAGGACTAGGGGAGACATGATAGCAGTCTTCCAATATCTCAGGGGTTGCCACAAAGAAGAGGGAGTCAAACTATTTTCCAAAGCACCTGAGGGTAGAACAAGAAGCAATGGGTGGAAACTAATCAAGGAGAGAAGCAACTTAGAACTAAGGAGAAATTTCCTGACAGTTAGAACAATCAATAAGTGGAACAATTTGCCTGCAGAAGTTGTGAATTCTCCAACACCGGAAATTTTTAAGAAAATGCTGGATAGCCATTTGTCTGAAATGGTGTAGTAGGGTTTCCTGCCTAGGCAGGGGGTTGGACTAGAAGATCTCCAAGGTCCCTTCCAACTCTGTTATTATGTTATGTTAAAATCTCCATTCCCTCCCTACTCCAGGGGAAGGTTACTGCAAAATCCCCATTTCCTCCCGATCAGCTGGGACTCGGGAGGCAGAGAATAGATGGGGGCGGGACCAGTCAGCATTTTTACTACCGGTTCTCTGAACTACTCAAAATTTCCACTACCGGTTCTCCAGAACTGGTCAGAACTTGCTGAAACCCACCTCTGGTTCTTCCCAGCCGGCTTCTAATAAGCGAAGTCAGTGGGGGAAGCCAGATTTGCTCTTTTGCTTTGATTGTTGTGAAACTCCCATCCGCCAACTTCATTGATATAACCTCTGGCTTATTATTTGGAGGAAGGCAGAAGGTCTATTTTTGACGTCCTGCGTGATTTTAGACAGCTTGATCAGGTCGTTCTGCCCTGGATCAAAAGTTTGGAGTTGTTGCTTGAAAACAGATTAACAGAGTTGGAAGGGACCTTAACGGTCATCTAGTCCAACCCTCTGGTGGCTTAGGCTGGTAAGACAGTCTGTTATAAACACAGCTGCTTGCAATTACTGCAGGTTCAAGTCCCACCAGGCCCAAGGTTGACTCAGCCTTCCATCCTTTATAAGGTAGGTAAAATGAGGACCCAGATTGTTGGGGGCAATAAGTTGACTTTGTATAAAAATATACTAATAGGATGAAGACTATTGCTAACATAGTGTAAGCCGCCCTGAGTCTTCGGAGAAGGGCAGGATATAAATGCAAATAATAAAAAAAAACCGCCCCAAGCAGGAGACCCTACACCAAAACGTCTGATGTCGTTCCTTTTAGATTTATAACAATAACAGTAACAGAGTTGGAAGGGACCTTGGAAGTCATCTATTCCAACCCCCTGCGCATGCAGGAGGGATTATACTAGGGATTCGAACCGCCGAACTGCCGACCTTTCTGATTGACAAGCTCAGCGTCTTAGTCACTGAGCCACCTATACAGGAGGGGACTGTTTGGTGACCCAGACAGCTCGGAGCCTGGGTGTGGGTTAGGTTCACTCTCTGCCTCAATTGGAACAGAAGAATTATATCTTTTTTTTTTTAAAAAATCAATTTTTATTAATTTTTTTCCCCTTCACACACATAGTTTATGAACAGAGTATTGGCCGTATCGTATCTTATACAACTTAACATATCCAGCTATATTTTACTTAGTTACAATTTCTGCCAAAATATTCTTTATCCATATTTTAATCATATCTTAATATTTCTATGCTCATTTATATAAATCGCATCTTCTTTCGCCCTCAAGTTCTAATTTCTCCATTTTTGCTAATATATGTCCCTTTTTTATTATTTTTTAACTAATTCAATTTTTATCCTGCCATATTCAAACACGTTCGGCTTTGCCTTTCTGCCATTTGATCTTTTTGGTTTTACAGCAATCTTTCGTCTCTTTTCCTCTCCTTCCCTTCTTTTATCCTTCCTACTTTAGAAGAATTATATCATTTGGGCTGCAAACCTGGAATGCTTCCAGAAGGTTAAGGCGCTCTGGGATATTGTTGCTAATCCACCCCAGGCACCATTAACAGCTGCAGATCAAAAGCAACATGATAAGGCACTGGCCCATATCATCAATAATATCCAGTGGTGGGATTCAAATAATTTAACAACTGGTTCTCTGCCCTAATGACCAGCTGGGTAGGCGTGGCTCGGTGGTCATGTGACTGTGTGGGCGTGGCCAACTCAACATCACTCACGTCGATGGGCGCTTCGCCTTAGCTGTTACAATGTACTAAGGGTTAAGCAGAGAGGCAGTTTCTGTAAGCAGGACAACAAAGATTAGGCTAGAAACACCACCAGAATGTTTCCTTCCTTACAGGATTAGCCCTGTAAAGTCGGGAAAAAAACAAAATAAGATTTCTTCCAACAGCTGGTTCTCCGAACTGCTTAGAAAGTTAACAACCGGTTCTTCCGAATAGGTGCAAACTGGCTGAATCCCACCACTGATAATATCACAATAATATCACAATAATATCACAATAGATTTAAACTAAATGTGAACCGCTCCAATCTTGATTGTAGAAAATATGACTTCAGTAACAGAGTTGTTAACGCCTGGAATGCACTACCTGACTCTGTGGTCTCTTCCCAAAATCCCCAAAGCTTCAACCAAAAACTGTCTACATTGACCTCACCTCATTCCTAAGAAGTCTGTAAGGGACGTGCATAAGAGCACCAGCGTGCCTACCGTTCCTGTCCTAATGTTCCCTTTGATTGTATCCAATTCGTATAGTTATTTCATGCTTAAACTTATATATACTGTTGTGTTTGACAAATAAAAATAAATAAAAAAAATAAAAAATACAAATCTTAAGTTTAGAACATGAACAATTCTTGAATATAGCTGATTTAAAGACTGCAAAGGAGATCTGGCTGAAATTAAGAATCTTTTATTGTCTCCGATTTTAACGTCTCTAAACTGGGCCAATCAAAGCATCTAAACTTCCAAAGACAACCTCGTGCACCATGTACAATGAAATCATAGCCATAGGTGCACTGCCACTTAATTCTTCCCCAGTCCCATGTCCGAATAACACAGCGTGTGTAATAGCTAACAAAGTCTCTTTGAACCTTTAACCTTGGCTAAGATAAAATACCTACTTGGGCTGATAACCGAAGAATTTGAGTTACCCTACCGGTTGCATCTTGTCTTTCTTTTAAAACATACTTCAAACCCTTCCGGGTGCTTCTTCAGAGACTGACACATTCCAACCAAAACTAGTGTGGTTTTTTTGGGGTTTTTTTATTTGCATTTATATCCCGCCCTTCTCCAAAGACTCAGGGCGGCTTACACTATGTCAAGCAGTAGTCTTCATCCATTTGTATATTATATATAAAGTCAACTTACTGCCTCCAACAATCTGGGTCCTCATTTTACCTACCTTATAAAGGATGGAAGGCTGAGTCAACCTTGGGCCTGGTGGGACTTGAACCTGCAGTAATTGCAAGCAGCTGCTGTTAATAATAGACTGCATTAGTCTGTTGAGCCACCAGAGGCCCTAGTGTGAAGAGAGCACCCAAAAAATGTTGCAACTGAAGCATGTTCTATGTTCAGGACTTATTGAATAACAGACTAATTATCTTCTAGTCTCTCAATGGCAGCTTAAAATTATTCAACTCCCAGAGTTCCTCAAAGCTTTGCTGGCTGAGGAACTCTGGGAGTTATCCTGCCAAATGATTGAAGACCTCTTCTAGTCCAACCTCTGCTCAAGCAGGAGACCTTATACTATTGTGGACAAATAGCTGTCCAGTCTCTTCTTAAAAGCCTTTAGTGATGGAGCACCCACAATGTCAGAGGCAAGCCATTCCACTGTTTAATTATTCCATCTTTCAGGAAATTTCTCCTTAGTTCTAGAATAGAATAACAGAGTTGGAAGGGACCTTGGAGGTCTTCTGTCATCTCAACCTTGGTCTTTAAGACTTGTGGACTTCAACTCCCAGAGTCCCTCAGCCAGCAAAGTTGGCTGAGGAACTCTGGGAGTTGAAATCCTGGGATTAGAAAACTTTAGAACTCATGACTCCGACAAGACCTGTGTTTAACACAGAATCATCTATTGCAATGTCCTTCCTGTTAAAGACTACTTCAGCTTCAATTGCAATAATACAAGAGCAAACAATAGATTCAAACTTAATGTTATTATTATTATTATTATTATTGTTTCGATTTATACCGCCCTTCTCCCAAAGGACTCAGGGCGGTTTACAGTCAAAGTAAAATACAATTAATACAATTAACTTAAATTTAAATGAATTCAATTAATTTAAATAATGATTTTTCCTGCCTGGGCAGGGGGTTGGACTAGAAGGCCTCCAAGGTCCCTTCCAACTCTGTTGTTATATTAATAATTTAAACAATAATTTAATAATAAATTAAATAAAATTAATAAAATTGATTTAGTTATTAAAGACATTAATACAATTAAACGTGTCCAGGAATATTTTACAAGAAGAGTCCTCCACTCCTCCGCTCGCAACAAAATACCTTATGCCACCAGACTTGAAATTTTGGGCTTTGAAAATTTGAACTCCAATTGAGACCAGCATAGCTCATAAAATCATCTGCTAATGTCCTCCTGTTGACTACTTCAGCTTCATAAACAGAGCACACAATAGATACAAACTTAAGGTAAACCACAAAACTCGATTGCAGAAAATATGACTTTGCAACATCAGTATACAGACTTACCTGACTCTGTGGTTTCATAAAATCCCAAAATACAATTACTGTCTATGTGACCTCCCCATTTAAGGTGTATAATATATAATTGTCCTAATATATATTTATATATATATATATATATATATATATATATATATGTAGGTCTTTGGTTATTCGGGTTTTCTCCGTGTAAAATTGGAAGTGTCTTGGCGACGTTTTGAAGTCTCATTCGTCATCTTCAGGCTTCAACTTTGCTTCTGGGAGCAATGTGTGATTGAGCTGTTTCTTCCTTTTAACTGCTAGTGGGGTTTGAACTGATTGGGTGGGAGCTTGGCTGTGCTCTGATTGGATGGGGTTTTTGTGCTCTGATTGGCTGGGGTGTGTCCTGTGTTGGTGGGGGCTTGGTTGTGCTCAGTCTAGTCTGTGCTGCAGGGGATTTGAGCTGGTGAGCTGCACACTGCTGTTGTTTGGTTGTGGTGGTGCTACATCTTCATAGTGGGTGTCAGTCTGCTGCATGTATGGATTGGAGGGTTTGAAATGGCTAATGTTGCAGCTGCGGTCTGGCTTCTGGTCCTTGGTCGTGCCTCCTGATCAGTGTGGGTTTGGGCTTGCTTTCTGGGTGGATGTGTGGTGGTGACATCCTGTGTGGACCTCGTGAGTGTGGGTCTGGTGTCATTCCTCGTGTTAGGGACTCGTTTGTCAATAAGCAGGTTTCCAAATGGCTGGTAGGCGGGAGGTATCATCTCGTTTGTTCATGCTGTGTGGGCGTTTTCTATCTCAATGGCTTCTCTGATTATTCTGTTGTTAAAGTGTTCAGTTTTGGCGATAGTTCTGGTCTTTTTAAAGTCAATATCGTGTCCTGTGACTTTAAAGTGTTGGACCAGGAAGAAGTTGGTTCCTCTTTTTGAATGAGTTCTTGTGTTCTTCAATGCGTGCACTTATTCTTCTGTTGGTTTGTCCAATGTATGTGGTGGGGCAGGCGGTGCATGATTTCATATACTCCTTGATTTTCTAACTCAATTTTGTCTTTGGGGTTTCTTAGGATGGTGGATATTTTTGGTTTGTGCAGAATGCTGTCTTGATGTTGTGTTTGTGGAGGATCTTGCTGATTCTGTCTGTGGTGCCTTTTATATATGGGAGGAGGGCTGTGCCGTTTTCTTGTTCTCTGTCTTGGGTTTTAGTGGGGGTTCTTTTGGATTAGTTTGGTAATCTTATTTCTCTGGAATCCATTGGATGTTAGTAATGTTTGTGAGAGTGTGTAGTTCGGTTTTAGGTGTTGTTCAGCTAAGCATTTTGTTCTAGAGATGAGTGTCTTGGCTACAGTTGATCTGTGCTGGGTGGTGGTGTGAGAGTGCGTGCAGATAGCGGTTTGTGTGTGTTTTCTTCTGGTAGATGGTGTGTCCTAGGGGCCATTGGGTTTCTTGTAGACTAAGACATCTAGGAAGGAAGTTGGTTGTTAACTTCTGTTTCCATGGTGAACTGTATTTTGGGGTGTAGGCTATTGAGGTGTGTGAGGAAGTTGTCAAGTTTTCTTTCCCGTGTGGCCAGATTATGAAGGTGTAGTCTACATATCTGAGCCAGAGTTTGGGTTTGTGATCAGATTTTTCTAGTGCTTGGGTTTCAAAGTGTTCCATGTAGAGGTTGGCAATGACAGGTGAGAGGGTGATCCCATGGGTCCTTCTATTTGTTTGTATTTTTGTCCGTTATAGATGAAGTATGTGTTGGATAGGCAGTGGTTGGTCAGATCTAGGATGTGCTTGGGGGTTATATTTGTTTTGGATAGCTGTCAAGGCTTCTTTGATTGGCACTTGGGTGAAGAGGATATGACATCAAAGCTCACGAGTAGGTCGCTGGGCTGTAAGTTTTGTTTCTTTATGATCTCTATGAACTGGAATGAGTTTTTACGTGTGAGGCGATGGATTCTGCATAGGGCTGTAGTTGTTTGGCGAGAAATTTGGCTAGGTTTTGTAGAGGTGAGCCTATGGAGCTGACTATGGGTCTGAGTGGGGTTCCTTCTTTGTGTATCTTGGGAGGCTTAGAGGCATCTGGATGATTTCTCTGGGAATGATTCTTTGTTGGATTTCTTCGCTGATGGGGAGGCTTTTATTTTGGATCTAGTGGTTTTCTAGGTAGGTGGTGGGGTCTGTTTTAGGGGCTTGTATGCAGGGTCTTGGAGTAGGTTGGTTAATTTGGTTTGGTAGTCAGATGTGTTCATAACCACCGTGGCGTTGCCCTTGTCTGCTGGTAGGATTATTATGCTGGTATCTTTTTCAGGTTAAGTAGTGCTGTCTGTTCCTCTTTGGGTAAGTTGCTTTTGGGTGGCTTGCTGCTGCAGAGGATGTTGGTGATGAGTCTGATTTTGTTAGCGTCATCGGGGTTGATTTTGGTCAGGCTGGTTTCAACTCCGCATATAATGGTTTCGGTGGGGATGTATTTGGGAGTGACTGCAAAGTTGAATCCTTTGGAAAGGACATCGGTTTCAGCTTTGGTGAGGATCCTATCTGAGATGTTATGCACTGTTTGTTTCATGTGTTGCTGTGAGGGTGGAGGGTTTGTTTTCTGGCGTTCTTGTAGTCTTGAGTTTGTTGGTGTGTGTGTCTGTCTTGAGGGTGGTCTGTGTTTCGCTCTCCAGACAAGAGTTGTTGGATTTGTCCCAAAGTGCAGGGTGCATCTTGTTGCTGAGTTTGAGGTGAAGTGTGAGGAGATCTTTGTTGATTTGATCTAGGAGGAATCTTTTTGTGTGAAGTTCATTTCTGATTAAGGCCAATTCTGTTCTTTTTAGGATGCGCTTGGCTGCAGAGTTGGGTGGAATTTCAATTGATTAAATTTTGATCTCGCAGTTTCAGAGGAATGCAAGGTCACATAAAATGGAAGCTCTTTGGACTTCTAGTTTTCATAGGTCCTGGTCAGATGGTGGATTTCCTCCATAGAGGTGCAATATTTGTTTTCTGAGGTTTCAGGTGTTTGTATGTACTTTTGGTTTTTCCCGCAAAATATTGAAAATGCATTACACATTCATCAAACCAACAGAAGAATAAGTGCACATTGAAGAACACAAGAACTCAGTCAAAAGAGGAACCAACTTCTTCCCTGGTCCAAACAAAGACAGGACACATTGACTTTAAAGACCAGAACTATCGCCAAAACTGAACATTTTAACAACAGAATAATCAGAGAAGCCATTGAGATAGAAACACACAGCATGAACAAACGAGATGATACCTCCCGCCTACCAGCCATTTGGAAACCTTATTGACAAACTGTCTAACACAAGGAATGACACCAGACCCACACTCACGAGGTCCACAAAGGATGTCACCACCACACATCCACCCAGAAAGCAGACCCAAACCCACACTGATCAGGAAGCACGACCAAGGACCAGAAGCCAGACCGCAGCTGCAACATTAGCCATTTCAAACCCTCCAATCCATACATGCAAAAGACACCCACTATGAAGATGTAGCACGACCACGAACACGAAGCCAAACAACAGCAGTGCAGCTCACCAGCTCAAATCTGCAAATCAGACTAATCTGAGCACAACCAAGCCCCCACCAACACAGGACACACCCCAGCCAATCAGAGCACAAATCCAATCAGAGCACAGCCAAGCTCCCACCCAATCAGTTCAAACCCCACTAGCAGTTAAAAGGAAGAAACAGCTGCAATCACATTGCTCCCAGAAGCACTTGAAGCCTGAAGATGATTAATGAGACTTCCGAAACATAAGACACTTCCAATTTTATGCAGGAGAACCCAACAACCAGACCTACATACAAAACCTCAGAAAATATATATATATAGAATAGAATAATAGAATAATAGAATAGAATAGAATAGAATAGAATAGAATAATAGAATAGAATAGAATAGAATAGAATTTTATTGGCCAAGTGTGATTGGACACACAAGGAATTTGTCTTGGTGCATATGCTCTCAGTGTACATAAAAGAAAAGATACGTTCATCAAGGTACAACATTTACAACACAATTGATGATCAATATATCAATATAAATCATAAGGATTGCCAGCAACAAGTTATAGTCATACAGTCATAAGTGGAAAGAGTATGAAACGATTAATAGTAGTGCAGATTCAGTAAATAGTCTGACAGTGTTGAGGGAATTATTTGTTTAGCAGAGTGATGGCCTTCGGGAAAAAACTGTTCTTGTGTCTAGTTGTTCTGGTGTGCAGTGCTCTATAGCTCTTTGAGGGTAGGAGTTGAAACAGTTTATGTCCAGGATGCGATCTGCAAATATTTTCACGGCCTCTTCTTGATTCGCAGTATACAGGTCCTCAATGGAAGGCAAGTTGGTAGCAATTATTTTTCTGCAGTTCTAATTATCCTCTGAAGTCTGTGTTTTCTTGTTGGGTTGCAGAACCGAACCAGACAGTTATAGAGGTGCAAATGACAGACTCAATAATTCCTCTGTAGAATTGGATCAGCAGCTCCTTGGGCAGTTTGAGCTTACTGAGTTGGCGCAGAAAGAACATTCTTTGTTGTCCTTTTTAATGATGTTTTTGATGTTAGCTGTCCATTTGAGATCTTGCGATATGATAGAACCCAGAAATTTGAAGGTTTCTACTGTTGATACTGTGTTGTCAAGTATTGTGAGAGGTGGAAGTATGGAAGGGTTTTCCTAAAGTCTACCACCATTTCTACGGTTTTGAGTGTGTTCAGTTCCAGATTGTTTTGGTTGCACCACAAGGCTAGTCGTTGACCTCTCGTCTATATGCGGATTCATCATTGTCTCGAATGAGACCAATCACTGTTGTGTCATCTGAACTTCAGTAGCTTAACTGATGGATCATTGGAGATGCAGTCATTGGTATACAGAGAGAAGAGAAGTGGGAGAGCACACAGCCTTAGGGGCCTGTGCTAATTGTACAGGTATTTGATGTGATCTTGCTTAGCTTCACCTGCTGCTTCCTGTTTGTTAGGAAGCTTGTGATCCACTTACAAGTCTGTTCCGTACCTGTAGCTGGTTTAGCTTAGTTAGAAGAATGTCTGGAATGATGGTATTGAATGCTGAACTAAAGTCTACAAAAAGGACCCTTGCATAGGTCTTTGGAGACTCAAGATGTTGTAGGATGTAGTGCAGAGCCATATTAACAGCATCATCTGTTGGTCTATTTGCTCGGTATGCAAATTGCAAGGGGTCTAAGCGGATTCGTGATGGTTTTCAGGTAGGAAAGCACTAGCCTTTCAAAGGTTTTCATGACTACAGATGTTAGAGCAACTGGTCTGTAGTCATTCAGTTCCGTGATGGTGGGCTTCTTGGCACTGGGATGATGGTAGAGCGTTTGAAGCAAGAAGGAACATAGCACATCTCTAGTGATTTATTGAAAATATGGGTGAAGATGGGGGCCAATTGGTCAGCACAGACTTTTAAGCAAGAAGGAGTTATCTTGTCTGGGCCTGGAGCTTTTCCTGGCTTTTGTCTGTGAAATAGGTCCTGCACTTCCTTTTCTGTGATCACTAGGGGTTTGAACCCAATGAAATGGGGTCAGTTGTAGGAGGCTTGGCTGTTGTTGGTGTGTCTGAGATGGGGTTGTGGAGATAGGTGGCTGTAGTTTCCTTTCAAACCTGCAGTAAAACTCATTCAGGTCATCTGCCAGTTGTTGATTACCTTCAGCCTGGGAAGGAGGTTTGCCATAATATGATATTTTGTTTTCCACATGTTTGCTGGTTCATTTGCTGAAATTGATTCTTTAGCTTTTCAGAGTGATATCTGAATATAAGCCATCTATAGCATCTAATTTCCCAAAAACTGTAAACTACTAGTATAAGCATGAATCACTAGTTGAAATTTCAGCATGGCAAAGGCTCACTCATTAATGCAAGTTGAAGTTCATCTTAATGTAAAAAAGGAAAAAAAACTGATAAGCATATCTCATATATAAGACTTTCAGCACAATGAAACTTATATCTGTAATCTTTCTGCTCTTATCTCCTTATTATGCATTTCTGGCCTGATTGTACAGCATTTATCACCTTTTCTGTAGGCTTCCTCTTTGGAATGTCATAGCTGCTTAAGTTTAGGTGTAAACCAAGGTTTATTATTACTGTGTATTCGCAAGTTCCTTGTAGGTACACATAGGTCTTCACAGAAGCTGACATATGATGTTACAGTATCTGTGAGTTCATCCAGGTCTGCAGAGGTATCTTTAAAAATATTCCAATCAGTGCAGTCAAAACATGCCTGTAGCATATATGTATATGTATATGTATATGTATATGTATATGTATATGTATATGTATATGTATATGTATATGTATATGTATATATTTTAATACCTACTCAACAAATAAATAAATAAATAAATATAAAATAAATAAACTTTTCCCACCACTTGGAAGCACATTTTCCCATCGCAGTGGCTCTTGGATAAAAGTCAGCTTTTCCGGGTAATCTTTTGACACATTAATACAAATCGCCCGTCGGGCACCACATAGAAGTTCACCCCGAAGGATGTGAGTCATCATGCGACTTTTGTTCTTTGTTTATCTAGCGTGCCCTCGATTGTGCCTCTTTTCTGATTCTGAAGAAGTCGGGGGTCAGGGTTTTCCTTGCCTTTCCTTTCCTTTCCAGGGGACGGCAAGCGCCGGAGCCGAATGTCAGCGATCCTCTTAATGGTGCTGTTTTTGGCATTCGGCAGGCTTCATCTCCGGCCTTCAAATAGTTCACCCTTCTTACTCTTGCCAGATGGCCATTGTTTGCTCAAGTGGGCCTGAGATCATCTTCTCTGGGACACAGGTTGCCTTCCCTTCCTGCGGAGTCAGGAGAGGATGTCACATAAGCCTTATCTCAAAAAAGGGCTAAAATCCAGACACATAGGCAGGCCTCGACTTAATGACCACCCCTGAGCCCAGTTAACCCTACGTGAGACTGTGATTAAGGGAGTTTTTGCTCAGGGGTGGCCTTCGCGTAATTTAATAACCCGTTCACCCGGAATTGAAAATGTGAGCACATGCACGCTGCGTCAACGACACGGCGATTGTATAGGACCGGATAGGTTCGCTCATGCGCGTGCCTTACGCACTTGCACGCTGTGTCAAAAAAACAGCGATTGTGTAAGACGGGATAGCACCGGGGTGGATGGGCGAGACCAGCCGCTGGCCGTAATTACTGGTTCGCCCAAACTGGTCCGAACCAGCTGAATCCCAGCCCTGGTTTCGCCCCATTTTACGAACTTGCTTGCTCCAGTTGTTAAGTTGTTAAGTGGTGGTTATACCACCAGACTTGAAATCCTGGGATTAGAAAACTTTGAACTCCGCTGACTCCGACAAGATCTGTGTTTAACACACAGAATCATCTATTGCAATGTCCTTCCTGTTAAAGACTACTTCAGCTTCAATTGCAATAATACAAGAGCAAACAATAGATTCAAACTTAATGTTATTATTATTATTATTATTATTATTGTTTCTATTTCTATACCGCCCTTCTCCCAAAGGACTCAGGGCGGTTTACAGTCAAAGTAAAATCAATTAATACAAAGAAAAATTTAGAATTGATTGAAGAACTTAAAACCAATAAAACCCCTTATTAAAATCCCTTATTAACCGCTTCAATCTTGATTGCAGAAAATATGACTTCTGTAACAGAGTTGTTAACACTTGGAACACACTACCTGACTCTGTGGTCTCTTCTCAAAATCCCAAAAGCTTTAACCAAAAACTGTCTACTGAGAGCATAAGAGCACAAAAGTGCCTACTGTTCCTGTCCTATTGTTTCCTTTCAATGTATGTGCTTGTATATAATGTTGTGACAAAAAGAAATAAATAAAAATAAATAAATAAATAAGTCAATCACTTGTGGTCCTTGGGTAGTCCTCAACGTAGGGCCACAATTGAGCCGAACATTTTTTTTTATTTTTATTTTTTATTTGAATTTATATCCCGCCCTTCTCCGAAGACTCAGGGCGGCTTACACTGTGTTAAGCAATATTCATCCATTTGTATATTATATACAAAGTCAACTTTTAATTGCCCCCAACAATCTGGGTCCTCATTTTACCTACCTTATAAAGGATGGAAGGCTGAGTCAACCTTGGGCCTGGTGGGACTTGAACTTGCAGTAATTGCAAGCAGCTGTGTTAATAACAGACAGACTTAGTCTGCTGAGCCACCAGAGGCCCAGAGCTTTGCTGGCTGAGGAACTCTGGGAGTTGAAGTCCACAAGTCTTAAAAGAGCCAAGTTTGCAGACTCCTGGACTAGGGGGATGCTACAACGGTCATAAGTCACTTTCATTGCTATTGTAACTTTGAACAGTCATTAAATGAATCATTATAACTCTCCTGTGGCCTTTGGATACTTTTTTGCCAGAGTCCCGTGCTCACATGGGTTCAGTTAACAACAGCTGCAAAAAGGTTATCAAATTGGGCCATTCGTGTGCCTGGCCATTTTATCGTCATTATGATTTATGACCATGATGGGTAGGCTCCATTACAGTCATAACTCGAGAACTACCTGTACTGTTCTATAGAGCTGGCTGCACTGGAGCAAACAAATAGAGCATAGAATAATTGGGTTGGAAGGGATCTTGGAGGTCTTCTAGTCCAACCCCTTTGCCTATGGCAGGAGGTCCTATACCAGAGGTTTTTTTATTTGAATTTATATCCCGCCCTTCTCCGAAGACTCAGGGCGGCTTACATTGTGTAAGGCAATAGTCTCATTCTATTTGTATATTTATATACAAAGTCAACTTATTGCCCCCCCAACAATCTGGGTCCTCATTTTACCTACCTTATAAAGGATGGAAGGCTGAGTCAACCTTGGGCCTGGTGGGACTCGAGCCTGCAGTAATTGCAGGCAGCTGTGCGTTAATAACAGGCTACATTAGCCTGTTGAGCCACTTCCCAGCCCTTATATATACAAGCACATACATTGAAAGGGAACAATAGGACAGGAACGGTAGGCACTTTTTTGCTCTTATGCACGCTCCTTACAGACCTCTTGGGAATGGGGTGAGGTCAATGGTAGACAGTTTTTGGTTAAAGCTTTTGGGAGTTGGAGAAGAGACCACAGAATCAGGTAGTATATTCCAAGCATTAACAACTCTGTTACAAAAGTCATATTTTCTGCAATCAAGATTGAAGCAGTTAACATTAAGTTTGAATCTATTGTTTGCTCTTGTATTATTGCGATTGAAGCTGAAGTAGTCTTTAACAGGAAGGACATTGCGATAGATGATTCTGTGTGTTAAACACAGGTCTTGTCGGAGTCGGCAGAGTTCTAAGTTTTCTAATCCCAGGATTTCAAGTCTGGTGGAATATGGTATTTTGTTGTTTACACAGGAGCGGAGAACTTTTCTTGTAAAATATTTCTGGACTCGTTCAATTGTATTAATGTCAGAGATGTGGTATGGGTTCCAGACAGATGAGCTGTATTCAAGAATGGGTCTGGCAAATGTTTTGAATGCTCTGGTTAGTAGTGTAGAGTTTTTGGAAAAGACACTACGCAGAATTAGGTTTACAACTCTTAGAGCCTTTTTTTGCCAGGTTTTGTATGCTCCGGTTAGTAGTGTAATCTTACCGGAGAAGAAGCTACGCACGATTAGGTTTACAACCCTTAATGCCTTTTTGGTGATGTTGTTACAGTGGGCTTTGGCACTTAGATCATTTGATATGATTTGACATTTCTGGAGCCTCCTCTCATACCTTTCATTGGTCTTCTGCTCTGCAGGTTAGAGTCACCCAAACCTTTTAATCATTCCTCAAAGTCTCGAGTCTTTGATAGCTCTCCAAAAAGCCTGTTGCAACTGATTACGCTTTGTTTTCAACCGTGATGCCCAAAATTGGAAACAGCAGGCAAATAGGATCCAACCAGAATGGAGCAGAAATGGCACAATGAATTCCCACCTTCTGGGTTCGGTACACCTATTAATGCATTACAAGGTACGCCATAAGCTACTTGTTCAAATGAAGCAAAGATGTGCCTTTGCTATTTAGATGGGAAGGGACACTTTGAGAAGTCCTAATTACTTCATTATTAATTTCCTCTTTTACATTGCCAGGATGGGAGGTCACACGACATCCCCTGTCTCTGCATGTCAATTCATGTCAATTATCCAGCCACCCTTCTATTTAGGAATTGTTTTCCTAATACTCAACAGGAATCTGGGTTCCTGTAACTTAGCTCTGTTCTTTTTGCATCCTGCAATCTGGAGCCAGTGAAATAGGGTCAGCTTTTCTCCGATCCGTTGAGAAGGCAGACTTTATCTCCACCCTCCTCGCCCTAATCTTCTCATCTCAAGCTTCCTTCACAGGCAGGGCTTAGTTTACAGGGCCTTGCTCACCCACATTGTTCTTCACTGCACATATTCCTGATATTTATTTATTTATTTTTTAATGTAATGTGTGGTTTTGAGTCAGGGTTTTTTTTTGTTGTTGTTGTTTTTTACTCCTAATGGTTGCTTGGAAAAGTCCCCGGAGTTTTCTTGGAAAGATTTCAGAAGTAGTTTGCCATTTCCGTCTTCCTAGAGCCGAGAGAAAGTGACTGGCAAAGGTCACTCAGCTGGCTTCATGCCCAAGCCAGGACTAGGAGAAATGGTGTAGGGTCTCCTGCTTGGGCTGGGGCTTGGACTAGATGACCTGCAAGGTTCCTTCCAACTCTGTTCGTCTGTTTAGCACTCTCTGTCTCCTGGTGACTGGCCCAAAGCCTTCCAGCTGGCTTCTATGCCTAAGGCGGGATTAGAACTCACAGCCTCCTGGTGACTGGCCCAAAGTCACCCAACCAGTTTTGATGCGTAAGGTGGGACTAGAACTCACTGTCTCCTCATGATTGGCCCAAAGTCACCCAACCAGTTTTGATGCCTAAGGTGGGACTAGAACTCACTGTCTCCTCATGATTGGCCCAAAGTCACCCAACCAGTTTTGATGCCTAAGGTGGGACTAGAACTCACTGTCTCCTCATGATTGGCCCAAAGTCACCCAACCAGTTTTGATGCCTAAGGCGGGACTAGAAGTCTCTGTTGTTCTCTTTGCTGATGATGTCAAACTATTTAACACCAGCAACAACACAACTACCCTTCAAAAAGACCTTGACTTTGTATCCGATTGGTCTAAAACTTGGCAACTCCGAATCTCAACCAGCAAATGCTCAGTCTTACATATTGGGAAAAAGAACCAAAACACTAAATACAAGCTTGATGGACATTACCTTACAGATGACCCCCACCCTGTTAAAGACCTTGGAGTTTTAATATCAGATGACCTAAGTGCCAAAGCCCACTGCAAATATATCACAAAAAAGACTCTAAGACCTAATCTTATGTAGCTTCTTTTCCAAAAACACTCCACTACTAACCAGAGCATATAAAACATTTGCTAGACCAATTCTTGAATACAGCTCGCCTGTTTGGAACCCATACCACATTTCTGATATCAACACAATTGAATGTGTCCAGAAACATTTTACAAGAAGAGTTCTCCACTCCTCCGAATACAACAAAATACCTTATGCCACCAGACTTGAAATCCTGGGTTTAGAAAATTTAGAACTCCGCCGCCTTCGACAGGACCTGTGTTTAACTCATAGAATCATCTATTGCAATGTTCTTCCTGTTGAAAACTTCTTCAGCTTCAATCACAACAATACAAGAGCAAACAATAGATTTAAACTTAATGTTAACCGCTTCAAACTTGATTGCAGAAAATATGACTTCTGTAACAGAGTTATTAATGCTTGGAACACATTACCTGACTTTGTGGTCTCTTCTCAAAATCCCAAAATCTTTAACCAAAAACTATCTACTATTGACCTCACCCCATTTCTAAGAGGTCTGTAAGGGGCGTGCATAAGAGCACAAACGTGCCTACCATTCCCTGTCCTATTGTTCCTCTTCATTATATCCAATTAATATAGTTATTACATAATTATGCTCATATATATGCTTATATATTATATAGTTATTTCATGTTAATGCTTCTATATACTGTTATGACAAAATAAATAAAATAAAATAAATAAATAAGTCACTGCCTCCTGGTGATTGGCACAAAGTCACCCAACCAGTTTTGGTGCCTAAGGCGGGACTAGAACTCACTGTCTCCTAGTGATTGGCACAAAGTTATCTAGCCAGCTTTAATAATAATAATAATAATAATAATAATAATAATAATAATAATAATAATAATAATAATAATAATAATAATAATAATAATAAAAAACAACAACAACAACAACAACAACAATAATAATAATAATAATAATAATAATAATAATAATAATAATAATAATAATAATAATAATAATAATAATATTTTAATTTGTATACCGCCCTTCTCCCGAAGGACAGTTTACAGCCAGAATAAAAATACAGCAATACATACAATATTAGAATAGAATAGAATTTTTATTGGCCAAGTGTGATTGGACACACAAGGAATTTGTCTTGGTGCATATGCTCTCAGTGTACATAAAAGAAAAGATACGTTCATCAAGGTACAACATTTACAACACAATTGATGGTCAATATATCAATATAAATCATAAGGATTGCCAGCAACAAGTTATAGTCATACAGTCATAAATGGAAAGAGATTGGTGATGGGAACTATGGGAAGATTAATAGTAGTGCAGATTCAGTAAATAGTTTGACAGTGTTGATGGAATTATTTGTTTAGCAGAGTGATGGCCTTCGGGAAAAAACTGTTCTTGTGTCTAGTTGTTTGTTTAAAAACAAACATTAAAAAACTTATTAAATTTGGCCTAATATTAAAATACAAGTAACACTAAAAGTTAGTATAAAATTAAAACCCCATAAAATCAGCTAAAAATTGAAATTAAAATTCAAGCCAGTCCAGCAAGACGAAACAAATGAGTCTTAAGTTCGCGGCGAAAGTTCCGAAGATCAGGTATTTGTCCAAGTCCAGGGGGAAACTCGTTCCACAGGGTGGGAACCCCCACAGAGAAGGCTCTTCCCCTGCGGGCCGCCAGTCGACATTGCTTTCATGCCTACGACTGGACTAGAACTCAGTATCTCCTGATGATTGGCCCCTAGTCACTCATTTGGTTTTATTCCTATCGTGGGGTTTGAAACAATCTCCTGGTTTCTCAGCTAAGCACCTTAATCATTGCACCAAACTAGCTCTCTTTTCATCTTAAGGGACCAGAGACACAAGTGAGAATGACATTTGCAGCAGGGCCAGTGAGGACAAAGTTAAACAGAGACGCAAAAGCAGCTGAGTTGGACTTCCATAAGAGGGCTGGTTTTCCCCCTGGAACAATGATTCAAGGACCCGGCTTAGCATATTGATTAGTAAATCAACTTGAATACAGCTAATCCTCAATCTACAACCATTCGTTTAGCGACCATGCAAAGTTACAGTGACACTGAAAAATGTCACCGGTGACCAGTCGTCCGTCAACCTTAAGACTATCCCAGAGATAAGCGGACCTAAGGTGGACTTGAAACCAGAGATATTCCTACTTGGGATACTAACCAAAACTTACAATAAAGATATTCAGTATTTGATATTGCACATAATTATGGTGGCAAGGATTGCATATGCACAGTTCTGGAAAAATGAAAAAGTACCAAGAGAGGAAGAAATAAAAGAAAATTCTGGGCTGTGCGGAGATGGATCAATTAACGAAAGAAATAAAGGAAAAGGAAGCGACAGAATACTATCGAGTATGGACCAAATCAGAGGTCTCCAACCTTGGCAACTTTAAGACTTGTGGAGTTTAACTCCCAGAATTCTTCAGCCAGCTTTGCTTGTGGACTTCAGCTCCCAGAATTGAAGACTTCAACTTTAAGACTTGTGGACTTCAACTTTGCTGGCTGAGGAACTCTGGGAGTTGAAGTCCACAAGTCTTAAAGTTGCCAAGGTTGGAGACCCCTGGACCAAATGGTATGAGAGGTTGGAGAATAGGAAAACTAAATAGAAATAAAGGATGGAGGACCCAGATTGTTGGGGGGGCAATAAGTTGACTTTGTAAAAATATACAAATAGAATGAGACTATTGCCTTATACACTGTAAGCCGCCCTGAGTCTTCGGAGAAGGGCGGGATATAAATGTAAATAAAAAAAAAAAGAGAAGATAACAAACGTGTAAAATGTCGTAAATAAATAAAACTGGATAGAAAGGGACAATAAAGTCAAAGATAATAAAAAAGATGGGGAAAAGGGAATATATAGAGAGGAGAAAGTAGATAGAACGAAACCGTCATGTAAAAAGAAAACACATATTACGTGTCTATGTTATGTGTGTTGTGTCGTTGTAATAAAATCAATAAAAACTTTTATTTAAAAAAAAAGGCTATAACAGCATCTACACCAGTTTTCAACCTTTCTGGCTTTGCGGACTGGCGGTGGAGGGGGAGGGGAGAAGGGATGGTTCTGTGTCAGCGGCGGACGGGTGTGCAGGCGCACAGTTTCATTTGCGCAACGACGGGTACACGTGCCTGTCACTCACACAAATGGAGCTCTGTGTGTGTGTGTGTGTGTGTGTGTCTGTGTGTGTCTGTGTGTGTGTGTGTTCGCCTGCCATTTCCACAGCCCGGGGGTTGGGGACCCCAATCTACACATCTACACAGCATTTATAATCCCATGATCAGAATTCAGGTGCTTGGCAACCGGCGTGTATTTATAATGGTTGCAAGCATACCAGAGCCATTCGATCACCATTTGCGGCTTTCTGAGAAGCAAAGTCAACGGGGGATTCGTTTAACGATTGCACGATGCACCTAGTAACTGCAGTGATTCGTTTAACCACTATGGCGGAAAGGTTGCAGAATTGGGCATGACTCCCTTAACAACCTTGCTTAGTAGTGGAAATTCTGGTCCCAATTGTGGTTGTAAGTCCGGGTAAAAGTTAAGTTTCCCCTTGCAGGTATGTGCTAGTTGTTCCCGACTCTAGGGGGCGGCGCTCATCTCCGTTTTAAAGCCGAAGAGCCAGCGCTGTCCAAAGACATCTCCGTGGTCATGTGGCCGGCATGACTCAACGCCAAAGGCGGACGGAACGCTGTTACCTTCCCTGTTTTTCTACTTGCATTTTTGACGTGCTTTCGAACTGCTAGGTTGGCAGAAGCTGGGACAAGGAACGGGAGCTCACCTTGTTACGCAGCACTAGGGATTCGAACCGCTGAACTGCCGACCTTTCGATCGACAAGCTCAGCGTCTCTTACCCACTAAGCCACCACGTCCCCTAAGTCCAGGACTGTCCTGTAATATGAAAATCATATTTGTAACCTGCCATATCCTTCCAGATGGAGCCAATTTAGTGTTAACATTCTTGGAACATGTTGCCACTTGAGGAAACCAGCTATCCTAATCGTCCTATTATTAAAACATAGATGAAATAGATCTTCCTTATTAGCATAATCTCTCTTTTTTTTTTTCCCCTCTTCTAATTTGCCGCCCGGTTGAAATAGTGTGAATAATGAATAAAATCCATTTTTAAGCATTCCGACAGGAATCAACATATTGCAATTCTGGCTTCGGATGGCTAAGGGAGGCTAAAGGTCTGGGTGTAAAACCTTTCTGCCAGCAAATCAGGGCAGCCTGCCAAATTAGGGGATTTTCCCCCTCACTATTGAAAAATATATCTGCTGGAAGTCTAGACAATAGTGGGAATTTTGGGACATGTCTCTTAATTCGACAGTGTTTGTGTTAGGCTAATTCAATCTCTTCGCTTGAAATGGGGACGGGAGTCCTTTTGAAATCAAAACAGAGAATCCGGGAATTTGAAGTAAGAAATATTTGGAAATAACGCTTCTAAGGAAACCCCCAGCAAAAAAGGAAAATTCAAATATTTAGCCTGGGCAACTTTCATAGCAAATATCTGTGAATTGGTGTGCCCCCTGCTGGTGAGCTTTGGGCACTACATTTGAGATTTCAAGAGGGGGACAATTTTAGCCAGGGTCTGTAGAGATTCTCAGTCATCCAGGTCATCGTTATCTCAAAGGTGTTTGGTGTGTTTTTTTTCAAGTCAACTGGACTGTTTTTTTTCCCTTGAGGAAGAAAATGAGTTTTTGCCTGAAAGGGGGGGTGAGAAATCCAGTTGTCTTCTGATAAAACACCTTTGAGAATTTTAGCCAGCGTTTCTCAACCTTGGCCTCTTGAAGATGGGCGAACGTCAGCCAACATGGGGGGATTCTGGGAGTTGACATTCACCGATCTTCAAATTGAGAAACGCAGAGTTATTTGTTTTACAGTCGTGTTGTGTCTGCACAGAGGTTGCCAGCCAGGGGCCGTGATAGCTCAGGCTGTAAGAAGCCTGTTATTAGAACACAGCAGCCTGCAATTACTGCAGGTTCAAGCCCGGCCCAAGGTTGACTCAGCCTTCCATCCTTTATAAGGTAGGTAAAATGAGGACCCAGATTGTTGGGGGGGCAATAAGTTGACTTTGTAAAAATATACAAATAGAATGAGACTATTGCCTTATACACTGTAAGCTGCCCTGAGTCTTCGGAGAAGGGCGGGATATAAATGTAAACAAACAAACAAACAAAAAAACTTAAAGAAATTTATGTACGTACGTATTTATGTATGTATGTATGTGTGTATGTATGTATTTCATCAAGCATGTATTTGATAACAGATACAAGTGTGAACATAATTATGAATACATGAAACGGATACGAATAAAAGGAAACATTAGGATAGGGACGGTAGGCACACTGATGTGCTTAAGAACGCCCCTTAACGACCTCTTAGGTATGGGGTGGGGTCTACAGTAGACAGTCTAAGGTTAAAAGTTTTGGGGGTTTGGGAAAGAAATCACAGAGTCAGATTGTCGTGTCCCACTCCTCCGCCGACGGCCGGGTCAGGGAAATCCGAATCAGGCTTGCCTCTGCAGCTCTGCCCAAAGTCCTAGCAAAGTCCTCAGAGCAGGCAGGAGACCAGTAAGTGACTTCAGCAAGATAAGTTCGACTTTTGCCTGACTCAGAGACTGCCAGAAAGCAGATCCTTTATATAGGCCATGGGGTGTGGCTCCATGACTCAGCACTCATTAAGGCCTGCCTCCTTCCTTCTGTTGCCTCCGCCTCTCCAATCTTCTGATGCGAGGGTCACTCCAATCAGCTGTTGTTGGGAGTAAACCCTCCTCAGGCTCACCTGCTGTGGAGGAGGGGGAGGGGTCTAGCTGCTCCGTTTGCCTGGGCATGGAGTCAGGGCTGGGGCAGGGAGATGCTCCTTCTTCTGCAGTTTGTGTGGGCATGGAGCCAGGACTTGGGCCGGGAGGCATACATTCCTCAGTGTTCGGGAGCAGGTAAGAAGGCCCCGGCTGCTCTGAGGGCGGGCAAGACACAACACAGATAGTACATTCCAGGCGTTGACTACTCTGTTACTGAAGTCGTATTTTCTGCAGTATAGTTTGGATCGGTTGACCATGAGTTTGCATCTATTGTGTGCTCTTGTATTGTTGTGGTTGAAGCTGAAGTAGTCATTGACAGGTAGGATGTTGTAGTGGATAATTTTGTGTGCTACGCTTAGGTTGGATTGAAAGCGGTGCAGTTCTAAGTTGTCTAAGCCCAAAATTTCAAGTCTGGTGGCATAAGGTATTTTGTTGCGAGCGGAGGAGTGGAGGACTCTTTTTGTGAAATACCTCTGGACTCGTTCGATTGTATTAATGTCCGATATGCAGTGTGGGTTCCAGATCAGGGGTGAAATGCTCCAGATCAGAGGTGGACCGGGTCGGCCAATCCGGTAGCGATGGCAGTGGGTGGTTCGGAGAACCGGTAGCAAAAATCCCTGGGGCTCCCACCCATGCCCACCCAATTGCCTGGTCACCCGCTTGCCGCTTCTTTTAAAAAATGCTTTTAAAAGGTTAAAAAAAAGACTCTGACGATCACAGCTGAGCTGCCTGATTGTCAAAGCCTTTTTCTTTACTTTTAAAAACATTTTTTTATAACCTACTCGGGTTTTTTTTTACTATCTATTTGCCAGAACCAATAATAAAAAAATGCTTTCAAAAAGTAAAAAAAAAATTTTGACGATCGCGCAGCATAGCTGATTGACAATCAGCTGTGTCACGTGATCGTCGGAACCTTTTTTTTTTTTTTTACTTTTTTAAAGCATTTTTTACTACCGGTTCACCGGAACCAGTAGTTTTTATCACTACCAGTTTCCCTGAACCAGAGAGAGCCAGTAGCATTTCACCCCTGCTCTGAGCTCACTATGGTTTTTTTGCCGAAAACCAAAAGGAAACGCCAGCAATTTGGCAAATCTATCGTGACCACAGGAGACTTCAAGTGGCCGTAAATCAGGGGGGAAATGTAAAATGTGTTACTTCCAGTTCTGTGGGCGTGGCTTGGAGGGAGGTAATGTGACTGGGTGGGTGTGGCCAACTTTTTTTTTTCACTTTTAAAAGCATTTTTTCTCGGCCAAAGAGGTTGTAAAAAAATGCTTTTAAAAGGTTCTGGCGATCAGGCAACTCAGCTGGGATCGTCAGAGGAGCCTTTTAAAAGCTTTTTTTTTTACAACCTCTTCAGCCAAAGAGGTTGTAGAAAAAAATGCTTTTAAAGAGTTCTGACGATCCCAGATGAGTTGCCTGATCGCCAGAACCTTTTAAAAGCATATTTTCTACAAGCTCTTCGGCTGAGAAAAAAAATGCTTTTAAAAGGTTCTGGCGATCAGGCAACTCAGCTGGGATCGTCAGAAGCCTTTAAAAGCTTTTTTTCCTCTGGCGATCCCAGCTGAGTTGCCTGATCATCACAGGCTTTTAAAAGCATTTTTTTACAACCTCTTTGACCGAAGAGGTTGTAGAATAAATGCTTTTAAAAGTGGGGGGTTTTTTACTTTTAAAAGCATTTTTTCGGCCAAAGAAAAAATGCTTTTAGAAGTAAAAATAAAAAAACTCTGATGATCGTGCGACTCAGCTGGGGCGGGGGAAGGCAGGGATTTTTGCTACCGGTTCTCCGAACCACCTGCCGCCATCGCTACCGGATTGGTCCGAACCGGGAGCATTTCACCCCTGCCGTGAATGCAGAATGGTTGCTGAGCACCTCATGAGCAGTCATGTGAACCTGGCTGTGGTTGGTTGGGCCTGGCTATCAAAACATTGAGTTCAGGCCATAAGTAGCCCCCCAAATAGGTAACTCCATCGTAACTTCAAATAGTCACTAAGGGACTGGTCATAAGTCATAGACTACCTGTAGATAGTCTCCCACCAGTGATAGGTTTCTCATTCTGACATTGTCCGGCTACAATACTTAGTGTCAGCCTCCGCATGCTACCTTTATTGGTTTTTTTTTACTGTTAGTTAATTGTTTTATTGCTGTCTTTTAGTGCTAGGCATTGGGAAGGGGTAATGTAGCCTTGATTAAGGGCTAGCTGCTTCGGCTGTCATGAAATGGACAGAGGGAGGGAGAGTCTAGGCAGAAACGAAACTTAATTTGCTAGAGATTATTTATTTTATTTTTATTTATTTATTTTATATGAGTAAATATATGAGTAAATATAAGGAGGTATAAGCATATATATAGGAAGAAGAAAAGAAAAACAATAGGACAGGAACGGTAGGCATGTTTGTGAGCTTATGCACGCCCCTTATGGTCCTCTTAGGAATGGGGTGAGGTCAATAGTAGAAACTTTTTGGATAAAGCTTTTAGGATTATGGGAAGAGACCACAGAGTCAGGTAAAGTATTCCAAGCACTGATGATTCTGTTACAGAAGTCATATTTTCTGCAATCTAGATTAAAGCGGTTGACATTAAGTTTAAATCTATTAGTTGCTCTAGTATTATTGCAATTAAAGCTGAAATAGTCTTTGACAGGAAGGACATTACAATAGATGATTCTGTGAGTTAAACTTAGGTCTTGTCGAAGGCGACGGAGTTCCAAGTTTTCTAAGCCTAGGATTTCAAGATTAATAGAATGTATTCAAAGTCTAGAAAGCGGGCTGATAACACTCACAGCTAACCAGAGAGATGAAACCATCTGGAGATGATCCTCACGTGGTCCCTGAGGAAAAAGTGGATTGGACAAGACTGCCTGACCTTTGTGGGGAGGAGGGATTAATGTGGGAACTTGTATGTGTAAACCACACCTATTGTCCAGAGCTTGCTTTACCTGTGTTGCAATCAGTTCACTCTCAGTAAAAGATACCTTTCTCTACAAACAATGGAGTTGGGGTTTTTCTTTCTTGAGTTTTGAAAGGAGGCATGCTTGACACCTAGCTAAATCTGCAATTAGCATTTGCCTGTGGAGTAGTAGCATTTAGCTGAATGCTTTTTTTGTGTTTCTTTTGTGCGTGTGTGCGCGCGGGCAGGCACGTGTATGTATGTCCAGAAATATTTTACAAGAAGAGTTCTCCATTCCTCTGAAAACAATAGAATACCCTATCCCACCAGACTTGAAATCCTAGGCTTAGAAAACTTGGAACTCCGTCGCCTTCGACAAGACCTAAGCTTAACTCACAGAATCATCTATTGTAATGTCCTTCCTGTTAAAGACTACTTCAGCTTTAATTGCAATAATACTAGAGCAACTAATAGATTTAAACTTAATGTCAACCGCTTTAATCTAGATTGCAGAAAATATGACTTCTGTAACAGAATCATCAGTGCTTGGAATACTTTACCTGACTCTGTGGTCTCTTCTCATAATCCTAAAAGTTTTATCCAAAAACTTTCCACTATTGACCTCACCCCATTCCTAAGAGGACCATAAGGGGCGTGCATAAGCGCACAAACGTGCCTACTGTTCCTGTCCTATTGTTTTTCTTTTCTTCTTCCTATATATATGCTTATACCTCCTTATATTTACCCATATATGTGTTTATTTACTATATAATCTTTTTGTATGATACCTACATATATTGTTGTGACAAAATAAAATAAATAAATAAATAAAATTAATTCTTGGCACTGCCAGCAAATCTACAGGGCACGTGATTCCTTCGGCCGTATGTTTTTACATCAGGTTAATCGACAGAAGAAGAAGAAAAGTGTTGGATGGCAGAAAGAGCAACAGAATGTAGCCACAAAATTAATGATTATAGTAATTAGGAAGGAAAGTAACAAAGGGAACCAAACAAGGGGGGGGGGAACCTAGAAAGTGTTGTTAAACACCTCCCCAAAAAATGTGACCGTGTTGCCTGGAAGTCAAAATACAGATATTTTTCTTCAACGGTTGACAACCAACACATATGGCCTCAGATCAAATGTAATATATATATATATTTTCCTTCCAAAATCGGATAATAATTAGTTTAACCTGCACTCATTCATTCACCCTAAGGCTGAATTTGTGTTATTGCCACGTTTGAAGCTGAAACGAGCAGCATTAGCAGCGCGAGTTTGCCGTCTGTTCCTGCGGGGGGAATGAGGCATACGTTGCTTGGCTAAATCCCCTGGTACAAGTAGTCCTCGTTTAGTGACCATTGAAACAAATTACAGCAGCACTTTAAAAAAGGGGTCTTATGACCATTTTTCACGCTTACGACCGTTGCAGCATCCTCAGGGTCCGCATGATCAAAATTCGCGCTATCCCCTTCTGGCAAGCAAAGTCAATAGGGAAGCCAGATTCCCTTAACAACCGGGTCACTAACTTAACAAACTGCAGTGATTCACTTAACAACTGTAACAGGAAAGGTCGTAAAATGAAGCAGAATTCACTTAACTAACGACTCGCTTAGCAACCGAGATGCCGGGCTCAAATGTGGTCGTAAATCGAGGACCACCTGTATTCGAGCTGCAAGTGGTGCAGTGGTTAGAGAGCTGTACTGCAGGCTGTTTCTGCTGACTGCCGTCTGCCTGAAATTTGGCAAATCAAATCTCACCAGGCTCAAGGTTGACTCAGTCTTCTATCCTTCCGAAGTGGGTAAAATGAGGACCCAGATTGTTGGGGGCAAGAGGCTGATTCTGTAAACTGCTTAGAGAGAGCTGTAAAGTGTTTTTTTTTTTTTATAAAAGTTTTATTTTTCCATAACAACAACAAAAAAACACATTCTCATCAAACAATTACAATGTGCTGAAGGGGTGTTTACATATCTTCTTGTGCAATACATATCTTATATATCAACTCCTACCCTCAAAACGACGCTACAGAGCACTGCACACCAGAACAACTAGACACAAGGACAGTTTTTTCCCGAAGGCCATCACTCTGCTAAACAAATAATTCCCTCAACACTGTCAGACTATTTACTGAATCTGCACTACTATTAATCTTCTCATAGTTCCCATCATCAATCTCTTTCCACTTATGACTGTATGACTATAACTTGTTGCTGGCAATCCTTATGATTTATATTGATATATTGACCATCAATTGTGTTTTAAATGTTGTACCTTGATGAAGGTATCTTTTCTTTTATGTACACTGAGAGCATATGCACCAAGACAAATTCCTTGTGTGTCCAATCACACTTGGCCAATAAAATTCTATTCTATTCTATTCTATATTGTCTTTTCTAACATATCTTTCCTTCTAACCAATGGTAAAATAAATTCCATATTTCGTTATATTGCTTGTCTTCTTGATCTCTAATTTCAAATGTCAATTTACTCATCTCTGCACATTCCATCATCTTCCTAATTATTTCGTCTTGCAAAGGTAATTTCTCATTTTTCCAGTTTTCAGCAAACACAATCCTGGCTGCTGTAATAATATTCACAATCAAATATTTTACATCTCTAGTATATATCTCAGGAATAATTCCCAACAGAAAGACTTCTGGCTTAAAGTCTATATGTTTTTTAATCATTTTCTCCAACCATGTGTGTATCTTAGTCCAATATCTTTTTGCTTCCAGGGCTGTAAAGTGTTAGGTAGCGATATATAAGTCTTAAGTGCTATTGCTAAAGAAATATAGTAAAGAGAATCCTTATTTGATTATACATACTGTATTGTAACTGCAGCGAGAATTGTATTTGCGCAAAATTGGAAAGCAGAGAAAATCCCTGTAGAGGGAGAAGTAATTAAGAAAATATTGGAATGTGCAGAAATAACATAACATAACATAACATAACATAACATAACATAACATAACATCAGAGTTGGAAGAGACCTTGGAGGCCTTCTAGTCCAACCCCCTGCCCAGGCAGGAAACCCTACACCATCTCAGTCAGATGGTTATCCAACATTTTCTTAAAAATTTCCAGTGTTGGAGCATTCACAACTTCTGCAGGCAAGTCGTTCCACTTATTAATTGTTCTAACTGTCAGGAAATTTCTCCTTAGTTCTAAGCTGCTTCTTTCTTTGATCATTTTCCACCCATTGCTTCTTGTTCTACCCTCAGGTGCTTTGGAGAACAGCCCGACTCCCTCTTCTTTGTGGCAACCCCTCAGATATTGGAACACAGCTATCATGTCTCCCCTAGTCCTTCTTTTTGTTAAACTAGACATATCCAGTTCCTGCAACCGTTCTTCATATGTTTTATCCTCCAGTCCCCTTATCATCTTTGTTGCTCTTCTCTGCACTCTTTCTAGAGTCTCAACATCTTTTTTACATCGTAGCGACCAAAACTGAATGCAATATTCCAAGTGTGGCCTTACCAAGGCATTATAAAGTGGTACTAACACTTCACGTGATCTTGATTCTATCCCTCTGTTTATGCAGCCCAGAACTGTGTTGGCTTTTTTAACAGCTGCTGCACACTGCTGGCTCATATCTAAATGGTTATCCACTAGGACTGAATGTTAATGAGTGTTAATGAATAGATTGAGTGTTAATGAATAGATTAACACTGGTAATTAAAGAAAAGGAAGAATCGGAGTATTTTAAAGAATTGGGGGGGGGGCAATTATAAGAAAGAACTACCAAAATACTTTCAGCATGTCAATTGTCCCACCAGAGGCAAGAATACTCTAGACCACTGCTACACAACACTAAAAGATGCCTATCGGTCTTTACCACGTGCAGCTGTAGGACACTCTGATCATTGCATGATTCACCTTGTACCTGCTTACAGGCAAAGACTTAAAGCCATAAAACCAATAATTAAATCAGTGAAAACCTGGACGGAGGAATCAGAATTAAAGCTACAGGCATGTTTTGACTGCACTGATTGGAATATTTTTAAAGATACCTCTGCAGACCTGGATGAACTCACAGATACTGTAACATCATATGTCAGCTTCTGTGAAGACCTATGTGTACCTACAAGGAACTTGCGAATACACAGTAATAACAAACCTTGGTTTACACCTAAACTTAAGCAGCTACGACATTCCAAAGAGGAAGCCTACAGAAAAGGTGATAAAATGCTGTACAATCAGGCCAGAAATGCACTAACAAGGGAGATAAGAGCAGCAAAAAGCTACTCTGAAAAGCTAAAGAATCAATTTTCAGCAAATGAACCAGCAAACGTGGAAAACTCTTAAAAATATCACCGGCTATGGCAAACCTCCTTCCCAGGCTGAAGGTAATCAACAACTGGCAGATGACCTGAATGAGTTTTACTGCAGGTTTGAAAGGAAACTACAGCCACCTATCTCCACAACCCCCATCTCAGACACAGCAACAACAGCCAAGCCTCCTACAACTGACCCCATTTCATTGGGTTCACAACCCCTAGTGATCACAGAAAAGGAAGTGCAGGACCTATTTCACAGACAAAAGCCAGGAAAAGCTCCAGGCCCAGACAAGATAACTCCTTCTTGCTTAAAAGTCTGTGCTGACCAATTGGCCCCATCTTCACCCATATTTTCAATAAATCACTAGAGATGTGCTATGTTCCTTCTTGCTTCAAACGCCTACCATCATCCCAGTGCCAAGAAGCCCACCATCAAGGAACTGAATGACTACAGACCAGTTGCTCTAACATCTGTAGTCATGAAAACCTTTGAAAGGCTAGTGCTTTCCTACCTGAAAACCATCACGAATCCGCTTTTAGACCCCTTGCAATTTGCATACCGAGCAAATAGATCAACAGATGATGCTGTTAATATGGCTCTGCACTACATCCTACAACATCTTGAGTCTCCAAAGACCTATGCAAGGGTCCTTTTGTAGACTTTAGTTCAGCATTCAATACCATCATTCCAGACATTCTTCTAACTAAGCTAAACCAGCTACAGGTACCGGAACAGACTTGTAAGTGGATCACAAGCTTCCTAACAAACAGGAAGCAGCAGGTGAAGCTAAGCAAGATCACATCAAATACCTGTACAATTAGCACAGGGGCCCCCAAGGCTGTGTGCTCTCCCACTTCTCTTCTCTCTGTATACCAATGACTGCATCTCCAATGATCCATTTGTTAAGCTACTGACGTTCGCAGATGACACAACAGTGATTGGTCTCATTCGAGACAATGACGAATCCGCATATAGGCGAGAGGTCGAACGACTAGCCTTGTGGTGCAACCAAAACAATCTGGAACTGAACACACTCAAAACCGTAGAAATGGTGGTAGATTTTAGGAAAACCCTTCCATACTTCCACCTCTCACAATACTTGACAACACAGTATCAACAGTAGAAACCTTCAAATTTCTGGGTTCTATCATATCGCAAGATCTCAAATGGACAGCTAACATCAAAACATCATTAAAAAGGACAACAAAGAATGTTCTTTCTGCGCCAACTCAGTAAGCTCAAACTGCCCAAGGAGCTGCTGATCCAGTTCTACAGAGGAATTATTGAGTCTGTCATTTGCACCTCTATAACTGTCTGGTTCGGTTCTGCAACCCAACAAGAAAACACAGACTTCAGAGGATAATTAGAACTGCAGAAAAATAATTGCTACCAACTTGCCTTCCATTGAGGACCTGTATACTGCACGAATCAGGCCGTCAAAATATTTGCAGATCCCTCGCATCCTGGACATAAACTGTTTCAACTCCTACCCTCAAAACGACGCTATAGAGCACTGCACACCAGAACAACTAGACACAAGAACAGTTTTTTCCCGAAGGCCATCACTGCTAAACAAATAATTCCCTCAACACTGTCAGACTATTTACTGAATCTGCACTACTATTAATCGTTTCATAGTTCCCATCACCAATCTCTTTCCACTTATGACTGTATGACTATAACTTGTTGCTGGCAATCCTTATGATTTATATTGATATATTGATCATCAATTGTGTTGTAAATGTTGTACCTTGATGAACGTATCTTTTCTTTTATGTACACTGAGAGCATATGCACCAAGACAAATTCCTTGTGTGTCCAATCACACTTGGCCAATAAAATTCTATTCTATTCTATATCAATGGTTAAAGAAGAGAACGATATAAAAATTTAGATAATTGATGGATTAATATAAACATAAGAAATTTGGGAAGAATGATGCATCAATCTAAATGAAAATATAAAGGTATGATAGAAACATAATATGAAAATGATGGAGGGGGGAGCAGAAGACACAAACTATGCAATCAGATGAAACACTGAATAATTAAGGATGTAGTGTTTGTTTGTATGCTTGTTTGTTTAAAAAAAAAGAAAAAACTTTTATAAAAAAAAAGAGAGCACTATGAAGTGGTATATAAGACTAAGTGCTATTGCTATTGCTATTTGGAGGTCTAGCACAAAGTCATTAGAATTGACTTTTGGGGGCCTGGAAGAGGCTTAACTTTAACACACACCCTTCAGTTTGAAAATGAAACAAAACACCTAAGAAAATACTACTGTGTTGTTTAAGTTTTATTATAAGGGAGGAGACTAGGCGAAGAGAAGGAAATTGCTTCCCATAAGGTCAGGGTGGGCAGTGACATCCCTTTTAGATTTAAGCCTCCTTGGTGTGAGAGTTTTGGAACAGATGAAGAATTAGCAGCACAGCTGGAAGGAAGGAAGGAAGGAAGAAAGAAAGAATTAACTCAGAGCAGAATTGACTCCTGTGTATAGAAATATCCAGGAGTCAAAGAAATGGCCATGATTTCTTTCGCATTCCTGCTCAGTTTGGTCTGCTACGGCTGCAGTAAGTCAGATTTTGTGTGTGTGTGTGTGGTGTGTGTGTGTGTGTGTGTGTGTGTGTGTGTGTGTTTATAGCCATATATAATGTTTGTAAATCTCTTCCAAAAATTCAATTCATAAACGCATCCATGCATAAGTGCCTATATAACTAATCTGAACTTATAGTTATGGGGAGCTGCGGGGACGAGATTCAAAAAACAGAAAAGTTGTTGTTGTTTTTAAATTGGCCAAGTGTGATTGGACACACAAGGAATTTGTCTTGGTGCATATGCTCTCTGTGTACATAAAAGAAAAGATATATTCATCAAGAATCATAAGGTACAACACTTAATGATAGTCATAGGGTAAAAATAAGCAATCAGGAAACAATATCAATATAAATCATAAGGATACAAGCAACAAAGTTAGAGTCATACAGTCATAAGTGGAAGGAGATGGGTGATTGGAACGATGAGAAGATTAATAGTAGTGCAGATTTAGTAAATAGTTTGACAGTGTTGAGGGATTTATTTGTTTAGCAGAGTGATGGCGTTGGGGAAGAATCTGTTCTTGTGTCTAGTTGTTCTGGTGTGCAGTGCTCTATAGCGTCGTTTTGAAGGTAGGAGTTGAAACAGTTTATGTCCAGGATGCGAGGGGTCTGTAAATATTTTCACATCCCTCTTTTTGAATCATTAGGTATACAGGTCCTCAATGGAAGGCAGGTTGGTAGCCATTGTTTTTTCTGCAGTTCTAATGATCCTCTGAAGTCTGTGTCTGTCTTGTTGGGTTGCAAAACCAAACCATTGCACGGATAGTGAACTTGGGGGATCGATTGGCATCGGAAATGCAAGCCATTTGATCCTAGATAACATTTTGAAAAACTGGACCGAAAAAGTGATATAAGGGGTGGGTGGTGTTTGCTGCATTGATTGAGTTGCCGTTTTATTTTGTCCAGACCTTTCTTGCTTCAAGTTCAGGAACAGAATCAGAAAGTTTTAGATTGGCTTTGCTTGCACAATATGCTTAACTCAATTTTTGTCTATGCAGATTCTTAGTCATCCAGATCATGGTTGTCCCAAAGGTGCTTCTTCAAGAGGCAACTGGATTTTCAGTTTGGTTTTTTTTCTTTGATGCGAAACAATTAATAAGTGGAACGACTTGCCTGCAGAAGTTGTAAATGCCCCAACACTGGAAATTTTTAAGACGATGTTGGATAACCATCTGTCTGAGATGGTGTAGCATGTCCTGCCTGGGCAGAGGGTTGGACTAGAAGGCCTCCAAGATCCCTTCCAACTCTGTTGTTATTATTATTATCTTCAAAGAAATACCAGAAAGTCCAGTTGCCTCTTGAAAAAGCCCCTTTGGGTTAACTGGTTACGCCAATTGCCTGCTCTTCGGACCTTTCGCCGTGAGCTGAAAACGCATTTATTTATTCAAGCGGGACTGGCTTAAAAGTTTTGTTAAATTTTAATTGGGGTTATTTATAAATTTTAGGGTTTTAAATTGTTTTAAATTTCGGCCATTTATGTAATATGCTTGGTTTTAAGTTTTTGTTTTAATGTGTATATTGTGGGGTTTTTATTATTTGGCTGTACACCGCCTTGAGTCCTTCGGGAGAAGGGCGGTATAAAAAATCTAATAAAATAAAATAATAAATAAATAAAATAACTTGATTATAAAATAAATCCATCTGCTGTGTCTGCATAGTTCATTAAAGCATCAATTAATTCTTCCGAGGACCAATTTCGCTGTGATTTCATCCCCAGGTCTGTCCTTCGGAACAATGGAGAATCAGTCTTTACCTTTGGCATAGCAGATAACAGAGTTGGAAGGAGACCCTTGGAGGTCTTCTAGTCCAACCCCCTGCTCCAGCAGGAGACTGTATGCCATTTTAGACAAACGGCTGTTCAATCTCTTCTTGAAAACCCTCCACTGTTCGAGCACCCACAATACCTGGTGGCAAGCTGTTCCACTGGCTAATTGTCCTCACTGTTAGGAAAAATTCTCCCTGGTTTTGGGTTGGATCTTTCTTTGATAAGATTCCATCCGTTATTTCTTGTCCTGCCCTCAGGTGCTTTGGAGAATACTTTTTTTTTTTTTGCATTTATATCCTGCCCTTCTCCGAAGACTCAGGGCGGCTTACACTATGTCAAACATTGACACGCCCCCCCTTCTTTGTGGCCGCCCTTCAAATATTGGAAGACTGCTATTTTGTCATCCCTAATCCTTGTTTTGATTAGACTAAACTGTCCCAATCATTGCAACAGTTCTTCTAAGGAGAGAAGCAACTTAGAACTAAAGAGAAATTTCCTGACAGTGAGAACAATTAACCAGCGGAACAACTTGCCTCTAGAAGTTGTGAATGCTCCAACACTGGAGGTTTTTAAGAAGAGGTTGGATAACCATTTGTCTGAAGTGGTGCAGGGTTTCCTGCCTAAGCAGGGGGTTGGACTAGAAGACCTCTGAGGTCCCTTTAAACTCTGTTATTCTGTTCTGTTCTGTTCTGTCCTATATTTTTTTTATTATTTGCATTTATACCCCGCCCTTCTCCGAAGAATCAGGATGGCTTACACTATGTCAAGCAATAGTCTTCATCCATTTGTATATTATATACAAAGTCAACTTTTATTGCCCCCAACAATCTGGGTTCTCATTTTACCTAACTTATAAAGGATGGAAGGCTGAGTCAACCTTGGGCCTGGTGGGACTTGAACCTGCAGTAATTGCAAGCAGCTGCTGTTAATAACAGACTGCGTTAGCCTGTTGAGCCACCAGAGGCCCTATTCATATATCTTCATGGAACGCCTTGACTCCAGAAGCCATGAATGCTCCAACACTGGAACTTTTTAAGAAGAGATTTGACACCTATTTGTCTGAAGTGGTGTAGGGTTTCCTGCCTAAGCAGGGGGTTGGATTAGAAGACCTCCAAGGTCCCTTCCAACTCTGTTATTCTATTCTATTCTATTCTATTCTATTCTATTCTATTCTATTCTATTCTATTCTATTCCATTCCATTCCATTCCATTCCATTCCAATCTATTCTATTCTATTCTATTCCATTCCATTCCATTCCATTCCATTCCATTCCATTCCATTCCATTCCATTCCATTCTATTCTATTCTATTCTATTCTATTCTATTCCATTCCATTCCATTCCATTCCAATCCATTCTATTCTATTCTATTCTATTCCATTCCATTCCATTCCATTCCATTCCATTCTATTCTATTCCGTTCCGTTCCATTCCATTCCAATCCATTCTATTCTATTCTATTCTATTCTATTCTATTCTATTCCATTCCATTCCATTCCATTCTACTCTATTCCATTCCATTCCATTCCATTCCATTCCATTCCATTCCAATCCATTCCATTCCATTCCATTCTATTCTATTCTATTCCAATCCATTCTATTCTATTCTATTCTATTCTATTCCAATCCATTCTATTCTATTCTAAGAGACTCAAAATTCCGAGCAGGTAGAGGAAGATGGGGCTCACATCTTTCACAATGAACTAGACCAGGGGTCAGCAACCAAATGTGGCTCTTCCACCCCTCTGCTGCGGCTCCGTCGCTCAAAATATGCGTCACAGCTGCCAATGTGCGACACCCACCGATGCGCAATTTATTAAACTTTTTGACCCCCGGTAGGCCGAGTGTGGATAAATCCAAGAAAAGAAACGTTTCAGAAGAAAACAGAATCTTTAATCTGACTATATATGCTCGTTTTGTGGTTGCTCAGGAAACAGTCAGGCACGGGAAGGGTTTTGTGGCTCCCGGTGTTTTCTTTTCTGTGGGAAACGGGTCCAAATGGCTCTCTGAGTGTTTAAGGTTGCTGACCCCTGAACTAGACGGAAGATGATGGTAGCTGCAGTCCAGCATAGCCAGGAAAGACATCTTGGTGCCTAGAGCTGAGAAATCCTGGGTTTAGAAAATTTAGAATATAATAGAATAGAATTTTTATTGGCCAAGTGTGATTGGACACACAAGGAATTTGTCTTGGTGCATATGCTCTCAGTGTACAATAGACAAGATACCTTCATCAAGGTACAACATTTACAACACAATTGATGGTCAATATATCAATATAAATCATAAGGATTGCCAGCAACAAGTTACAGTCATACAGTCATAAGTGGAAAGAGATTGGTGATGGGAACGATGAGACGATTAATAGTAGTGCAGACTTAGTGAATAGTTTGACAGTGTTGAGGGAATTATTTGTTTAGCAGAGTGATGGCCTTCGGGAAAAAACTGTTCTTGTGTCTAGTTGTTCTGGTGTGCAGTGCTCTATAGCATCGTTTTGAGGGTAGGAGTTGAAACAGTTTATGTCCAGGATGCGAGGGGTCTGTAAATATTTTCACGGCCCTCTTCTTGATGCCGCCTTCGATATGACCTGAGTTTAACTCATAGAATCATCTATTACAAAGTCCTTCCCATCGAAGACTACTTCAGCTTCAATCGCAACAATACACGAGCACACAATAGATTTAAGCTTAATGTGAACCGCTCCAATCTTGATTGCAGAAAATATGACTTCAGTAACAGAGTTGTTAATGCTTGGAATACACTACCTGACTCAGTGGTTTCTTCCCAAAATCCCCAAAGCTTCAACCAAAAACTGTCTACTATTGACCTCACCCCATTCCTAAGAGGTCTGTAAGGGGCGTGCATAAGAGCACAAGCGTGCCTACCGTTCCTGTCCTATTGTTTCCTTTCGTTATATCCAATTAATATAGTTATTACACGCTCATACTCATATATTTGCTCATATATTGTATAGTTACTTTCATGCTTATGCTTATATATACTGTGTGACAAAATAAATAAATAAAATAAAATACCTAAAAAAAAAAATTGTCCGTTTGTCCCAAACAGGTCTTCCAACTTCCAAGCCCGCCATCCGGCCTCTGAAGCCTCTGGTGGAACGCGGAGGCACGATTCAACTCATCTGTTCCATGGATTGTCCTGGTGCTGAAGTGCAATGGGAAGGCCTGGACATCGACTTGGGGGACATCATTTCAAACCACACGCAGAGTGTCCTAACACTGAGCAATGCGACCATTAGCACGGAGGGGACGAAGATGTGCTCAGGGCAGTGCCAAGGGAGGCCCTCTCAGGCCAAGGTGGAGCTGAAGGTCTATTGTAAGTTCAAAAGGCATCTGCTGCTTGAATCGACTTCCGGGAGAGGAAGGGAGAGGGCGGAAGAGAAAGGAGTAATTTAAGACAGAAAACAGAAGGAGGAGAGGAGAGGAGAGGAGAGGAGAGGAAAGGAAAGGAAAGGAAAGGAAAGGAAAGGAAAGGAAAGGAAAGGAAAGGAAAGGAAAGGAAAGGAAAGGAAAGGAAAGGAAAGGAAAGGAAAGGAAAGGAAAGACAAGGGAGGGAGGAGAAAGAGAAAGAGGATAGGAAGGGGGAGCGGGAGCGGGAGGGGGAGAGAAAAGAAGGAGGGAGGGAAAGAAGATAGAAAGGTGGAAGGGAAAGAGAAAGAATGAACAAAGGAAGGAAATAACTTTTGCATACTTGTGTCTGTAATCACGAAAACTCAACCTTGTCTGAAGGGCATCTCTCACATTTTGGGGATAGACAATGATTGAGTGAATCATCGAGTGAGGTTGTTGCTATTGTTCTTCATAATGGGAGCTATAATTATATTTCTAACCCAATAATGCCAGTCCTCTGGGTAGATTCCAATATTTCCTGAAACAGTAAGAAGAACAAATGTCCTGAGAGCATCATTACGGTTAACACAACGCAGTGCAATTAATCCATGGCCCAGAAAAGGAACGCCACCACACACAAACACACACACACACTCCAGGGTGAAGCTGGCACTTAACCACCGAAAGCAAAGCTACAAAAATACACAGCAGGTCTCTTCACCTGCCTCCTCTTTCTCAGCTTTTCCAGATACTCTGCAGTTGGACTTCCAGCCCAAGTTGCTGCACGTTGGGCAGCCGGCTCGCTTGCTTTGTTCCATGAGTCACGTCTACCCTCACGGTGCCCTTACGTTGACGTGGTTTCAGGGAGATGAACAACTGGAGGCTTCCAAAGAGACGGAAGAAGAAGAAATGGGAGACTCGGAAGACCAGCTGTTCGTCTACCACTCTGAACTGGAGCTCCCGAGGGTGGCAGAAGATGTAACTTACAAATGCAAAGCAACTTTGGAGGTCGAAGAAGAGGTCTTTGTCCACGAGAGGGTCGCTATCACCATCACTGGCCCCAAATGTAAGTGTTCTGTCTCCTTCCCCACTTCAGATCCACGAGCTGGCCTTCAGCCAGTGGATTCACGGCACTTATCAGTCCTGGCAGAGAAATCGCAGCTGCCTCCCAAAGTTCAAACAAATGACTCATGTAGCAAGACTTTCAGCTCTTTTTGAAATGGATCAGCTAAACTTTGCTTCCCGTGGAGTGAGAGCAGTCCCCAAAGCTCCTTATCTATCCTGTGGGGTGGGGCTCCTGCCCCACCCTTCCTTTTGATGACGCCGCCTCTCTAATCTTCTGAAGCTTGATTATTATTATCAGCTGTGTCTGAAGGCGTAGCCTGGGGAAGGGAGGAATCAGGGGATGACAGCCTCATTACGTCCTCCAACTGGTCTGGTTCTGGCTCCTGGAGCCGAGCCAAAGGAATCGGTGCTCCCGAGGTAAGCCTTACTGGCCCTTCCCCCTCACTCTCGGAGTCACTTTCAGGCATGAGGCCAGGTTCGGGGGCTGGAGTCACAACAGGGGGTGTGCATGCACACGTGTGCTTTCGGCACCTGAGGAAAAAAAATTTAAATTTAAAATAAAAATAATTAAAATCGTTTAGCGATCGCCATAATTACAGGCAAATCTTTTTATTTGGAGAACGTTATTTTAAATACCGTATTTTCGTTTGCATCCCCAATTTCATTAGTCAGTAACTTTGAAAGTAAAATATGATTCATATATAATTTTGGGTTTTTTTTCTTTAAAAAAAAAAAAGACAGCCAAAAATGAACTATATAAATCTAGTTCATTTCTAGTTTTGAAGAGCTGGCAATTTCTTCAGCCTTCAGCTCCATTTTTTTGGGGGGGGCGGAGTGGGGGGGCTGGCTTGGTGGCGGGGAGTGAAACAGGACCAGAGATATTTTAACTTTGTTGTAAGGGGTGAGGCCAATTTTTTTTGGGCCGAGGTGTCCGAACGCCAAATTTAAGTTTTGTGGACTTCGACGCCCAGAAATCCTCACATAGCTGGTTGGAGAGTTTTGGGAGTTGAAGTCCGTAAGTCTTAAAGCTGCCAAGTTTGGAGAGCCCTGTGCTAGGAAATAAGCTGGATTTACCCAGGCGGGGAAAAACAAAACAGTCTCAGGTTTTTGCTGGTTTGTGGATGCCTTACATAACATAACATAATAACAGAGTTGGAAGGGACCTTGGAGGCCTTCTAGTCCAACCCCCTGCCCAGGCAGGAAACCCTACACCATTTCAGACAAATGGTTATCCAACATTTTCTTAAAAAATTCCAGTCTTGGAGTATCCACAACTTCTGCAGGCAAGTCGTTCCATTTATTGATTGTTCTGACTGTCAGGAAATTTCTCGTTAGTTCTAAGTTGCTTCTCTCCTTGATTAGTTTCCACCCATTGCTTCTTGTTCTACCCTCAGATGCTTTGTTTTACCCTTCATTTTAGGGAGGTCATTTTGCCCATAAAAATTCCCTTTCCTACATTCTGGAGATTTTTGGGAGGTTGCCAATTGACCCCCGCCCCTCATCTAACAAAGAAGACCTAAAGTCTTGAAACGATTTCTCTTAACGATGCTAAATATTTGGTTTGCAGCTACGCAGGAGCTTCTCAGTGTCACTAAGAGCATCGCCCTTACTCCTACATCTGGAAGGATAAGTCAAACATCTGCTCCGGAGCTACTCACCACAGCTAATTGGAAATCCTCAGCTGGGATAACCACCAGTCTCCTCGGTCTTGTTTCCAGCAAGCATAACAGCTCTGGGACATCTGTAGTTACACCAACAGCCGCCTCCACGCTGAAATCCCTAACGGAAGGTCCCAACTCCATCACAGTGGGCAACAACTCCACTTCTTACCCGATAGGTAACCCTCTGGCAGAACTAGGGACCACCTCTCCAAAATTTGAGACGTGGTCCCGTCACCATGCACGGTTCCATCTTCAGATGTCACTAGGTTTAGGTCTTTCAGCCAAATTCAGGTTTGTTTTGCTTGTCCCTTTCTTAACAGACCGAGAATTAAGTGCAAAGCCTCTTTCCACGACAGAAGGGGCCACGGAAAGACCAACTACGACCAAGCCGGTTTCCACAGCCAACGGTTTCTTGACAGAAGGAGCCACAGAAAAAACAAAGGACCCCTGCCGACCCACGATCGTGCCTGTGCCTGCCCAAGGGACATTGGGAGGCGCCCTTCGCATCACCTGCCAAACCGCCAAGTGCAGCAGAGACGTCCAAATCCAGTGGGTGGAAACCCCACTGGCCCAATCGCAGTACCGTCTGGAGGAAGCCGAGGGGCGGTCGACCCTGATGGTTGAGCGTGTCAGCTTGGAGCACCAGGGGGTCTATCGATGCATCGCGATTGCCAGTCCACCCCGAATAGCTACCGTGCGCATCGTGGTGTCCGCTGGTGAGTGAGAAAAAGTTGCGCGGGCAAAATAGTCTTCAACTTACAACAGTTTGTTTAGTGGCTGTTTGTTGTGAGCCAGGCCCAAGTAGGTAGTAGGAAACTCAGTCCGTGAAAAAACAAACTTTATTCGAACAGCTGAGAATTACTTCATTCCCAGCGTAGTTCAACTAAATTAAAGCAAATTCCTCCCAACACAAATTCCTCAGTCCTATCACCAACCTTGGTCCAATTAGGCAAACTGCCAAAGGCCTTTCTTGGCAAAAGTTCAGAAGACATCGATACAAAATAAATGCAACAAGACGAAGCTATCAGCATTGTTTTCCGGCAAAGAGCCCAAACACCGTTGCTGGTCTTTTAAGCCTTATGGGAGGGGCCAATCATCTCTTGGCCCTACTCCCAAGTCGTCCTCTCTGCTTGAGCTGCTCTTGCCTTCTGGCAGCTCTTCTCATGAGTGCATTAGGAACAGGCTCCTCCTGTTCCTCTGCCTCACTACTGTCAGTCTCTGGAGGCTCTGGAGCCCGCACCTCACTTCCCGATGGCCCTGGTCTCACCTCAGCCTCATCACTGTCCGACTCTGTTGCCAGCTCCGCAGGCTGCTGACGGACCACAACACTGTTCAAAGTTACGACGGCACTGGAAAAAAAGTGACTTATGACCGTTTTTCAAACTTGTGGCCACTGCAGTATCCCCATGGTCACGTGATCAAAATTTGGACGCTTGGCAACTGACTTGTATCAATGACAGTTGCAATGTCCTAAGATCCCCTTTTGCGACCTTCTGACAAGCAAAGTTAATGGGGAAACCAGATCGACTTAACAACCGTGTTGCTTACTTAACAACTGCAGTGATTCACTTAACGGCAGTGGCAAGAAAGGTCCTAAAATAGGACAAAACTCACTTAATAACTTAGCAGCAGAAATTTTGGGCTCAATTGTGGTCATAAATTGAGGATTACCTGTATTGGGTTTGGGGGTCACACTTGAGTGCACCAGGGTAAAATCTGGTTGGGTGACTTTGGGCTAATCCCCAGGAGACTGTGAGTTCTAGTCCTGCCTTAGGCATGAAAGCCAGCTGGGTGACTTTCAGCCAATCACCAGGAGACTGTGAGTTTTAGTCCCGCCTTAGGCATGAAAGCCAGCTGAGTGACTTTGGACCAATCAACCAGGAGACTGTGAGTTCTAGTCCCGCCTTAGGCATGAAAGCCAGCTGAGTGACTTTGGACCAATCACCAGGAGACTGTGAGTTTTAGTCCCGCCTTAGGCATGAAAGCCAGCTGAGTGACTTTGGACCAATCAACCAGGAGACTGTGAGTTCTAGTCCCGCCTTAGGCATGAAAGCCAGCTGAGTGACTTTGGACCAATCACCAGGAGACTGTGAGTTTTAGTCCCGCCTTAGGCATGAAAGCCAGCTGAGTGACTTTGGACCAATCACCAGGAGACTGTGAGTTTTAGTCCCGCCTTAGGCATGAAAGCCAGCTGAGTGACTTTGGACCAATCACCAGGAGACTGTGAGTTTTAGTCCCGCCTTAGGCATGAAAGCCAGCTGAGTGACTTTGGACCAATCAACCAGGAGACTGTGAGTTCTAGTCCCGCCTTAGGCATGAAAGCCAGCTGGGTGACTTTGGACCAATCAACCAGGAGACTGTGAGTTCTAGTCCCGCCTTAGGCATGAAAGCCAGCTGAGTGACTTTATTTATTTTATTTATTTATTTATTTTGTCACAACATCATACAAAAAGATTATATAGTATATACACATATAAACATATATAGGAAGAAGAAAAGAAAAACAATAGGACAGGAACGGTAGGCACGTTTGTGCGCTTATGCACGCCCCTTATGGTCCTCTTAGGAATGGGGTGAGGTCAATAGTAGAAAGTTTTTGGTTAAAGCTGTTAGGATTATGGGAAGAGACCACAGAGTCAGGTAAAGTATTCCAAGCACTGATGATTCTGTTGCAGAAGTCGTATTTTCTGCAATCTAGATTAAAGCGGTTTACATTAAGTTTAAATCTATTGGTTGCCCTTGTATTATTGCAATTAAAGCTGAAGTAGTCTTTGACAGGAAGGACATTACAATAGATGATTCTGTGAGCTAAACTTAGGTCTTGTCGAAGGCGACGGAGTTCCAAGTTTTCTAAGCCTAGGATTTCAAGTCTGGTGGGATAAGGTATTTTGTTGTTTGGCTTTGGACCAATCACCAGGAGACTGTGAGTTTTAGTCCCGCCTTAGGCATGAAAGCCAGCTGAGTGACTTTGGACCAATCACCAGGAGACTGTGAGTTCTAGTCCTGCCTTAGGCATGAAAGCCAGCTGGGTGACTTTGGACCAATCAACCAGGAGACTGTGAGTTCTAGTCCTGCCTTAGGCATGAAAGCCAGCTGGGTGACTTTGGACCAATCACCAGGAGACTGTGAGTTCTAGTCCCGCCTTAGGCATGAAAGCCAGCTGAGTGACTTTGGACCAATCACCAGGAGACTGTGAGTTTTAGTCCCGCCTTAGGCATGAAAGCCAGCTGAGTGACTTTGGACCAATCACCAGGAGACTGTGAGTTCTAGTCCTGCCTTAGGCATGAAAGCCAGCTGGGTGACTTTGGACCAATCAACCAGGAGACTGTGAGTTCTAGTCCTGCCTTAGGCATGAAAGCCAGCTGGGTGACACTCTCTCAGCCCAATCCACCTCACAGGTTTTCCGTTGTAGGGAAAATAGGAGGAGGAAGAAGTATTAAATATGTTTGCTGCCTTAGGTTAGTTATAAAACTAATAAAGGTGAGATTTTTTTTTAAAAAAAACTAAAATAAATATTGTATTTTTAAAAACATTTTTTGAAAATGCGTTAAAATGGTTAATCGTAAAGTTTTAATGTTAAAAAAAAACTTTACTAGCAATACTATTTACATTAAAAAAAGAATGAATTTATATGAATAAAGAAGAGATCAAATTACCATAAATTGTGGAGAAATGTAATATAGAGGCAGAGGTCTGTAATATTTGTAACCCTGATATTTTTACACCTGCGAAGTGCCTCATCTTAGTCTCTTGCTCACCTAGAGACAGAGAAAGGAAGGATACAATATACTAGTGATAATTGTACTAATTGTTTTTAATTTGGCTGTAAACCGCCCTTTGGGAGAAGGGCGGTATAGAAATTGAAACAATAAATAAATAAATAAATAAATAAATAACAATAACAATAGCACTTGGATTTATATATATCGCTTCATAGTGCTTTCCAGCCCTCTCTAAGCGGTTTACGGAGTCAGCCTATCGCCCCCAACAATCTGGGTCCTCATTTGACTCACTTCGGAAGGATGGAAGGTTGAGTCAACCTCGAGCTGGTCAGGATCGAACTCCAGACTGTGGGCAGAGTTTGCCTGCAATACTGCACCTGCGCCACCAGGGCTCTGTGAGTTGGGTTAATAGAAGACGGATGGACCTGTCTGCATACGGCACTAAATACATGGTTTGCGCACCCTTTCCTTTTGCAGATGTTGTCAACACCGATGCCCTCTTCACCATCGGAGCCACTGGATCCCTCTTCGGATTGATCATCACAGGCTACATTGCCCATCGATGGCGGCAACGGCACAGATGGTGAACAAGCGAAAGATTTCTGTCCATCTCCTTCTGGACTTCTGGCCAGACCATGAAAACTATTCTCTGGTCTTTAAGGGCTATCAGGCAACCAAGAGGGACTCCCCTCGGACACATATGGCCAAGATTTTCTGCACTGGTCAAGATCATAGAGGTGGGAATGAAGAGCCCATTTCCAGGGTCGTTCGCCCCATCGACAGGGCAGTGGGCATTCGCTGCAGAGCTGGTGGCCGGATCCTTCTTCACGTTTTTGACGTGAACTCGGTGGAACTGTAGGTTTGAGTGCAACTGTTTATATCAGGTGCGGACAACCAGAGCCACTTGTGAAAAGTCTGAGCCAGCAACTCTATTGACTTCTACCTATACTACAAGAATCTCCCAGATAAGGTTCCATGGGACTAAAGGGGAATCAAGCTTATGCATCTTGTGACTGCAAGGACTCGAGGCTGGGTCCCTGCTTGATCCCTCCTCCCTGCCCAGCTGGGAGTTTCCCAACATTTTAGGATGGACCTATAAGGATGCCAGCTAAGATCGGCTGCTATGGTTTTGAACATTGAAGGGAGAGTAACTCAAGCGAGGTTTTCTTTCTCTCTCTCTCTCTCTCTCTCTCTCTCTCCCTCTCTCTCTCTCTCTCTCTCTTTTCTGCATATCCTGAACTTACAAGCTGTCATGTCCCACTCCTCCGCTGACGGCCGGGTCAGGGAAATCCGAATCAGGCGTGCCTCTGCAGCTCTGCCAAAGTCCTAGCAAAGTTCTCAAGGCAGGCAGGAGACCAGAAAGTGAGTTCAGCAAGATATGTTAGACTTTGCCTGAGTCAGAGAATGCCAGAAAGCAGATCCTTTATATAGGCCATGGGGTGTGGCTCCATGACTCAGCACTTATCCAGGCCTGCATCTCCCTTCCTTCTGTCACCGCCGCCTATCAATTCTTCTGAAGCGAGGGTCACTCCAGTCTGCAGCTGTTGGTAATTGACCTTCCTCAGGCTCACATGCTGTGGGGGAGGGGGAGGGGTCTAGTTGCTCCGTTTGCCTGGGCATGGAGCCAGAGCTGGGGGCTGGAGGTACTTCTTCCTCCTCAGCCTGTCTGGGCATGGAGCCAGGGCTGGGGCCAGGAGGCATACTAGGACATTCCTCAACGTTCGGAAGCAGATAAGAAGGCCCCGGCTGCGGTGAAAGCGGACGAGACACAACACAAGCGCTGGTTCTCAAATATGTACTTTCTGAAAGTTTCAGCCAGCAGGAAGTTTATTTCAGAGAAAGGCTAAATTACCTCTGGGGCTGGTGAGTATACTGAGAATTTGGAGAGCAAGATATGGGTGCTCTTGCCAAATGGCTTTAACAGAATAACAGGGTTGGAAGGGGCTTCCAATTTGAGCAGGGGACCCTATACCATTTCAGACAAAGAAGTGGATGTCCAATCCTTTCTTTAAAAACTTCCAGTGTTGGAGCGCATACAACTTCTGGAGGCAAGCGGTTCCACTCATGAATTGTTCTAATTGTCAGGAAATTCCTCCTTAGTTCCAGGTTGCTTCTCTCCTTGATTGGTTTCCAGCCATTGTTTCTTTTCTTGCCTTCAGGTCAGAGGTGGGTTTCAGCAGGTTCTGACCAGTTCTGGAGAACCGGTAGCGGAAATTTTGAATAGTTCGGAGAACCGGTAGTAAAGATTCTGACTGGCCCCGCCCCCATCTATTTTCTGCCTCCCGAGTCCCAGCTAATCAGGAGAAAATGGGGATTTTGCAGTAACCTTCCCCTGGATTGGGGAGGGAATGGAAATTTTACAGTATCTTTCCCCCGTCATGCCCACCAAGCCATGCCAGGCCCCCCTGCAAGAATCACCGTAGGAAGAAAAATATCTTTTGCTTCTAAAGCAGATGCCAAACCAGCTGCCAGCCAGGGCAGAGGGTGGTTAGGAATGCAGAGACTCCAAAAATCTGATCTCTGCTTAGCCAATGGTAGCTCAGGCTGGTAAGAAGCCTGTTATTAGAACACAGCAGCCTGCAATTACTGCAAGTCAAGCCCGGCCCAAGGTTGACTCAGCCTTCCATCCTTTATAAGGTAGGTAAAATGAGGACCCAGATTGTTGGGGGGGCAATAAGTTGACTTTATAAATATACAAATAGAATGAGACTATTGCCTTATACACTGTAAGCCGCCCTGAGTCTTCGGAGAAGGGCGGGATATAAATGTAAATTTAAAAAAAAAAATCTTACAGGGTGCTTGTGAGAATATAAAAGCAACACAAAGGACCCGCAACACCGAGCAACATTAATCCAGGGGTGGGGCTGCTGGGGGTTCGCACGGGTTCGGGAGAACCTCTAGCTAAAAGATTCTGTGCAGTTCGGAGAACCCCCAACTCCCACTCCTGGCTCGCCCCGCCCACCCTGCCCCTCCCAGGATTCCCCACACGGCCCATTTTGGATGCAGGTAAGTGCAGGTCACACATGGAGGCTCAGGGAGGATGAAAAACGGGCCTACTGGAAGTTCAGGGAGACTGGAAACGGGCCTCTGGAGCTTGGCGAGGCCGTCTACACTCTCCCGGAAGCTCGACAAAAGCCTCCGGAGCCTGGGGAGGGCAAAAACACACACACACCCCCAGTCGTGGTACAGGAGGCTGACTAGGCCACACCCACCATGGCCACGCCCATCCAGCAACTGGGCAGAGAACCCCAGGCTAAAATTTTTGAAGCCCACCCCTGCATTAATCCAGTATTTTATCTTGGGCTAGCTGGGGGCGGGGGGGTGACACAAAAGGGATCTCTGCATAGCCTCCTGTCTCAATAAATTTCACTAGAGACTTGGTCTTCTTTTTTTTTTTATCACTTTCCATTTAAGGAGGTTCCCAAGAAGCCAGACACACCGTGTACGATCTTGAACTTCTGGCAGAACAACCCATTTCCTCCCCACCCCCTTCAGCTTTTTCCTCATCTAAAATTGTGCAGTAGGTGATTGACCTGCCAGTGTTAGCCCCATTGACACTGTTACTCGGTTCATCCCAGGGGTGAAATGCTACCGGTTTGGACCGGTTCGGGCGAATCTGTAGTAAAAAAAATGCTAGTGGTTCGGGCGAACCGGTATTTTTGATGATCAGCTGGGCGACGATCGGCTGTGACGCGAGATTTATATTAGCTAGAATCGTCGGATTTCCTGCTTTTTAACTAATCTAAATCACGTGGCGCAGTGGATTCCCCCCACCCTCGCTGTTCTACTTACCTTTGCAGACTCGGAAGGCTTCAAAATGTTCCTTTTTTAGCGCTCAGTAGCAGACTTGCAGAACCGGTAGCAGACTTCAGAGGATTTCACCGCTGGTCCATCTCCTTGGCTGCTGGTGGTCCTTCTCGTCTTCTTTTTTTCCTTCCACCTTTCCCAGCATCAGAGCCGCCTCCGGAGAGTTGGGTCTTTCCATAATTTGTTCAAAGTAGGATAATTTGAGCCTGGTTGTTAGTGCCTTGAGTGACAACTTTGGATTGATTTGTTCTTTCGATCTATTTATTTGCTTTCTCAGCTGTCTGTGGTATTCTTTTAGCCCAGCCAATAAAAATGTAATAAAAAATCCTGATTCTGGTTCATTTCCATTTCAACAGGAGTGAAATCCAGCAGGTTCTGACAGGTTCTTGGGAACCGGTAGCGGAAATTTTGAGTAGTTCAGAGAACCGGTAGCGGAAATTTTGAGCAGTTCGGAGAACCGGCAAATAACACCTCTGGCTGGACCCAGGAGTGGGGTGGGAATGGAGATTTTGAAACATCCTTCCCCCAGGAGTGGGGAGGGAATGGGGATTTTGCAGTATCCTTCCCCTGCCACGCCCACCAAGCCACACCACACCCACCAAGCCATGCCCACAGAACCAGTAGTAAACAAAATTTGGATTTCACCACTGCATTTCCGTCTCTAGCTATACATTTTAATCCCTGCCTCTTTCTCCTATTACGTTAACAATTGTGTATGTTTTTTAAAGTTGTAATGCGATCATTGCAAACTTAACGGTTTTACAAACCAAGGAAATTTGGTGCTTAAGAAGTTAGATTAGGATGTCGTGAGTTTTGTTTCAAGCCCATCTTTAAGCCATCAAAATTCCCTGGGCAATTTTGGGCCTTTTTTTTCTCTCTCTCTCTCTCTCTCTCACTTCCTTGAGCTGACCTACTTGGAATTATAGATCTAGGAAAAAATGGAAGGATGGAATGCTAGGGATATAAGTAGACCTCTAATTACGACCGGAATTGAGTCCGGAATTGTGGTCATAAAGTCGTAGCATCATGTGACTGGATTCAAAGTTACAATTGGCTTTTTTACAGCGGCCATTAACTGAATGCTCCAGTGTTAAGCCCACATTTTTCCCAAAGGATATTCTTTTTACTGGAAAATAGGAAATCAGCAAAAAATATCCCGTCACAGTCATGTGATTGCAGAAGACTGAAAAAAGCCAAAACGATCAGTTAGTTGCCAAGCATGCAAAATGCAATCATGATTACTGTGTGTGTGTGTGTGTGTGTGTGTGTGTGTGTGTGTGTGTGTGTGTGTGTACACACCCGCACGGATGCTGTCCAGTGCGGGAAATCAGGAGTCCAGGCAGTTGAAATGAATATATAGGTTTGCTGTGAGCTAAATAGCCTTCTACAAGAATCTGAACTACTAACAGTCAAAGCAAATTGGTGGTAGATAAGAGCCAACGGAATTCAAGGTGGGCTGGACTTTGGTCTCTTGTGGGTGCGAAGGAACTCGAGACTGATGATGTATTTGACCCCCTCAGCCTGATCATCTCCTACACATGTATGGCAGTAGTGGATTCTGCTTACCGTCGCTACCGGTTTGGAACTGTGAGCCCGTGCGCTTGCTTGTTTCCCTCACGCGCGGCCCTTCGGCGCATGCTCAGAGCATCCGTGATGATGTCTGGGCTGGTGGGCGGGGCCTCCCACTGACGCCACTACCGCCATTGGTAGAAACCCACCATTGAGGTATGGCCATCGTAACTCCAAAAATGGATCACAAGTAGCTCTGGGAAGGTCTGTCTTAACTTTGAAGCAACCGGTTGTAAACCGAGGACTACCTTTTTATTTTTGTAAAAAGTTTATTATTTTTTTAAACACACACACAAACATACAATACATTTTTTCTGAACAGAATATTGGCCAGGTTTCAAATGTGTACAACTTTTAGTTCTCTTCCAACACATTTTATATGTTTACATTAATCTATTTTTTCCTTTTCTCTCTCATTTTTGTTTTCTTTCCTTTATTTATGTTGTATATCTATTCTTGCCCTTCGCCCTGAATTCTAATCATTTATCAACTTTCCTCTTCCCTCCCCCCCCACTTTCTCATTACTCCTTCTAGATTAAACCCTTTATTTCCAAATCAATCGTTATCAAAATTGGTATTTATAAAGTTTTATATATACTACTTATCAAACATTAAAATCATTCGTATATTTTCAACTCAAAACAATTCATATAAGGTTCAACTGTTTATAAATTTATAACTCTTTATAATAAACCATAATCAAAAAAGAAAAAAAGAAAAACTTAGTTAATCTTCATAACATAATATCATTTCTAATGCTTTAAGGCTAAAACATATGAAGAACGGTTGCAGGAACTGGGTATGTCTAGTTTAACTAAAAGAAGGACTAGGGGAGACATGATAGCAGTGTTCCAATATCTCAGGGGCTGCCACAAAGAAGAGGGAGTCGGGCTGTTCTCCAAAGCACCTGAGGGCAGAACAAAAAGCAATGGGTGGAAACTAATCAAGGAGAGATGCAACCTAGAACTAAGGAGAAATTTCCTGACAGTTAGAACAATTAATCAGTGTAACGACTTGCCTGCAGAAGTTGTGAATGCTCCAACACTAGAAATTTTTAAGAAAATGTTGGATAACCATCTGACTGAGATGGTGTAGGGTTTCCTGCCTGGGCAGGGGGTTGGACTAGAAGGCCTCCAAGGTCCCTTCCAACTCTGTTGTTATGTTATGTTAAGTAAATTCCATAATTACAATTAAAGACTTTTTATATTTCAAATTCCATTATTAATATTTAAACCATTCAATATATTGTCAGCTATTTTTTTTATTTTCTTCTTTTCTCTGTTTCTCCTCTTCTTTTTCTTTCTGTTAAAATCCTTTATTCTTTTTATTTGCCCTGTATTTCTATCCACTCTCCTGTTTTCTTGAGTTCCTTATAGGGAAACAGGACATCCCTTTAACAAATAAAGTCGATAGCCCACCTTTTGGGGGATACCTGGACTGCATCCCCACAGGTTGTTTTGGGAAACAGTTTTCCTTGTCTTTTTCTGTTGAGCTGCTCGCTTGCTGGCAAATCAAGACATTTCTTTTGTGCAATAGGCAGTTAATATATGGACTTTGTTATCAGAAGGTGTAGCCTTCTGAAGCCACTTTTCATTCAGTTATGGAATCTGGCAGGGGTGAAACGCTCCCGGTTTGGACCGGATCGCCCAATCCGGTAGCGATGGCAGGGGGTGGTTCGGAGAACCGGTAGCAAAAATCCCTGCCCCCACTCCCCGCCCATGCCCAGCTGAGCCACGCGATTGTTAGAGGGTTTTTTGTTTTTTTACTTTTAAGAGCATTTAAAAGCATTTTTTTAAAAAGTTTTTTTAAAAAAGCCTCTGATGATCGCATGGCTCAGCTGGGATCGTCAGAGCCCTTTAAAAGCTTTTTTTTTTTTACAACCTCTTCGACTGAAGTGGTTGTAGAAAAATGCTTTTAAAGAGTTCTGACGACCAGGCAACTCAGCTGGGATCATCAGAACCCTTTAAAAGCATTTTTTTTCTGCAACCTCTTCAGCCGAAGAGGTTGTAGAAAAAATGTTCTTAAAAGGCTCCTCTGGTGATCCCAGCTGAGTTGCCTGATCATCAGAGGCTTTTAAAAGCATTTTTAAACAACCTCTTTGGCCGAAGAGGTTGTAAAAAAAATGCTTTTAAAAGGAAGGGAAAAAAAGTTGGCCACGCCCACCCAGTCACATTATCCCCCCACCAAGCCACACCCACAGAACCGGTAGTAACAAATTTTACATTTTACCCCTGGAATCTGGTCTAATGGTCAATTCTGAAGACCGCCCTAACACTCCTGGGCTTGGGAAAATCTTTTGGAGAGCATCTTGGGTACCCAAATGCAGATAACCACCAGAAGACAGCAAAGAGTTAAAAGTTTCCACATCACTTGGTGTTTCCATTAAATTGCGTGTGGACAATGCTAGAATTTGCAGGACGGATTCCAAAGGAAAAAAAACAAAATGCCAAGAGAGACGCCAGGACTTGAACAAAAGTTTTTTTTGTTTTTTTTTTAAAGTTTATTAAGAAATTGCCCAGAAATATTTACCACTACAGGAGGATATATGACCCCAGTAAGTCCAAACTGGCGGGGAAAGTTCATGTTCCTGAACTTCAGTCACAAGGAAGTTAGGGGGAAAGGCTCTCTTATCTCCTATCCTGGCAATCTTATAGCCCTTTTCCCCACTCGTCCATCCTGGTTCGGGAATAATTAGCAAGGGGAAATCAATGTTAGCATTTGCCTTCAGTGGAAAGGAAGAGAATAAGCAAGCACACAATGAGGAACAGACATTTATTTATTTATTTATTTATTTATTTATTTTGTCACAACATCATACAAAAAGATTATATAGTATATACACATATAAACATATATAGGAAGAAGAAAAGAAAAACAATAGGACAGGAACGGTAGGCACGTTTGTGCGCTTATGCACGCCCCTTATGGTCCTCTTAGGAATGGGGTGAGGTCAATAGTAGAAAGTTTTTGGTTAAAGCTGTTAGGATTATGGGAAGAGACCACAGAGTCAGGTAAAGTATTCCAAGCACTGATGATTCTGTTGCAGAAGTCATATTTTCTGCAATCTAGATTAAAGCGGTTTACATTAAGTTTAAATCTATTGGTTGCCCTTGTATTATTGCAATTAAAGCTGAAGTAGTCTTTGACAGGAAGGACATTACAATAGATGATTCTGTGAGTTAAACTTAGGTCTTGTCGAAGGCGACGGAGTTCCAAGTTTTCTAAGCCTAGGATTTCAAGTCTGGTGGGATAAGGTATTTTGTTGTTTTCAGAGGAATGGAGAACTCTTCTTGTAAAATATTTCTGGACACGTTCAATTGTATTGATGTCAGAGATGTGGTGAGGGTTCCAAACAGGTGAGCTGTATTCTAGAATTGGTCTAGCAAATGTTTTATATGCTCTGGTTAGTAGTGTGGTGTTTTGGAAAAGAAGCTACGCAAAATTAGGTTTACAACTCTTAGAGCTTTTTTGCTATGTAGTTGCAGTGGGCTTTGGCACTTAGATCATTTGACATGAAAACTCCAAGGTCTTTAACGGGATGGGGTCGTCTGTAAGGTAATGTCCATCTAGTATGTACTTAGTTTTAGAGTTCTTTTTCCTATATGTAAGACTGAGCATTTGCTGGTTGAAATTTGGAGCTGCCAATTTTAGACCAAGCGGTTAGATGGTCAAGGTCGTTTTGAATGATAGAAGTGTTGTCTGTGGTGTTAAATAGTTTGACATCGTCAGCAAAGAGAACACAATTACTTGAGATATGGTCACAAAGATCATTAATGTATAGAATAAAGAGTGTTGGTCCAAGGACGCTGCCTTGAGGAACGCCACTCTTGACAGGAACAGGATTTGATAAAGCATTGCCAATTTTGACCACTTGTTGTCTGTTAGACAGAAAAGCAGATATCCATTTGTGGAGGGGTCCTGAGATGCCATAGGATGTTAGTTTAAGGAGAAGTTTATCGTGTACTACTGAGTCAAAAGCTTTGCAGAAGTCTATGTAGATTGCATCTATTGATTTGCCTTGATCTAGATTTGAAGTCCATATGTTTTGCCAGTGGAGAAGTTGTAAGTTACATGATAACTTTTTCCTGAAACCAAATTGTTTGTTGGAGAGTAGGTTGTTAGTTTCTAAGTGTGAGGTAATGGATTGATTGATGATAGATTCCATGACTTTGCAGGTGACGCAGCAAAGGGAGATCGGTCTGTAGTTTTCGACTAAGCTGGGGTCTCCTTTTTTGAAGATGGGGATGACTGTGGCTAGTGACCAAAGTTTGGGAAGAGAACTGGTAGTGAAAGCTTTATCAAAGATAATACTTAGGGGTTCAGCTATATTAATGGAAAGTTTTTTTAAGAAATATGCACATAGACCATCAGGTCCAATAGAAAGCGATGGTTTTAAGTTGTGAAGAGCTTTACCAACGTTGTCTTCTGTGAAATCTATATGAGTTAAATCATCATAGTCATTGCTGGTTCGTTTGTGGAATATTGGATATGTGTTATCGGAGTTAACAAAAACTGAGCCAAAGAAAATGTTGAAGAGGTTTGCTTTGACTTTGCTTTGACATGGGAAGGAATGACTTGGCACTAGCAGGCTCCCTGGCCTGGCCCTTTGAAGATACAAAAGGAATGAAATTGATTACGATTAACCCAATTTCAAATAGCAGGGCAAGCTGCCCCTGGGCCTGGGTGCTAATTAACTACCGTATTTATGTAATGTATTACTGTGTCTTTTGTATGAAGGCATGCATTAAACAGTGAAAACATGAAATGGATATCTGAAATTCCAATCCAGTTTTGAAGCATTATAAAAGCAGTTGTTCTATAAGTCTTTACTTTTAAATTAATTTGTGGGTAAATCTTTTTTATATATATATGTTTTAAATGACAGAACTTTTCTGTCTTCTCCTGATAGATTCAAACTTCTTATGCAGACTTCTGTCAAATTTTCACAAATAAATTTTCACAAATAAAGGGGAAGGGGGTTTTATTGCATAATTACTTCATCTACCAGAGAAGTAGTGATAGTAGCAATAGTATAACACTAATAATATCACTGAACACTTATAAGCAGTTTGGATGGAGATTGTACAATAATAATATAATAATATTAAGTAAATAATATTATGCAAGTTCAAGTCCCACCAGGCCCAAGGTTGACTCAGCCTTCCATCCTTTATAAGGTAGGTAAAATGAGGACCCAGATTGTTGGGGGCAATAAAAGTTGACTTTGTATATAATATACAAATGGATGAAGACTATTGCTTAACATTGTGTAAGCCACCCTGAGTCTTCGGAGAAGGGCGGGATATAAATTTAAATAAAATAAAATAAAATAAATAAATAAATATTTTTTGGAGTATAAGATACATTTACTGGTCTGATCTGATTTACCTCACCAAAAAATATTGTTGTTATATATTATATTATATCCTGGACATAAACTGTTTCAACTCCTACCCTCAAAACGACGCTATAGAGCACTGCACACTAGAACAACTAGACACAAGAACAGTTTTTTCCCGAAGGCCATCACTCTGCTAAACAAATAATTCCCTCAACACTGTCAAACTAGTGACTAAATCTGCACTACTATTAATCTTCCCATCGTTTTCATCACCAATCTCTTTCCACGTATGACTGTATGACTGTAACTTCACTAAGGGTTAAATTGCAACCTATGACCATCATTTCTGTTGTAAATGTTGTACCTTTGATGAAGGTATTTTTTTTCTTTTTCTTTTCTTTTATGTACACTGAGAGCATATGCACCAAAGCAAATTCCTTGTGTGTCCAATCACACTTGGCCAATAAATTCTATTCTAATTCTAATTCTAAAAGGGGGTGAAAATTTAGGTGCGTCTTATATACCGAATGTAGTCCCTCCCACCCATTGGCCCCCACCCTTTGGCCTCTGTCTCCCAGCAATTTACCTCCTTGCAGCAAACAGAAAGAAGAAACAGCCCATTTCAGCTTCAGCACAGCCTAATTAGCACAAGCTGATTGTCCCTTGGATCGGCCTCCCGACTCTCAGCTTTTTCAGGCTGCAGGGATTGCCATGGTCTATTGCTGCACAGGCCTCTGCTGCTTGCTGCAAGGAGGTAAATTGCTGGGAGCAGGTTTTTTTTTTCTTGTGCTAATCAAGCTATGCTGAAAACGAAAATGAAAATAAAGCAGGCTGTTTGCTGCAAACAGCTGTTTGCTGCAAGGAGGCAAGACTGCTGGGAGGCAGATTTATTGTTCTTGTTTACCTCACCAAAAAAGGTAGGTGTGTTTTATAGTCCGGAGCGTCTTACACGGTAATCAAAGTTGCAGAGCTGAGTTAACTTGCCGTTAGCACCTTTCAGGGAAGCACAGTCACCAGCAAAGAAAATTGAGGAAGAAGTAGCTTGTCCTCTCTGCAAGGGACAAAATTTTGAGAAAAAGGGAAATGGGGGGTCAGTTGCAAACAGATCATAGGCACATATGTGCGAGGGGAGCCTTTACCTTTCTTTAGGTAGGTAGAGGTAGGTAGGTAGATGATAATCAGATACAAAGGTGATCTACATTTTTAAAATGCTGACTGATCACCCCATCTGATTTATGATCTTATGAGTTTCAGACCACCTGTCCATTCAGAGATAATGGAGAAGAGTTTTTTATCTCTATACAGAGAATACGCAACAGGAAGCAACTCACAGTATTTTTTTTAATGGAAGCTACATACATTTTAGTGTAGGTTTCATTTCTTGTAACAAAATAGGGCTATTTGTCACTGGTTACCACTGATGCTTCTTTTTTAAAAAATGCAAAACTAAGTATATATATATATATATATATATACACATGTAGGTCTTTGGTCATTCGGGTTTTCTCCCGCGTAAAATTGGAAGTGTCTTGGCGACGTGTGTGTGTGTGTGTGTATATATATATATATATATATATATATATATATATATATATATATATATATATATATATATATATATATATATATATATATATATGTAGGTCTTTGGTCATTCGGTTTTCTCCGTAAAATTGGAAGTGTCTTGGCGTTTCGATAAGTCTCATTCGTCATCTTCAGGCTTCAGCTTCGTGCTTCTGGGAGCAATGTGTGATCACAGCTGTTTCTTCCTTTTAACTGCTAGTGGGGGTTTGAACTGATTGGGTGGGAGCTTGGCTGTGCTCTGATTGGATGGGGTTTTTTTGTGCTCTGATTGGCTGGGGGGGTGTTCTGTTTGGGTGGGGGCTTGGTTGTGCTCAGTTTAGTCTGTGTTGCAGGGGGATTTGAGCTGGTGAGCTGCATAGCTGTTGTTTGGCTTTGTGGTCGTGCTACATCTTCATAGTGGGTGTCAGTCTGCTGCATGTATGGATTGGTGGAGTTTGAAATGGCTAATGTTGCAGCTGTGGTCTGGCTTCTGGTCCTTGGTCGTGCTTCATGATCAGTGTGGGTTTGGGTCTGCTTTCTGGGTGGATGTGCGGTGGTGACATCCTGTGTGAACCTCGTGAGTGTGGGTCTGGTGTCATTCCTCGTGTTAGGGACTCGTTTGTCAATAAGGGCAGGTTTCCAAATGGCTGGTAGGCGGGAGGTATCATCTCGTTTGTTCATGCTGTGTGGGCGTTTTTCTATCTCAATGGCTTCTCTGATTATTCTGTTGTTAAAGTGTTCAGTTTTGGCGATAGTTCTGGTCTTTTTAAAGTCAATATCGTGTCCTGTGACTTTAAAGTGTTGGACCAGGGAAGAAGTTTGGGGCAGGCGGTGCATGAGATTTCATATACATGCACCGCCTGCCCCACCACATACATCGGACAAACCAACAGAAGAATAAGTGCATGCATTGAAGAACACAAGAACTCAGTCAAAGAAGAGGAACCAATTTTACGCGGGAGAAAACCCGAATAACCAAAGACCTACATATATATATAGTCAAATCCATCATTCCAAATTTAGACCTACATATATATATAGTCAAATCCATCATTCCAAATTTAATGATTAGCTTCCATACCCAATGCGGACTCAAAATAGATGGAATTCAACAATCCCTAAGCCGGATGATAGGTTCGTTTGGCCATGGTTAGGGCTAACTGCAGCAAGCTACAAAAATGTCTGTGGAGATTCCCAGAAAAAGCACCATTGGGACACGCTACAAAAAACTTAGATTGAGACCAGGGTTGTATAATTGGGAAGTCTAGCCAAAATCCCCATCATTTTTCCATTAATTGTTCTCACTGTCAGGAAATTTCTCCTTAGTTCTAAGTTGCTTCTCTCCTTGATTAGTTTCCACCCATTGCTTCTTGTTCTACCCTCAGGCACTTTGGAGAATAGCTTGACTCCCTCTTCTTTGTGGCAGCCCCTGAGATACTGTATAGGAACACTGTTATCATGTCACCCCTAGCACTTTTCATTAAACTAGACCTACCCAATTCTCTAGCAAAGGAAAACACTCAGTTTTACAAAAACCGTATTACCTATGTTTGGGTGTGGTTTCAAAAGGCACGACATGGTCTTTTGACCGAAGGAAGAAGGCATCGTGAAGTATTCAAAAGCTCACTTACAGCTCAAACTTGACTCGACGTTTACCGTGGCCAAAATGGGGAGGTAGTTCTCGACTTACAACCATTTGCTTAGTGACTGTTCAAAGTTACAATAGCACTGACTTATGTGACTTATGACCGAATCTCACACTCGTGACTATTGCAACATCCCCGTGGTCCTGCGATCAAAATCTGGGCACTTTGCAACTGACACGTATTTATGACAGTTGCAGACCCCCGGGGTTATGTGATTGCCATGTGTAATCTTCCCAGCCAACTTCCAACAGGCAAAGTCAACGGGGAAGAGTGTTGTGTCTTGCCCGCCCTCAGAGCAGCCGGGGCCTTCTTACCTGCTCCCGAACACTGAGGAATGTATGCCTCCCGGCCCAAGTCCTGGCTCCATGCCCACACAAACTGCAGAAGAAGGAGCATCTCCCGGCCCCAGCCCTGACTCCATGCCCAGGCAAACGGAGCAGCTAGACCCCTCCCCCTCCTCCACAGCAGGTGAGCCTGAGGAAAGTTTACTTCCAACAACAGCTGATTGGAGTAATCCTCGCATCAGAAGATTGGATAGGCGGAGGCAACAGAAGGAAGGGAGGGGCAGGCCTTAATGAGTGCTGAGTCATGGAGCCACACCCCATGGCCTATATAAAGGATCTACTTTCTGGCAGTCTCTGAGTCAGGCAAAAGTCGAACTTATCTTGCTGAAGTCACTTACTGGTCTCCTGCCTGCTCTGAGGACTTTGCTAGGACTTTGGGCAGAGCTGCAGAGGCAAGCCTGATTCGGATTTCCCTGACCCGGCCGTCAGCGGAGGAGTGGGACATGACAAAGAGCCAGATTCGCTTAACAACTGCACGATTCATTTAACCGCTGAAATGATTCATTAAAAACGGTGGCAAACAAGGACATTGTCAGACCTGGAAGCCATCGTTTACAGTTGGGACCTTCAGGCCTGCCACATTCTCTACTGTGGGAAACTGGGAGGGGAGGTTATATAGAGTGTGGGTGATATGTAGTCAAAATAGCATTCTTTTCTCAGAGAGTCAAGGCCATAGTGCCCTGCAAGAGGTGACTGGGAGGTATCTTGTTTTGGATGGTGCCCGATTGGATCATGTGATGGACATGTGGGTGCTGGGCAGGGACTTGGACTTTCTTTTGGGTGGGAAAAACCTGGAAACTTTCAGATTTGGGTTTTCCCAGGTGTGCCAATATGACATCTCTAATAAAATGGAACTTTGAGGAACTTCTAGCCTCGAAGTCTTCTTTCGTTGGGAGTGTCACTTGGAATCCTGACATTAACCCAAATCTGACAGACGTAAAATGGGGCAAGACTCACTTAACAACCTGGCCTTAATTAAGCAATAGAAATTTGGTGCCTGACTGTGGTCGTGAAGTCGAGGACTCCCTGTAAATGTGTCTCACTGAATAGCAAAGCGAGACCAGAAACCAATCCGAGTTGGAAAACAATGCAGAGAACTCATCCAGATCCTGTGGGGAGAAAAAAATATAGGAAGAAAAAGTTTTAATTTCCTGCTCCCAGTCCGTGGTGGTAGTGCCTCCATCCAGACTGGATCCAGGGCCAGATAAAAAAAGAAGTGAACAACCATCGTCATACTACTTTTGACGGGAACCCAATCTCTTTAATTAGAAGCAGTACAAGAGGTCGGCCCTTGAGTCATCCAAATGACCTTTTTTGTGTTATTGTCGATTGTGTGGAATCAACCAGGCAGGGCCCAAAGCAGATAAATCAAGGCCCACTTCAGAGTGGTGTATTATATAAACAGTCACGTAATGGAGAGCATAATAATAATAACAATAACAGAGTTGGAAGGAACTTTGGAGATCTTCTAGTCCAACCCTCTGCCCAGACAGGAAACCCTACACCACTTCAGACAACATCTTCTGAAAAATTTCCAGTGTTGGAGCATTCACAACTTCTGGAGGCAAGTCGTTCCACTGATTAATTGTTCTAACTGTCAGGAAATTTCTCCTTAGTTCTAGGTTGCTTCTCTCCTTGATTAGTTTCCACCCATTGCTTCTTGTTCTACCCTCAGGTGCTTTGGAGAACAGCCCAACTCTTTCTTCTTTGCGGTCCTTGAGATATGGTGAGCTATAAGAAGCCTGTTATTAAAACCAGCTGCCTGCAATTACTGCAGGTTCAAGCCCCACCAGGTCCAAGGTTGACTCAGCCTTCCATCCTTTATAAGGTAGGTAAAATGAGGACCCAGATTGTTGGGGGGGCAATAAGTTGACTTTGTAAATATACAAATAGAATGACACTATTGCCTTACACACTGTAAGCCGCCCTGAGTCTTCGGAGAAGGGCGGGATATAAATGTAAACAAAACAAAAAAAAATATTGGAAGACTGCTATCATGTCACCCCTAGTCCTTCTTTTCATTAAACTAGACATACCCCGTTCCTGCAACCGTTCTTCATATGTTTTAGCCTCCAGTCCCCTAATCATCTTTGTTGCTCTTCTCTGCTCAGCATCTTTTTTACATGCATTTCTTTGCATCTCATCAAATAAAGTGAGCGCCACTCCTCTAAACAAGGTATATTGAAAGAGTCGCAGTGGCGCAGTGGTTAAGAGTGCAATACTGCAGGCTACTTCTGCTGACTGCCGGCTGCCTGCAATTTGGCAGTTCAAATCTCACCAGGCTCAAGGTTGACTCAGCCTTCCATCCTTCCGAGGTGGGTAAAAATGAGGACCCAGATTGTTTGGGGGAGAAGAGGCTGACTCTGTAAACCACTTAGAGAGGGCTGTAAAGCACTGTGAAACGGTATATAAGCAGTGGTGGGATTCAGCCAGTTCGCACCACTTTGGGAGAACCGGTTGTTAACTTTCTAAACAATTTGGCAAACTGGTTGTTGGAAGAAATCATTAGGGCAGAGAACCGGTTGTTAAATTACTTGAATCCCACCACTGTATATAAGTCTAAGTGCTATTGCTGTATATGCACATTTCCCCAAAAATAAGACCCTGTTTTATGGTGTGTGGGTTTTTTTCTTTTGAACCTCGAAATAAGCGCTTGGCCTTATTTTCAGGGAGGTCTTATTATTTTGGGGCGCAGGGAACAAGACAGGACTTGTCTTGCCAACTTACTTGATTTCCAGCTCTGTCTCCCTAACCCTAACCAGAGGAAATGGTGGGGACTGGCTGCACATGCATCTAAATATTTTCGGGGGGGGGGCTTATTTTAGTGCATGTGCTCAAAAGTCCGATTGGGCTTATTGTCCGGGGAAGTCTTGTTTTCAGGGAAACAGGGTACACATTTCAGGAAAGGTAGATAGTTGGGGTGGGGGGGAGAAGCATACCTCCATACAGGGCGTGTCAAATTTTTCAACTTTCAATTTTCAAACGTTAGGGGTACTCAAAAGGTGTGACATTGGGGGTGAGTCATTGGCCCCGATGGAGAAGGTACGCAACCTGGGCGTGCTCCTGGATGGCCGGTTGTCCTTTGAAGATCATTTGGCGACCGTCTCCAGGAGAGCATTTTATCAGGTTCGCCTGATCCGCCAGTTGCGTCCCTTCCTGGACCGGGATGCCTTATGCACGGTCACTCATGCTCGTTACCTCGCCTGGACTACTGCAATGCTCTCTACATGGGGCTCCCTTGAAGAGCACCCGGAGACTTCAGCTAGTTCAGAATGCGGCTGGCTGGTTATTGAGGGAGCGTCGAGCTCCCACATAACACCTATCCTGCAGACTGCACTGGCTACCTGTTGTTTCCCGGTGCGCTCAAGGTATTGGTTACCACCTTTAAAGCGCCCATGGCTTAGGACCGGCTATCTACGGGACCGCCTACTGCCAACCTCTATCTCCCATCGTCCGGTGCGTTCTCACAGAGAGGGACTCCTCAGGGTGCCGTCAGCCAAACAGTGTCGACTGGCGGCCCCAGGGGAGGGCCTTCTCTGTGGGGCCCACCCTGTGGAACGAACTTCCCCTCGGACTTCGACAACTACCGGACCTTAGGACCTTTCGCCGCGAACTTAAAACTTATTTATTTCGTATGGCTGGACTAGCTTGATTTTTACTTTTAAATTTTAAATTTGATGGGTTTTTAAAGTTTTATAATCTTATGGAGGTGTATGTTATTTTAATATTTGGGCACATTTAAATTAGTTTTTTAAGGGATATTTTAACTATTGTGTATATTTGTATTTTATCTGCCTGTTCACCGCCCTGAGTCCTTCGGGAGAAGGGCGGTATACAAATTAAAATATTATTATTATTATTATTATTATTACATGCATGGAGATTGTATTTTGGTTGCTTTAATACAGGGGTAGTCAACCTTTTTATACTTACTGCCCACTTTTGTTATCTCTGTTAGTAGTAAAATTTTCTAACCGCCCACCGGTTCCACAGTAATGCGCCGTGTATCGTCGTCTGCGCATGCCTCTCGCGCATCGTGGATTGGGTTTGGGGGAGGGGCGCCGGCTACCAGCTCTGCTTGTCTGTTACAGCTGGGTGGTGTGGGGGGAGATGCGCGAGCTATTCTGGGACGAGGCTCTTTTGTTTGCGGTCGCACTATAGCGCCATTTAGTTTCACTTACGTAACGTGAACTAAACTTATGCGCGGGCGATACAAATAGTATGTTTTCAAAAATTTAAATTGTCACGGGGAATTTTATGAAAACCTCATGAAAATGTTTTTAAATAATGCTATGAAATTTTTTTAAAAAGTCAATTAAATTAAAAAAAAGGAAAGTGCTTCGGTATCGGACAAAACCCAGTAGTGGGCGGTAGGGGCCAGGTTGACTACCACTGCTTTAATATAACGTAGACGTGCTGGGTAAGTCACTCCATAAATATAACTTTTTAATGTGTTGTTTCATTTTGAGAGGAATAAAAAATAATAGATCTGGGAGGGTCACTTCCTGCTCTTCTGCGGTTTACTGGCAGTCCTTGACTTACAACCATTCTTTTAGTGACTGTCGAAGACTCCCTGAATTGTTTGATCACGTGCTGTCAGATGCATTTCATATACAGCCAGTCCTTGACTTACAACCATTTGTTTAGTGACCGTTCGAAAGTAACAACAGCACTGAACAGAGCGATTTAGGTCCGTTTCTCACACTTAAAAAGACCGCTGCAGCTTCCCCATGGTCACGTGATCGAAAATCGGATGCTTGGCAACTGGCGTGTATTTGTGACAGTTGTAGTGTCCCCGGGGTCACGCGATCCCCTTTTGCGACCTTCTGACACGCAAAACCAGATTCCCTTAACAACCCGTCTTACCAACTTAACAACTGCGGCGATTCACTTAAGAACTGTGGCAAGAAAGGTCGTAAAATGGGGGAAACGCCTTTAACAACTGCCTCACTCAGCAACGGGAATTTCGGCCTCAACTGCGGTCTTAGGTTGAGGACTACCTGTGCAATCTTTTTTTTTTCTTTTTTAAAGGCAATTGTCTTAAGTGAGAAGAAACAGGTTTTGGGTTTTTTTTGTTTTATTTTTTTTTTGTTTTTTTGCATTTATATCCCGCCCTTCTCCGAAGACTCAGGGCGGCTTACACTATGTTAGCAATAGTCTTCATCCATTTGTATATTATATACAAAGTCAACTTATTGCCCCCAACAATCTGGGTCCTACCTTATAAAGGATGGAAGGCTGAGTCAACCTTGGGCCTGGTGGGACTAGAACCTGCAGTAATTGCAGGCAGCTGTGTTAATAACAGACTGTCTTAGCAGTCTGAGCCACCAGAGGTTAAAAAAAGGAGGGGGAGAGACAATTTAGGGGTCTTTGGCATCTTAAGGACCAATTCATGGGTTGCCTTGGAAATATTCCGGTAAGATTTATAACAGGCTGGGGGGGTAAACTAAGTGTTTAATCAACTCTAAGGTTATGTCAAATTTCTTAGGTTTTGATTTGATTTAAAGGATGTCATTCGTCCCAAGAGCCACAGTGGCGCAGTGGTTAGAGCAGGGGGTCTCCAATTTTGGTCCCTTTAAATCTTGTGGACTTCAACTCCCAGAGTTCCTCAGCTGAGGAACTCTGGGAGTTGGAGTCCACAAGTCTTAAAGGGACCAAGGTTGGAGACCCCTGGGTTAGAGTGCAGTACTGCAAGCTATTTCTGCTGACTGCCGGCTGCCGGCAATTTGGCAATTCGAATCTCACGAGGCTCAAGGTTGACTCAGCCTTCCATCTTTCCGAGGTGGGTAAAACGAGGACCCAGATTGTTGGGGAAAATATGCTATAAACCAGGGTATCAACCTTGGTCCTTTAAGACTTGTGGACTTCAACTCTCAGAGTTCCTCAGCCAGCTTTTGCTGGCTGAGGAACTCTGGGAGTTGAAGTCCACAAGTCTTAAAGGGACCAAGGTCGGAGACCCCTGCTATAAACTGCTTAGAGAAGGCTGTAAAGCACGGTGAAGCGGTATATAAGTCTAAGTGCTATTGCTATCCATCTGAAAACGTGATGTTCCTCAGTCAAAACAACAACAACAACAATAAATGTTTTCCAAACATGCCAGGCCTAATCGAAACAGTTTGATTGGCATTTGGGATTCTTCTCTTGCTGGTTCCTCGTTTTTAATTTTTAATTTTTTTGTAAAAATGAAGGCAACACACCAATTTTGGCAGAGGGGCGGGAAAAGATGTAGGAATGGGTTGTGGGTGTTCTCTGAGCTTAGTGGTTTCCTTGCCGACGTCTCGCTACCCTACTAGGTAACCTCATCAGTCAAAGGGGACACCTCCGTTTTCGTCTGCTGGCTCTTCTACAAGTCGTTTAGGAAGAATAGTCTCATTTGCAAGCTTTTTTCTCAATGAGAAGACGGCCGTTGCCCACCTCGCAAGGTCTTCGGGCACCCTGAGACAGGGAAGGGAGGGTCGTTGACGGATCCCGCAAGCCCCTTTGCCCAACCTCTGGCCCTAAGAGTGTGTTGTGTCTGCTGCAGCCCCCGAGCCGAGCCTCCTGGCTGAGAGTGACTCAAGAGAGTGAGGGAGAAGAGATGACATGGCTTCCCTCTGCGGGACCTTCCTCGCTGGCTCCGCTCCAGGTCCCAGAGGCAGGCCAGGTGGAGGAGGAGGAGCTGACACGGCCTCTTTCCCCCGACCCCTCCTCCTCCTCCCTGGCGGAGCTCCAAGAGCCAGCTGAGGAGAATCAATTGTGGCTAGATGCAAGGCAGCGACGCCGAGTGAAGCGTGCGCAGCAAAAGGAAGGGGCCGGCCCATGGAGTGCTGAGTCACGAAGCCACACCCAACAGGGTATAAAAGTGGGTGGAGTTGCCTTTGGGCTCCGTGACGGACAAAAACAGACTTTTGGGAGCTTTGGCTGTGCTATTTTGTGATTCAGACTTTGGCTTCTGTTTATTCCTGAACTGCAATTACGCTGGTCTGAGGAGAACTTGGCAGGCAATCGCAGGTTCGTTGCCAGAACTGTTATCTGTTGTCGGAGTAAATTGCTGGCAAAGATAGTCACCTCGCGTGTCTTTTTGGTTGTGGTTGGGAGGGGACAGTACAGAGTGCAACCTGCGGACGTGCTTCAGAAGGTTGGACTTGTGATTGAAAGACTTGGGGCAGTGCTTGCAGCGGAAGGCGGGGTACTTTTGGTGGGTGCGCTGGTGCTGCAGGAAGGTGGAACGATGCGTGAAGGTTTTGGGACACTGGTCGCAGCGGTGGGGACGCTCGCCCGTGTGGACCCGCTCATGTTCTTTGACCGAGGCTTCCCACTTGAAGCGCCGGCTGCAGTGGGAGCAGGCGAAGGGCTTTTCCTGAGTGTGGATCCGCAGGTGTTTCACCAGGCAGGAGGTCCGCTTAAAGCGCTTGGGACACAAATGGCAGGGGAAGGGGGCCTCGTCCGAGTGCACCTTGGCGTGCTTGCCCAGGTCAGCCTGCAGCTTGAAGCGTTTCCCGCAGAGCCGGCAGCGGAAGGGCCGCGTGGCCGTATGCACCAGGCGGTGCTTAATGAGGTCAGCGCAGCGGGTGAAGGACTTCTGGCAACGCTGGCACTGGTACGGGCGCTCCCCCGTGTGGATGCGCTGGTGTTCCCGGAAATTGGACGGGTGTTTGATGTCCTTCCCGCAGACGTCGCAGTGGTGGAGCTCCAGGTCTGGGGCAACCACTTGGGGACGCTTCCTCTTCGGCTTCCAAACGGCCTTCTTCCTCCTTTTCCGCAGCCTGGTTTTGGGAGAGCTCATCCGGGGGTCCATGAATCGCCTGGAGAAGCGGGAGAAAAAGGCCACAGCGCACCGTTAAGCCTTTCTCACAGATTTCTTACCGCCAAAAATATTTTCTGGACTGGATTCACATGATGATACACACCAAAAATGAGTGACAGTGAGCGAACAGGGCTAGTCCTCGACTTACAACCATTCGTTTAGCGACTGTCCGAAGTTACAACGGCACTGAAAAAAAGTGACTTACGACCGGGTTGTTGTTGTTGGGTTGTTGGGGGACACAGACTTCAGAGGATAATTAGAACTGCGGAGAAAATGGTTGCTGCCAACCTGCCTTCCACTGAAGACCTGTGTACTGCACGAATCAAGAAGAGGGCCATGGAAGTGTTTACAGATCCCTCACATCCGGGACATGAACTGTTTCAACTCCTGCCCTCAAAACAACACTGTGGAGCACTGCAGGCCGGAGCGACTGGACACAAGAACAGTTTTTTCCCGGGGGCCATGACTCTGCTAAACAAATAATTCCCTCAACACTGTCAAACTATGTACTAAATCTGCACTACTATTAATCTTCTCATCGTTCCCATCACCAATCTCCTTCCACTTATGACTGTATGACTGTAACTTTGTTGCTGGCAATCCTTATGATTTATATTGATCTATTGACCATCATTTTTGTTGTAAATGTTGTACCTTGATGAAGTTATCTTTTCTTTTATGTACACTGAGAGCCTATGCACCAAAGACAAATTCCTTGTGTGTCCAATCACACTTGGCCAATAAAAAATGCTATTTTATTCTATTCTATTTTTGCAACATGGTCACGTGATCGAAATTCGGACACTCGGAAACTGGCATGTATTTATGACGGTTGTGGCATGCCAGGGTCACGTGATCCCCTTTTGCGAACTTCTGACAAAGTCAATGGGGAAGCTAGATTCGCTTAACAGCCGTGTTCCTAACTTCACAACTGCAGTGATTCGCTTAACGACAGTGGCAAGAAGGGCCGTAAAATGGAGCAAAACTTACTTAAGTGTCTTGCTTAGCAACAGAAGTTTTGGGGTCCATTGCAGTCGCAAGTTGAGGACTACCTGTAAAATCATAGCTGGAAGGGTTAACTCAACAAGTAGCAAAGAGCTGCCTTTGTATGACAGGATAAGCCCAAGATGACAGAATACAATTCAGCTAATATCTGTGTATCAAAAATAACAATTCAGTGTGCCTTACCCCAACTGCATTCCTACAGGCAGTTCTCACAACTATTCGTTTAAACAGGCTAAAACATATGAAGAACGGTTGCAGGAACTGGGTATGTCTAGTTCAGGAATCAGCAACCTGCAGCTCTGGAGCCGCATGTGGCTCTTTCACCCCTCTGCTGCAGCTCCATCGCTCAAAATATGCGTCACAACTGCCAATGTGCGACACCCACCGATGCGCAATTTATTAAACTTTTTGACCTCCCGTAGGCCGAGCATGGATAAATCCAAGAAAAGAAAAGTTTCAGAAGAAAACAGAATCTTTAATTCGACTACATATGCTCGTTTTGTGGCCGCTCAGGAAATAGTCAGGCACGGGAAAGGTTTTGTGGCTCCCAGTGTTTTCTTTTCTGTGGGAAACGGGTCCAAATGGCTCTCTGAGTGTTTAAGGTTGCCGACCCCTGGTCTACTTTAATGAAAAGAAGGACTAGGGGAGACATGATAGCAGTCTTCCAATATCTCAGGGGCTGCCCCAAAGAACATAACATAACATAACAACAGAGTTGGAAGGGACCTTGGAGGCCTTCTAGTCCAACCCCCTGCCCAGGCAGGAAACCCTACACCATCTCAGTCAGATGGTTATCCAACATTTTCTTAAAAATTTCCAGTGTTGGAGCATTCACAACTTCTGAAGGCAAGTCGTTCCACTTATTAATTATTCTAACTGTCAGGAAATTTCTCCTTAGTTCTAAGTTGCTTCTTTCTTTGATCAGTTTCCACCCATTGCTTCTTGTTCTACCCTCAGGTGCTTTGGAGAACAGCCCGACTCCCTCTTCTTTGTGGCAGCCCCTCAGATATTGGAACACAGCTATCATGTCTCCCCTAGTCCTTCTTTTTATTAAACTAGACATACCCAGTTCCTGCAACCATTCTTCATATGTTTTAGCCTCCAGTCCCCTAATCATCTTTGTTGCTCTTCTCTGCACTCTTTCTAGAGTCTCAACTTCTTTTTTACATCGTGGCGACCAAAACTGGATGCAATATTCCAAGTGTGGCCTTACCAAGGCATTATAGAAGAGGGAGTCAAGCTATTCTCCAAAGCACCTGAAGGCAGGACAAGAAGCAATGGGTAGAAACTGATCAAGGAAAGAAGCAACTTAGAACTGAGGAGAAATTTCCTGATAGTGAGAACAATTAACCAGTGGAACAACTTGCCTGCAGAAGTTATGAATTCTCCAACACTGGAAGTTTTTAAGAAGATGTTGGAGAAACATTCGTTTGAAGTGGTGTAGGGTTTCTGCCTAAGCAGGGGGTTGGACTAGAAGACCTCCAAGGTCCCTTCCCACTCTGTTATTCTAAATTCAACCATTCAGAGTTACAATGGCACTGAATAAAGTGACTTACGACTATCATTCAAGGACTACCTGTCTTTTCATCTGCTCAACAACGGTGAGAAAGCAAGTGGAGGAGGCATGGCAAATTAGATACCAGAGGTTTTTCTGATTCCGTCAATCATTTTTTAAGAAGATGATTCATATCCTGCATGATATCTGCTAAACTTCTTCCTTCTCCCCCTCTCACTCTTGATACAGTACTTTCCAAAAAAGCCTCTTGAATATGGGTAGTCCTCGACTTACGGCCACAATTGAGCCTAAAACCTATGTCAGGTAAGGCAGTGAAGTGACTTTTGTTCCTTTTTACGACCTTTCTTCCCACTGTTGTTAAGTGAATCACTGTAGCTGGTTAAGTTAGCAACACGGTTGTAAAGTGGATCTGACTTCCCCATTGACTTTGTGGTCACCTGACCCCGAGACACGGCAACCGTCATAAATAGGAGTCAGTTGCCAAGTCACTTTTTCCAGTGCTGTCGTCACTTTGAACGGTCACTAAACAAACTGTTGTAAGTCGAGGACTAAATCTTGGGTAAGCCAAAGGAATCTGGAAATCTGCCCAGGACGTCTAAGTCTCATTTTTCTACCTAGACACCCATTTCTGTTTCATAACTACCATTCCTGCCCTGGATCAAAATTTTCGGCAGAAACCGCTGATGTTTACTAATTTGATTTACACATATAGAATAGAAAAACAGAGTTGGAAGGGGCCTTGGAGGTCTTCTAGTCCAATCCCGTTTAGACAGGAAACCCTACACCACTTCAGACAAATGGTTATCCAACATCTTCTTAAAAACTTCCAGTGTTGGAGCATTCGCAACTTCCGGAGGCAAGTTGTTCCAAGGATTAATTTTTCTCACTGTCAAGAAATTTCTCCTTAGTTCTAAGTTGCTTCTTTCCTTGATCAGTTTCCACCCATTGCTTCTTGTTCTACCCTCAGGTGCTTTGGAGAATAGTTTGACTCCCTCTTCTTTGTCGCAGCCCCTGAGATATTGGAACACTGCTCTCATGTCTCCCCTAGTCCTTCTTTTCATTAAACTAGACATGCCCAGTTCCTGCAACCGTTCTTCATATGTTTTAGCCTCCAGTCTCCTAATCATCTTTGTTGCTCTTCTCTGCACTCTTTCTAGAGTCTCTACATCTTTTTTTACATCGTGGTGACCAAAACTGAATGCAGTATTCCAAGTGGGACCTTACCAAGGCATTATAAAATGGTATTAACAGTTCACATGATCTTAATTCTTTCTATCCCTCTGTTTATATAGCCTAGAACTGTGTTGGCTTTTTTGGCAGCTGCTGCACACGGCTGGCTCATATTTAAGTGATTGTCCACTAGGACTCCAAGATCCCTCTCACAGTTACTATTATTGAGCAACGTACCACATATACTGTACCTGTGCATTTTGTTTTTCTTTCCTAAGTGTAAAAGCTTCCTTTTTTCAACTTCCCTGAAAAGGGGCCACTGAGCCTTTCCTGCATGTCCATCTTACTACAAGTCTATAGTAAGAGAAAGAGGTGATGGTCAAAACACAATATCCCATCCCACAGTCCCCAAATACTTACCAACTTTCACTCCCAAATCCGCTCCTGGGACCAAACAGTTACGAGAAATATTCCATTACCTAAAAAATGAAGACACCAACATGTAAAGCAAGGGTAGTCAACCTTTTTATACCTACCACCCACTTTTGTATCTCTGTTAGTAGTAAAATTTTCTAACCACCCACCAGTTCCACAGTAATGGTGATTTATAAAGTGTATTGTCATCTGCGCATGCCTCTCACGCATCATGGATTGGGTTTGCCGGGGTGGGGGGGCTACCAGCTCTGCTTGTCTGTTACAGCTGGATGGTGTGGGGGGAGATGCGCGAGCTATTCTGGGACGAGGCTCTTTTGTTTGCGGTCGCACTATAACGCCATTTAATTTCACTTACGGAACATGAATTAAACTTATGCGTGGGTGATACAAATAGTATATTTTCAGAAATTTAAATTGTCACAGGGCATTTTATGAAAACCTAATGAAAATGTTTTTAAATAATGCTATGAAAATTTTTTATAAAATTCAATTAAATTTAAAAAAAGGAAAGTGCTTCAGTATCGGACAAAACCCCTACCGCCCACCATGAAAGCTGGAACGCCCACTAGTGGGCGTAGGGACCAGGTTGACTACCACTGAGATAAAGAGAAAAGGTTTATTGAAGAAACAACGGGTGTGGCTCTGTGCTGCTGAGACAGATGCTAATAATATCCACAATAATTGAGTGGATAAATGCAGGAATACATTCATAGTTCTGTTGCAATTTTAATGGGTCGCCGTTAGTGTTACATGCACATCTCACGATGCTACAGCATAGTATTTCTCAAATCTTGGCATTCTGGGAGTTGAAGTCCACACAACTTTAGGTTGCCAAAGTGGAGAAACATGTCCTAGATCAGGGCCCCCCAACTTTTGGGGCACCAGGGACCGGTTCCATGGGGAGGTGGTTTTCCGCGGACCGGAAGGGGCATGGTTTCGTGTGCTGCCCGCATCCCAAGGACAGGGCTTTGCTTCTTTGCGTGGCCCGGTTTCTGGCATGCCGCAGCCCAGGGCCTCTGGTGGCTCAGACTGCTCAGACTGCTAAGACAGTCTGTTATTAGCACAGCTGCTTGCAATTACTGCAGGTTCAAGTCCCACCAGGCCCAAGGTTGACTCAGCCTTCCATCCTTTATAAGGTAGGTAAAATGAGGACCCAGATTGTTGGGGGCAATAAAAGTTGACTTTGTATATAATATACAAATGGATGAAGACTATTGCTTGACATAGTGTAAGCCGCCCTGAGTCTTCGGAGAAGGGCGAGATATAAATGCAAATAAAAAAAAAAGTGTTGTGACCCAGGCCCAAGTAGGTAGTAAGAAACCGGGTCCGTGAAAAAACAAACCAACTTTATTCGAACAGCTAAGAATGACTTCATTCCCAGCATCGTTCAACTCAAATTAAAACAAATGCCTCCCAACAGAAATTCCTCAGTTCTATCGCAAACCTTGGTCCAATTAGGCAAACTGCCAAAGGCCTTTCTTGGCAAACATTCAGAAGTCACAAAAATAAAGGCAAAACCTAGACGAAGCAGAAGATGAAGCTACCAATGTTGTTTTCCAGCAAAGCCCAAACGCTGTTGCTGGTCTTTTAAGCCTTATGGGAGGGGCCAATCATCTCTTGGCCTTACTCCCGAGTCGTCCTCTTTGCTTGAGCTGTTCTTGCCTTCTGGCAGCTCTTCTCATGCGTGCATTAAGAACAGGCTCCTCCTGTTCCTCTGCCTCACTACTGTCAGCCTCTGGAGGCTCTGGAGTCTGCACATCATTCCCCGATGGCCCTGGCCTCACCTCAGCCTCATCGTTGTCTTACTCCGTTGCCAGTTCCATAGGCTGCTACGGACCACAACACCCAGTACTGGTCCATGGACCGTAAGCTGGGGACCCCTGCACTAGATGATCTACATCAGGGGTCTCCAACGTTGGCAACTTTAAAACTTGTGGACTTTGCTGGCTGAGGAACTCTGGGAGTTGAAGTCCACAAGTCTTAAAGTTGCCAAGGTTGGAGACCTCTGATCTACATTATTGTCTTTTTCCTTATGCCTTCCTTTTAACGTCTTTGATTATTTTTTTCTATTTTTTTGTGCTTTCTCTCCCATGCTGCTTACTCCAAAATGAAAAAAAAACGCAATATGGTACTCACACTTGCTGGAGGGGGAAAAAAATCCATGTACGGGAAATGAGAACTCGAAACCCAGATGAGATCTCGAAAACCCCAATAGCCTCTTGAACTCTGAGGAAAGGGGCTAATCAGGTGGATAAAAAGAAGGGGAAAGATAAATGATTGGCTGAGAGAGCCCGCTGGGAGCAGGTGGGCGGAGACATGAGCGCGAGGAGGTGGCCGATTGGCTTAAAAGGTGAGATAGGCGTGGTCGAGCTTTGAAACCGATTAGAAAGCTGTGAAACACTGTCCTATAGTGATAAACAGCAAACGACCGTAAAAGATACCTTAAGGATACACAATAATCGATTCTGCTGTATTTCTATTAGCTATTGATTAAATCAGGGAGTCCCAACAACTGGGCCGCGGTCTGTTCACAACCGGGCTGCGGAAGCAGTGAGCAAGTGTGCACCAAGCTCCACTTGCGAGCGCAGCGGGCAACACCATTTGTGCGAGTGGCAGTACCTGCCGCTCTGCAAATGGAGCTGAGCGTGCACAACTTTCATTACTGAAGAATCCACATTGATGGCCACAGAAAGTCCCTAAAAGTTTGCATAGCACGTGTGACACTTCATAACGTCCTTTACTGAAAATACGTGCCCTAAATTTGACTTCATTCAAAAAAAAAATAAAGTTGATCTCTTATAGGGCACGACATGACGAAAGAAGACACTTTAGCATTGGGGAAAAAAGGGGATTTCCTTTCCCAGGCTGGTAAATATTTCCCTACGGACATAAACTGTTGTTTCCAACCAAGTATACTGTATGAGTCAAAAAGAGGACTGTGAAAATATTTACAGACCCCTCGCATCCTGGACATAAATTTGTTTCAACTCCTACCCTCAAAACGACGCTACAGAGCACTGCACACCAGAACAACTAGACACAAGAACAGTTTTTTCCCAAACGCCATCACTCTGCTAAACAAATAATTCCCCCAACACTGTCAAACTATTCACTAAGTCTGCACTACAATTAATCTTCTCATCGTTCCCATCACCCAACTTCTCACACTTATGACTGTAACTTTGTTGCTTGTATCCTTAGGATTTATAGTTTCCTATTATGATTTGATTGCGTATTTGTACCCTATGACTATCATTAAATGTTGTACCTTATGACTCTTGACGAATGTATCTTGTCCTTTTATGTACACTGAGAGCATATGCACCAAAGACAAATTCCTTGTGTGTCCAATCACACTTGGCCAATAAAGAATTCTATTCTAAAAAAAAAAAGTAAGACACATTTTATAGAATTTTTAGGCTGAAGCTTAATACAATAATCGCAGCATGAATTCTTGCAGGAACTTAAATTCTGCACGCAGAGATCATTCATTTCATCTACTGTATTATATATGTTGCAATGTTTCTAGAATTGCTTTGGGTTGTCGCAGAAAAGGACTCTGAAGCAGATACTGGCAAACTTTGTTACTGGTAGGTTCAGGATCTGCTAATTCACTGATGCACTGAAGTATAGATTGTAAACCCCAAATCAATACTTCCTAGTTCTTTGCAGACATGCGCTGGCTCACCAACTTATAAATTCTAAACCCCAAATCAATAGCAATAGCACTTAGACTTATATACCGCTTCACAGTGGCGTTTACAGCCCTCTCTAAGCGGTTTGAGTCAGCCTCTTGCCCCCAACAATCTGGGTCCTCATTTTTACCGACCTCGGAAGGATGGAAGGCTGAGTCAACCTTGAGCCTGGTGAGATTTGAACTGCCGAACTACAGCTAGCAGTCAGCTGAAGTAGCCTGCAGCGCTGCACTCTAACCACTGCGCCAACGCGGCTCATAAATATCTTTAAAGCTTCCTTTTTTCTTTTTTTTAAAGTCTTTTTTCTTTGTTTTTGTTTTGATAAAATTAAGAATAATAATTTCTTTAAAATGTTTACGGAAATGTAATGGAATTATGGATATAGAATAGAATAGAATAGAATAGAATAGAATAGAATAGAATAGAATAGAATAGAATAAAATAGAATTTTTATTGGCCAAGTGTGATTGGACACACAAGGAATTTGTCTTGGTGCATATGCTCTCAGTGTACATAAAAGAAAAAATACGTTCATCAAGGTACAACATTTACAACACAATTGATGGTCAATATATCAATATAAATCATAAGGATTGCCAGCAACAAAGTTACAGTCATACAGTCATAAGTGGAAAGAGATTGGTGATGGGAACTATGAGAAGATTAATAGTAGTGCAGATTCAGTAAATAGTTTGACAGTGTTGATGGAATTATTTGTTTAGCAGAGTGATGGCCTTCGGGAAAAAACTGTTCTTGTGTCTAGTTGTTCTGGTGTGCAGTGCTCTATAGCGTCGTTTTGAGGGTAGGAGTTGAAACAGTTTATGTCCAGGATGCGAGGGGTCTGTAAATATTTTCACGGCCCTCTTCTTGATTCGTGCAGTATACAGGTCCTCAATGGAAGGCAGGTTGGTAGCAATTATTTTTTCTGCAGTTCTAATTATCCTCTGAAGTCTGTGTTTTTCTTGTTGGGTTGCAGAACCGAACCAGACAGTTATAAAGATGCAAATGACAGACTCAATAATTCCTCTATAGAATATATTGATGATATATATATATATAGAATATATTGATGATATAAGGATTAAAAAGAAAGAAATTTGTAAATGGGAATATAGGGTTTTAATATAGATGGTTGAGATAAGAAGGGGGGAAAAGGGGAGGGGGACTAGACTTGATTAAAGGGTTATATTCAGGGCAGGGGTTTAGATTGAATTTTATATTAGAGTTACGCAAATAGTGAAATTAAAAAGGGAGAAGGGAAATATATCTGATAAAGTATAAGAGAGTGGTGGAAAATTGAATTGGGTTTGACTATGTACCTGGCTGATATTTTGTTCAAAAAGTATACTGTATGTGGTTTGTTTGTTTAAAAAAAAAACTTTTTCCAAAAAAAAAAAATCTTAAAAGCTTCATGTTAAATGCTAACGTCTTTTAGCAGAAACGCACATCGAACAAGGTTACGTATTGAGCAGTTGACCAAAATACAGCAACCAGAGTCTTGGGGAAACATAACTCTGTATTTTTTGGCCTAAATGTAGAACCTTACTTTTTTCACTGTTGAACAAAATGAAATTCAACAGTGAAAAAAGTAAGGTTCTACATTTAGGCCAAAAAAACAAAATGCACCAGTACCGTATATGTGGTACCTTGCTCAATAGTAGTACCTGTGAGAGGGATCTTGGAGTCCTAGTGGATAACCATTTAGATATGAGCCAGCAGTGTGCAGCAGCTGTTAAAAAAGCCAACACAGTTCTGGGCTGCATAAACAGAGGGATAGAATCAAGATCACGTGAAGTGTTAGTACCACTTTATAATGCCTTGGTAAGGCCACACTTGGAATATTGCATCCAGTTTTGGTTGCCACGATGTAAAAAAGATGTTGAGACTCTAGAAAGAGTGCAGAGAAGAGCAACAAAGATGATTAGGGGACTGGAGGATAAAACATATGAAGAACGGTTGCAGGAACTGGGTATGTCTAGTTTAACAAAAAGAAGGACTAGGGGAGACATGATAGCAATATTCCAATATCTCAGGGGCTGCCACAAAGAAGAGGGAGTCGGGCTGTTCTCCAAAGCACCTGAGGGTAGAACAAGAAGCAATGGGTGGAAACTGATCAAAGAAAGAAGCAACTTAGAACTAAGGAGAAATTTCCTGACAGTTAGAACAATTAATAAGTGGAACAACTTGCCTGCAGAAGTTGTGAATGCTCCAACACTGGAAATTTTTAAGAAAATGTTGGATAACCATCTGATTGAGATGGTGTAGGGTTTCCTGCCTGGGCAGGGGGTTGGACTAGAAGGCCTCCAAGGTCCCTTCCAACTCTGATGTTATGTTATGTTATGTATTTCCCATTGGAGCAATGGTTCAGTGTTATTTGGACAACTGTGGCTTTTCTACAGAAGCAAAGAAAGGAACAGGAGAAATTCCACAATCCTACAGGTTTAGGACTAGCCAAGAGGCGCACAACTGTCCGTGTGTACAGGTGATCTTTTGACTTATGACCACAATTGAGAGCAGAATTTCTATGGCTACGCAGGGAAGTCCTTAAGTGAGTTGCGTCCGGTTTTACCATCTTTTTTTGCTGCAGCTGTTAAGTGAACCACTGTTGTGACCCAGGACCAAGTAGGTAGTATTAAACGCAATCGGTTCAAAAACAAACAGACTTTATTAGAACAGCCGAGAATTTTCTCAGCGTAGTCCAAACTAAATCAAAATAAATTCTTCATAACACAATTCTTCAGTCTTATCCCCAACCTTGGTCCAATTAGCTTTGCTTGCTGAGGGATTCTGGGAGTTGAAGTCCGCAAGACTTAAAGTTGCCAAGGTTGGAGACCCCTGGTCTAGGCCTCTTTTCTAACTGTAGTAAAGCATGTTTTGCTTCTTAGCCAAGGACATTTCTTTCCGTAGGCGATAATGTGCTTTATCAGTCACTAAACAATAGTATCTTCAGAAAGTCCTTGAATACACTTGTTAAGGCTAAAAGCTACAAACGGGGGAAATGGGGAAAACCCGTAAATTTGGCACTTGTGGAATGTTATCGAGAATCAGTGTTTCCTGTTGTTCAAATTTCACATGTACTCAACGTTTTATTGTTTGCTGATGCATTACACATACAGGTAGTCGGTATTTGTTTAATGACTGTTTGAACTTACAACAGCACGGGGGGCGGGGGGGGAATGACTTACAACCGTGTTTTGCATGACTATCGTAGCATTGCCCAGGGTCACATGATCAAAATTCGGACACTTGTCAAATGGCAGGTATTTATGAGGGCTGCAGTGTCCTGGGGACAAGTTGTTGTGGCCCGCCAGCAGCCTGCAGAGCTGGCAAAGGAGTCGGACAGCAATGAGGCTGAGGAAGAGCATGGGCCAGTCCTGGAGGCTGGGGAAGGCCCGGATGAGGGCTCCGAGTCGGAGGCAGAGGTGGGGCCAGGGCCACTGGGGAGTGATGTGCGGATTTCAGAGCCTCCAGAGCAGTGGTAGGATTCAAGTAATTTAACAACCGGTTCTTTGCCCTAATAATTTCTCCCAACAACCAGTGTGCCAGACTGCTCAGAAAGTTAACAACCGGTTCTCCTGAAGTGGTGCGAACTGGCTGAATCTCCAGAGACTGACAGTAGTGAGGCAGAGGAACAGGAGGAGCCTGTTCCTAATGCACGCATGAGAAGAGCTGCCAAGTGTTGTGTTCCAAGTGACGATCCGGTAGTAAAAATTCTGACTGGCCCCACCCCCATCTATTCTCTGCCTCCCAAGTCCCAGCTGATCGGGAGGAAATGGGATTTTGCAGTAACCTTCCCCTGGATTGGGGAGGGAATGGAGATTTTACAGTAACCTTCCCCTGGAGTGGGGCAGGATTGGAGATTTTACAGTATCTTTCCCCTGCCATGCCCACCAAGCAATGCCATGTCCACCAAGCCACACTCACAGAACCAGTAGTAAAAAATTTTGAAACCCACCACTGCTGCCAGTGTCCTAGGTATCAACCAAGTACCTTCTTAAGATGTACGATGTTCCAAGTAGCGCAGTTTTTTGCAGTTCCGCTAGCGTTATTGCAGGAAGCTGCAATTTGTTGATGTATCTTATAAAATACTTGGATATGGTACCAAGTGCCCCCGATGACAACGGCTATCACTGTTACATGTTTCATCCATACCGTATAGTCTCAATGGCCACGTCACAATATTTCATGATTTTTTCTAGTTCTTTTTCTTCGACTCTGGCATCCCCTGGTACCGCGATGTCAATAAATTGTACGTTACGGTTTTCGACAACTGTGATATCTGGCGTGTTGTGTTCCAACTGACGATCTGTCTGTATTCAAAATTCCCACAAGATCTTCACCTTCTCATTTTCTATAATATTTTCTCACTTTGTTCCCATGACTTTTTGGATACAGGCAAGTTGTATTTTTTACATAATGATCCAGTGGATTAATTTAGCAACTCGGCCGTGTCTAGCTTTGTAATAATAATAATAATTATTATTATTATTATTATTATTATTATTATTATTATTATTATTATTATTATTATTGCAATGCTCTCTACATGGGGCTCCCCTTGAGATGCACCCGGAGGCTTCAGTTGGTCCAGAATGCAGCTGCGCGGGTGATAGAGGGAGTCCCACGTAGCTCCCATGTAACACCTCTCCTGCGCAGACTGCACTGGCTTCTTGTTGCCTTTCGGGTGCATTTCAAGGTTTTGGTTACCTTGAAATGCACCCTTTGGCTTAGGGCCTGGGTACTTACGGGACCGCCTGCTGTTACCTAATGCCTCCCACCGACCCGTGCGCTCACACAGAGGGACTTCTCAGGGTGCCGTCCACCAGGCAGTGTTGGCTGGCGGCCCCCAGGGGAAGATCCTTCTCTGTGGGGGCTCCTACTCTTTGGAATGAACTTCCCCCTGGTTTACGCCAAATACCTGACCTTCGGATCTTTCGCCGCGAACTGAAAACATATTTGTTTGTTCGCGCGGGGCTTTCTTAAATTGTCTAGATTTCGAATTTTAAATTTTATTTAAGTTTTAAACTGGGGTTCTTAGATCTTTAACTATTTTAATTTTCGGCCAAATTGTATAATAAGTTTTTTAATTTACTTTTAATTGTACATTGTTTCTTTTTACCTTGGCTGTACACCGCCCTGAGTCCTTCGGGAGAAGGACGGTCTAGAAATCTAATAAAATAAATAAATAAAATAAAAATAAATATTATTTTATTTACACAAAATGACAGTCTACACAGCAAACGAGACAACTATGCTGGATTTCGTATCACAGATCACTAATCAAACACTTCCCAAGTGTTTAGGACTGCGTGATGTATCGGCGAATTATGCGAGCGGATCCCAGTAAGGTGGCCTTCTGCAGCTGACCAATGGTGATCTTGTCAGCGCCAATTGCTTTTAAGTGCTTGCCTAGGTCTTTAGGCACAGCTCCCAGTGTGCCGAGTACCACTGGAACCACCAGTTGTTGTTATTATTATTATTATTCACCCATCTCGCTACAAGGTGAGATGGGCGGCAAAGGACTCTCTCAAAGGGCTCCCCTGCAGTGGTGGAATTCAATTTTTTTTTTACTACCAGTTCTGTGGGTATGGCTTGGTGGGCATGGTGTGACTTGGTGGGCGTGGCAGGGGAAAGATACTGCAAAAGCTCCATTCCCACCCCACTCCAGGGGAAGGATACTGCAAAAGCTCCATCTGCACCCCACTAGAGAAAGGATACTGTAAAATCTCCATTCCCACCCCACTCCTGGGGGAAGGATATTGCAAAGTCTCCATTCCCACCCCACTCCAGGAGAAGGATACTGTAAAATCTCTATTCCCGGCCCACTCCTGGGGAAGGGATATTGCTAAATCTCCATTCCCACCCCACTCTGGGGCCAGCTAGAGGTGATATTTGCCGGTTCTCCAAACTACTCAAAATTTCCGCTACCGGTTCTCCAGAACCTGTTATAACAGGGGTCCGCAAATATGGCCGCTTTAAGACTTGTGGACTTCAACTCCCAGAATTCTCCAGCCAGCTATGCTGGCTGGAGAATTCTGGGAGTTGAAGTCCACAAGTCTTAAAGCGACCATGTTTCAAGACCTCTGTGTTAGAACCTGTTGAATTTTCACCCCTGCTCCCCTGCCCATTTATTCCGGGAAGGAGGAGACCGTTGCATAGCAACCCGCCACCCCAGCGACCTCACCTACTTTCCGGCATCCAGAAGCGCTCCAATGGCCGTTCTCCCAGGCTCCTTATGTTAGATTCGGGCAATAACGAGGCAGGAGACCAGGATAGTGACAACAGCTCTTTACTATATGGTGAACCCAGCAGCCAGTGCTGGGAAGAACCTCTCTTTATATACAGTTTAGCCGGAGGCTTCAACCAATCAGCAACGTGCTATTTTCCCGCCAAAACTTTTAAAGATACATTACACTCCTTCCCTCCCAGAAAACACTTTACCAATATTTGCATAAAATTAGCATCTTATTTTTCTACGTAATCACGCAGGTAGACTGGGCGTCTCCTGACTCTTTCGGACCTGCGCAATTCACTTTCTGGGAGTGAGTCGAGCTGACCGGAGGGACTGTTTGTTCCTCTCAGCTCCTCCTCTAGGCCATCCGGTCCTGGATTATTTGTAGAGTCGTCCCCGCTGTCTTCAGGATGGGCCGGTTGGTGTCGCTGGACCTTCTGGAACTCAGATAAGTCTCGCGTTTGCCACGGGTTTGAGTCAGTTGTGGATTCATTCGTTGGGTAGTCAGGGCCTGTTTCTGATTTACCGGTTATGCGTTTCCTTATCTGGTCTATGTGGCGCTTCCATACCCGGCCATCCTCTATCTCAACTAGATATGATTTTGGTCCTGTTTTTGGGTAGACATCTCGTGAGCCCTGGCTTCGTCCAAGGCGTTTGCCAGCGTTAGGTTGCTTTTAGACAGCAGCCGCCTCCGCAAACGGATGTCCCTGACCCCGCGGATGAGTTGCACCAGCAATGCCTCATCCAAGTCTCGGTACTCGCAATGTTTTGAGGCTTTCCTCAGGGCGGCCATGTATGCGCTGATAGACTCGCCCTCTTGCTGTCTGCGCTCCCCGAATTCGAACCGTTGCACATACTTGGACGGCGTTGGTGCATAATGGGCTTTCAATAAAGTCTGCAGAGTTTGCCACGGTACCGACTGTACCGGCGTTGGCTCCGCCAGGGATTCTGCGGTGTCTAAAACTTCTGGACCGCAGTGGCTCAGGAAATACGCTCGTTTCCTGTTGTCTGAAACTCCTTGAAGTTCGTTTGCCTCGAGGAAACACTCGAAACGAGCCATGTATGACCCCCATTTTTCCTTAGCTGGGTCGAATGGCGCTGGCGGTGTGTAGCCGGACATCGCTGCTTTCCGCCCCTTGTTTGCTGGGTTCGCGTCTTCCTGGTGAGTTCAGCTCTTTTCCTGGCGCTCTTAGCCTCGAGATCCCACCTTCGTCGCCAGTGTTAGATTCGGGCAATAACGAGGCAGGAGACCAGGATAGTGACAACAGCTCTTTACTATATGGTGAACCCAGCAGCCAGTGCTGGGAAGAACCTCTCTTTATATACAGTTTAGCCGGAGGCTTCAACCAATCAGCAACGTGCTATTTTCCCGCCAAAACTTTTAAAGATACATTACACTTTAACTCTCTTAATTCTCGGGATATCTCCTTCGCAATTGCAAGCCGACACGGGAAGAGGGTCAAAAGTGGAGACGGCGAAGCCAAACAGGGAGGATATTGCCTCCCCCATGTACATAATAGGTTTTCCCGACGAAACTTCCGGGTTTAGAAACGGTAGATCCTAGAGCGGTTTGATCCCGGAAACGGAATTACATCTCCTCTTCCGGTAGAGGCGGAAACAGGACATGCAATGTTCGCTTTAGGGGCATGAAGGGCCACTCTAGCCTCTTTTTAATCTCTCTGTGTCTGCTCTTTCGATCTCTGTGGCTGAAAGGCTTCTTTCTACGCTTGCAAAATGAGGTGCGCTCGCGCCTCCCTTTTAGGTGGAGAACGGCAGTAAGTTTGGGGACGCGCCCTCTTTTCCTCCCGCTGAAAATTAATCTCCCCTTTTGCTGCTTTTGAAAGCCGTTCGCGAGACAAGTCTCGGCGCAGATTTATGACCTCACACCGGTCTCTGATTGGCCACTAGGAAAAACAATAGAGGGCACTCCCGGGAAGGGAGGGAGCGTCGAAAAGAGAGAGGGGGGGGGGCCCTTACTTAAGATGGCGGTCGAACGGACCTCAGCCGAGATGGCAGCCCGGGAGAAACAGTGCCCTCAACCAAAATGGCGGCCAATGAAAAGAGACGCTCTTCCCCCGCGGCGGCGGCGGCAACCGGGACCGATCAGGGCCGGTCGGCCTTGTCAGCGAACGGCGTCTCCGAGGGCGAGGCGGAGTTCCTCCTGCAGTCCGGCGTGACCGACATGGTGCGAGAGGCTCTCCTAAAAGTCCTCGAAGCCCGGCCGGAGAAACCCGTCGATTTCCTAGCCGGCTACTTCGAGAAGCTGACGCAGAGTAGTAGCCCGGAGGCGGCGGCGGCGGCGTCGACGGAGGCCTTGTCGGACGGCGGGGATCCCCAGCGGCAGCTGCGTCTCGACCGGGCCTTGTGGTATCTGGGCCTGGCCCACCATTCCCACAGGTGGGGGCGAAGAATTCCGCTTGCGAGGGACGGAACTACGGTCCCCACAATGCAACGGGTCGGCCCGCGGGCGGTTCTAAGGGACTCCGCCCGCGGGGCTCATTGGGAAATGTAGTTTTTTTTTTCCCTCTACGGCGTTCAGTGTTGGACGCACAACGAGGCAAAATGGAAGTGATGGATTGTTCTGGGCTGCAATTAGGAACTTTGACTGCGTGTTAATGGTCGGTTTGGGGGCCCCCTAATAACATTGGGGGGCCCCAGAGGCCCTTATGGAGCCTGGCAGACAACTAACCTCGGATGCTGTAGCCCATTTTGGCCCGTTTAAATCCTCCCTCCTCGCTCTACATAACCTGAAGGGAGCTTCGTCTCACAAAAAGCTGGTGCCTTTATAATAAAATGTATTACTCAGAAAAGATGCTACCTGACCCCTCCTTATTTTACTTTACTTTTACTTTTACTCTTTACTTTACTTTTACTTTACCTTACCCTTTACTTTACTTTACTTTACACTTTACTTTACTTTTACCTTTACCTTTACCTTTTACTTTACTTTACTTTTACTCTTTACTTTACTTTTACTTTTACTTTACTTTTACTTTACCTTACCCTTTACCTTACTTTACTTTTACCTTTACCTTTACCTTTTACTTTACTTTACTTTACTTTTACTCTTTACTTTACTTTACTTTTACTTTTACCTTTACCTTTTACTTTACTTTACTTTTACTCTTTACTTTACTTTTACTCTTTACTTTACTTTACTTTTACTTTACCTTACCCTTTACCTTACTTTACTTTACTTTTACCTTTACCTTTTACTTTACTTTACTTTACTTATTTGCTACCAGCTCTCTTCCTACCAGGCGTAATGATTCACTCGTTTCACAATTATAGCGCATTCATTATCAAAACATAATTCATAACAGTTAAAACTTTAAAATAGTGTAATGCACGGTTAATCATAAGAAAGAATTGTGGTATAATCGCATTTATTACATCCTTACTAAACGGGGAAGCAGGAAGCCTAGTCAGTGACTTAAGGGCATTTTTACTTCAATATTCCGTATTTGAGTATAAAGAGGGGAAATATTAACACGTATCGCTGAAGATTTAGATGGTTTTCAAGTTGAGACTAAAATTCTTTAAAAAAAACGTGAGAAAAAGTGGAGAAAGAAAAGAGGACTTGTGTATTAACAAAGGAAATTTACAGAGTAAAATATCTTGCTTTTGCAATTTATAGGAAAAACTAGAGTTGGAAGAAGTTCATTAGGTTCTGCTAGCCGTCATGCAGAAATATTTTATTTATTTATTTATTTATTTATTATTTAAATTTTTATACCGCCCTTCTCCCGAAGGACTCAGGGCGGTTTACAGCCAGATAAAATAAACAGTACTATTACAAAATAAATACTATTAAAATACCACTAAAAACTTATTCAATTTGGCAATTAAAATTTAGCAAATAATAAAACCCATTAAAACCCATTTAAAACCCTTAAAACCCACAATTTAAAACTAATCCAGTCCTCGCAGATGAATAAATGTGTTTTAAGCTCGCGACGGAAGGTTCGGAGGTCCGGAAGTTGTGAAGTCCTGGGGAGTTCGTTCCAGAGGTGGGAGCCCCACAGAGAAGGCCCTTCCCCTGGGTGTCGCCAGACGACACTGTCTCGCTGACGGCACCCTGAGGAGTCCCTCTCTGTGAGAGCGCACGGGTCGGTGAGAGGTATCCGGTAGCAGTAGGCGGTCCCGTAAGTAACCCGGCCCTATTCCCCTTTATCACACCATTTTTATAAATGCCAACATCCCTCAATGAAATACAGTATTTCATGAACCATGACTACAGAAGATCTGTGAATAATATTTTCATTGATAGCCGGATGAAATCTCCAGATGAAATCATTACTGATTTCTTTAATCCTCTGTTTTTTACTTGATTTACTTTTGGCCAAAGCCAAGTCACAAATGTCTACTCCAAGCATATTTTTCTTGGCGCAAAGCAAATTTGATTTCCCAGGTCAGCCTACCATTTTATGTGTAGAAGGAACAAAATAATTCTACTGTATGTTAATATATGAATCAAATAAAATATAAGACTTTTGTCAGCTGACATGTATAAATATTAGTTATGTAAAGTAAGCATAAGATTTATTGGCAAGTCTCAGGAGTGTGTACACACACACACACACACACACACACACACACACACACACAGAGAGAGAGAGAGAGAGAGAGAGAGAGAGATAGTCCTCAACTAGCACAATTGGGACCAGAATTTCCACTGCTAAGCATAGCAGTTGTTAAGAGAGTTATGTCTGATATTATGACCTTTTTGCCATGGTTGTTAAGCGAATTACTGCAAATGCGGCTTTCCCCATTAAATTTGCATGTCGAAAGCCAAATGAGAAGGTCACAAATGATGATCACATGACCTCAGGACACTGCAGCTATCTTAAGTGCATACCAGTTGCCCAAATTTTGATCACATTGATCGTGAGGATGCTGCAGTGGTTGTAAGTGCGAGGACTGATTGCAAGACACTTTTTTTCTGTGCTGTTGTAACTTCAAGTGGTCACTTACAACGAACAGTTGTAAGTCAAGGACTACCTGTATGACGGTTCCTAGGAAGAAATACAGAAATGTTTTGCCAATGGCTGATCCTATTTAGTTGTTTGAAACTTGATGCCATTTTCTAAAGTTAAAAGAAAACTACAGTGAAGTTCACCATTTTTTGCTTTTCCCAGATAAAATTAAACTGTCCTGCATTACAACAATACTGTGTGAGAAAAGCAGTGACAAGTGTAATAATTATACAACTTTAAATGTTTTCATCAACAGTGAGTGTTTTAAAATATTTAGTTTCCAACCATTTGAAACGCAAAACACCTCAATTTGAGTCTGAAATATCTCTTATTAGGTACAGAAAGGCTGTCTAGAGGGGTTTTTTGGGGGGAAATTTTCTTCCAAAATACTAAAAACAGTTGTTATGCATTTGATATACCATGTTTCCCCCAAAATAAGACCCTAGCACAGGGGTCTACAACCTTGATAACTTTAAGACTTGTGGACTTCAACACCCAGAATTCCTCAGCCAGCTTTGCTGGCTGAGGTATTCTGGGAGTTGAAGTCCACAAGTCTTAAAGTTGCCAAGGTTGATGACCCCTGCCCTAGCATGATTTTTCAGGATGCTCATAACATAAGCCCTACCCAAAAAATAAGCCCCAGTTAAGATCAGATCAAAAAATAAGCCCCAGTTAAGATCGTCAGCCAGAGAGACAGATTTAGTACCGTATTTTGTCAAAAAATAAGACCTAACCAGAAAATAAGCCTGATATGTCTTTTGGAGCAACAATTAATATAAGACCATGTCTTTCTTTTGGGAAAACCCTTTCTTGACTTTTGAATTAGAAATGGCAGAAAGTAAAACATTTAGCCTAGCCCTAAGTAAGTTCTTTAAATTCTTTTTTTTCCTGTTACTTCTCCTAATAAGTTTTTTTTTTTTTTTTACTTCAACAAAGATCCAATATGGAGCACTGATCAATTCAGCCTGTCATTTCTCAAAGTAGTACAGTACTTGATCCAGCTATAACGGCTCCGTTTGGTGGGGGGGGCGTTATGGATCACCAGTTAAAGATGCTGAGCTTATCCCCTGTAAAACTGACAGCCTGGGTTCGAGACCCAAGTGCCATGTGACGGGGTGAACTCCAGTTATTTGTTCCAGCTTCTGCTCGCCTACCGTGTTTCCCTGAAAATAAGACCCTGTCTTACATTATTTTGAACTCTGAAATAAGCGCTAGGCCTTATTTTCGGGGAGGTCTTATTATTTCGGGATGCATGGAGCAAGATGGGGCTCCTCCTGCCATCTTACCTGATTTCCAGTTCTGTTTCCCTAACCCTAACCATAGGAAATGGCGGGGACCAGCTGCGGGAGGGCTTATTTTCGGGGGAGGGCTTATTTTCGGGAAAATACAGTAGTAATTCGAAAGCATGCAAATGCGAGTAGATAAATAGGTACCTGTCAGCCTCCACTCCAATCTTCATATAGTTTTGAATGATTATATCAGTAGATAGAATGTAAAATGTTTATTTCTGTATTATAAACTGTTAAGGAAATGAGATGTATCATGCCTCCGTCCAGGGTGAGGGAAAGGAGCCTATTATGTGTGTCGGCTGACATAACAGGGGGGAGGGATGATTAACTACTGAGTGTTATCAGCGCGCGCTTTTCTAACCGACACTTCATTCCTAAGTTGACTGACATCCAGAGACCTGTGGAAGAAGATTACCACGAGGGGCCGTGAAGGAGTTGGCATTGGACCAGACCAGCCTGACCTCCTGGAGGAGGAGGGACAATTGGGGGGATATGATATGTTAGCCATATTTTGTCTCAGTTCCAGCTTTGCTTGGCTGCTATCAAGACTGTAAAAGTAAAAGTACTTGTTTTCATTCCAAATGAAGTCAAGGTGAATTCTTTCCTATTTATAGTCGGAGGTAGCCTGACATTAAGCTGGAACTCACATCATGTCTACCAACCAGGATTGCAATCGCAATACCGAGGGGAGAAACCCAAATGTGATGGAAGGCCTGCTGCCGGCTGAGCTGGGAGGCGTCCGGAGGAATTTCTGCTGACACTTTTAACCCTGAGCTGGAAGATTGCAGAGCTCGGTGGGCAGAGCAACTAAAACTGGAAGAGGAAGGGTGGAAACCAAGCACCGAAAAGCTTCCTCTGGAGTAACTAAAGGAAAAGAAAAAGGAAAAGAAAAACTTTCGGAAACAGAACAAGAGATAAGGACAAGCTCCAGTTGGAGGAAGCCTTACGTCTGTTCCGTGAAGTGAAAGTAAGGCAAGCAGCTCGCCAAAGGTATGAATCCCTATTCGGTCCTCCAGGTGGGAGGGAGAAGAGGAGGAAGAGAATACAAAGGGCCAGCTAAGGTGATTTCCAGGGTGGTGAGATTTCTGAAGAGCCAGGGCTGGAAACTCTCTCCCAGAGGAAGCTGAATTGGATGAGGGTCGGCGCCACCTGCTGACCAAGCAAGGCCACGAGGGGAAGGAAAAAGCCAAAATTCCCCATATCAGAGAAATTTGATGGAAATGCGAAGGAGTTGGGACTGTTCCTGGCGAAAGTGAATGACCACATGATAGACTGGGGGGAAGATTATTGGTCACAGGCAGCACAAGTGAGAGCTGTGACTCATAATTTGACCGGAAGAGCAGCTGCGTGGTATGTGTCGTTACATACAAACCACTCCCCCTTACTGCAAAACTACGAGCATTTTATGACTGCACTGAGGAGGAGGTTTGAGGACCCCCTGGCAGAGCAAAAGGCCAAAGGTCGGATGAAAACCATCAGGCAAGGGAGGAGGCCGGTGGCTGATTATAACCAGGAGTTCAGTGATTTAGTTCCCTTGATGAGAGGGTGGTCGGAGGTGACCCTTGTAGACATTTTCAAAGATGGTCTGAATGGAGATCTCTATGAACTGTGTCGAGCACGAGCCTCTCCAACTACGCTGTATGGCTGGTACACCCTGGCAGCAGAGATGGAAATCGAGTTAGTGAAGGACCGTGGCAGAAGACAGCGCATTGGAGGCCATCCCTTGGCGTTTTCCAGAAGGAACTTATAGGGACGCCCCTAGATTGGAGGAGGAAGACCACGTTCGTCTCGTGCTACAGATGTGGAAAGAAGGCCACCGAGCAGCCGACTGTAGGGTTAAGTTGATACCAAGCGACCTCTGGTGGTGAAAAGGAACCAGTGAAACCAGCTGCTAAGGCGCGAAACCAGCAAAAGTGGGGAGGCGTTGCCAAGAAGGGCACGCCCATCAAGGAGGATGGCGAAGTGTCGGCCGATACTGATGACAGCAAAACCACGTCAGAGTCCGATGAAGACCTTCTGGTGAGTTGGGCACGGGGCCCTTGGACATTCCAGTTAATCTGCATGTACCCTCTTCGGGTAATAAGGGGAACTGCTAGCACTACTCGATTCTGGATGCACTAGATGTATGGTCAGTCCCGAACTAGTAGAAAAAATGGAACTAAGGTTGAGAACCTTAAGTAGGCCCATGGCGTTTGCCCAGTTAGATGGCTCTGTGGCAGGGGAGGCCCGCCCATTTCGTAACGGAACCCCATAGAAATGATAATAGGAGACCACCGCGAAATTCTGAACTTCATAGTAGCCCCAGGAATGGACCAACCCCTGTTGTTAGGCTTGTCATGGTTGCGGAAATGGAACCCCATATTAACTGGAGAACGGGAGTCCCACGTTCCGCTCCAAAACCTTAAAAGGAAAAGGAAACCCAAGAAGGGACCTACCGTGACCTTGCACCAGGATAAGTTAGGGGCAATGATTGAACGGATAGACGGGGAAGAGAGAATACCCAAGGAATACTGGGACTTGCGAGAAGTCTTTAGTGAGAAAGCATCAGACGTACTTCCTCCCCATAGGCCTATTGACTGTGCCATAGACATCCTTCCGGGGGTAAAGCTTCCAAAGCCAAAAGCTTATCCCATGACCCAAAAGGAATTGGGAGAACTACGTAAATTCATAGACAAAAACCTAGAGCGGGCTTTATCCAACCGCTAGGCCTCGTGTGGCGGCGCCAGTGATGTTCGGGAAAAGAAAGATGGCTCCTTTCGTCTTATAGTTGACTATAGGAACCTAAACGCAGTGTGCGCCGAAACATATATCCCATGCCACTCATGAAAGATATGTTAGCACATTTAGCGAAGGAAAATTCTTCACCAAACTGGACCTGCGAGAAGCCTACTACAGAGTTCGTATAAAGAGGGGATGAATGGAAAACCGCTTTCAACTGTCCACTAGGATGTTTCCAGTTTGAGTACTGCCATTTGGACTGCAGGGGCGCCCGCAGTTTTATGCAACTAATAAATGAAATACTCCATCAGCATTTATTCAAAGGGTTCTTGTCTACCTTGACGACATACTTATCTATACAGAAACAATGGAAGAACATATTAAACTAGTAAGAGCTGTACTCAAAAGTTATTATCTGCAGAACTATATTGCAAGCTATCCAAATGTGATTTCCATCAAACCAAAATAGACTACTTAGGGTATCGATTTCGCTGATGGGTTAGAAATGGATCCAGAAAAGTGAAAGCTGTCTTGAATGGGCCCCCACGCACACGCAAACAACTCCAAAGTTTTTGGGATTCGCAAATTTCTATCGTCAATTCATCCCTCCTTTGCTCAAATTGCTTTACCAATAACTAACCTCTTAAAAACTAAAGGAGACACGAAACCCAAACCATCATTACCTCGAATGGACAATGGAATGTCAGGCAGCATTTGAAAAATTGAAACGACTTTTGCCGCTGAACCTATTTTAAAGCACCCTGACATGGATGTTCCTTTGTAATACAAGCTGATGCAAGTGATGTAGCAGTCGGAGCCGTCCTGCTCCAAAACAATGCTGATGGTAATTTACAACCCTGTGCTTTCACTTCTCGAAAATTGACTGAAACTGAAAGACGATGGGCTATTTGGGAAAAGGAAGCATTTGCAGTTCATTGGGCTCTACGGACATGGAGACAATTCTTAGAAGGTTCAAATCATCCTTTTGAAGTTTGGACGGATCACAAAAATCTAGAAGCTCTAAAGACTCCTAGAAAACTTTCACCTAAACAAGCCCGCTGGGCTCAATATTTTAACCGCTTTAATTTTACTTTACATTATATTCCTGGGGGAAAAAACTTCTTAGCAGATGCTCTCTCACGTTTACCCCAATACAATTGCACTCGCTCCGAGGTGGTTCAACCAATACTTCCCGTACAACAGTTGGCGGCCCCAGCAATAACTAGAAGCCACTCCAAAGCTGACCCCTCACTCCCAGATGAACTAACCAAGTCGTTTAAAGAAGCTTTAAACACCGATGACTGGTACTTAACCCATTCCCATGAATGCACACTCCGTGATGGACTAGCTTGGATTGGAACAAAACTATATGTTCCTCTATCACTCAGAGAAACCATCCTACAACGATGCCATGATGCCAAAATGGCAGGGCATTTTGGATTTGTGAAAACTTTGCATCTTCTTAAAAAGACAATTTTGGTGGCCAAGTCTTAAAAAAGACATTCAAGCATATGTAGCAAGTTGCCCTATTTGTGCATCATCCAAAAGGCCTCCAGGAAAACCTCCTGGACTACTTCAAACTGTAGCCAGGCCAGGAACCCCATGGAAAGAAATATCCATGGATTTCATAGTGGAATTACCTGAAAGTTCAGGCAATACTGTTATATGGGTTGTGACTGACCTTTTCTCCAAACAAGTCCATTTTATTCCATGTTCAAAAATACCCTCCTCAAAGACTCTAGCAAAGTTGTTTGTACAACACATTTATAGACTTCACGGAGTTCCTGATCGCATCATTTCAGATCGAGGAGTTCAATTCACTTCTCAATTTTGGAAAGAATTTTACGACTCATTGGCTCCGCCAAGGATTAAGCTCCTCCCTTCATCCTCAAACTAATGGAACCTGTGAACGTTCGAACTCTGTACTAGAACAATATCTGCGATGTTATGTTAACTACCAGCAAGACAATTGGTCTGATCTCTTACCTTTTGCTGAAGTTGCCTACAACAACTCAATCCATAGTAGCACAGGATTTACTCCCTTTAAAATAGCTTCAGGTCAAGATTTTGTTCCTATCTCGAACTCCCAAAGGAAGAAACTACTGTTTCCTCTTTGTCAGAATGGATAGATCAAATACAAAGCACATGGAAAATGACTCTTAAGCGACCGCCGACGCCCACCGTGCGCATAAAAAACAAGCAGATAAAAAAGGTCCCCTGAGAACAAATATCAAGTGGACGATAAGGTTTATCTTTCCACCAAATATCTTCAAACCACTCAGAAATCTAAGAAACTTGGACCCAAATATGTGGGACCTTTCCCCATAGTAAAAATCATCAACCCCGTGACGGTACAACTAGATTTACCAAAAACACTTAGAAGAATCCACCCCCTTTTCCATGTCAGTTTGCTGAAACCTGAACACACGCCTACTTTCCGTCCTAACCATACACCCTCCTATACCAATTCTCATAGAGGAGAACAACACTTTGAAATAAAAGAAATTTTAGATTCAAGAAAACATAGAAATAAAATTCAATATCTTATTTCCTGGAAACATTTCCGTTATCCCAAGCTGAATGGGTGAACAAAGAAGATGTTCGTGCATCGGAAAAGATAGCACAATTCTAAAAAAAATATCCTGACAAACCCTAACTTCGTTTTTTTCTTTCTAGGACTGACGTCCTTGTTGCAGGAGGGCCGAATGTCAGCCTCCACTCCAATCTTCATATACTTTTGAATGATTATATCAGTAGATAGAATGTAAAATGTTTATTTCTGTATTATAAACTCTTAAGGAAATGAGATGTATCATACCTCCGTCCAGGGTGAGGGAAAGGAGCCTATTAAGAGTGTCGGCTGACATAACAGGGGGGAGGGATGATTGACTACTGAGTGTTATCAGCGCGCGCTTTTCTAACCGACACTTCATTCCTAAGTTGACTGACATCCAGAGACCTGTGGAAGAAGATTACCACGAGGGGCCGTGAAGGAGTTGGCATTGGACCAGACCAGCCTGACCTCCTGGAGGAGGAGGGACAATTGGGGGGATATGATATGTTAGCCATATTTTGTCTCAGTTCCAGCTATGCTTGGCTGCTATCAAGACTGTAAAAGTAAAAGTACTTGTTTTCATTCCAAATGAAGTCAAGGTGAATTCTTTCCTATTTATAGTCGGAGGTAGCCTGACAGTACCACTTCAGTGGGAAAGGTAACAGTGTTCCATGCAACTCGGCGTGTACACAGTTCATTTAGTTCCCAGTTCCCCAGTTCCCAGGGTCATGTGATCCCCTTTTGCGACCTTCTGGCAAGCAAAGTCAATGGGGAAGCCAGATTCACTTAACAACCGTGTTACTAACCTAACAATTGCAGTGATGCACTTATGCAGTGACTCACTCAACAACTCTGGCAAGAAAAGTTATAAAATGAGATAAACTCACTTAACAGATTAGGAACATAAATTTTGGGCTCAATTGTTATAACTTGAAGACTACCTGTAGTCATGCTAGCCACATGACCATGGAAAACCTCTTCAGACAACACTGGCTCCCTCTGCTAACCCTAACCCATCCCCTAGAGTCAGAAATGACTGGACAGGGGAAACCTTTATCTTTACCAAAACTCAATTCCATCCTTAGTTTGGTCTAATGGTTAAGACACCAGACTAGAAAGTGGGAAACTGAGTTCTAGTCCTGACTTAGCCATGAAAGCTGGCTTGGTGACTTTGGGCCAATCACCACGAGACAGGGAGTTCTAGTCCCACCTTATCCATGAAAGATGACTTGGTGACTTTGGGCCAATCACCATGAGACAGGGAGTTCTAGTCCCGCCTTTGTCGTGAAAGCTGGCTTGGTGACTTTGGGCCAATCACCAGGAGAGGGGGAGTTCTAGTCCCGCCTTATCCATGAAAGCTGGCTTGGTGACTTTGGGCCAATCACCACGAGACAGGGAGTTCTAGTCCCGCCTTATCCATGAAAGATGACTTGGTGACTTTGGGCCAATCACCACGAGACAGGGAGTTCTAGTCCCACCTTAGCCATGAAAGATGGCTTGGTGACTTTGGGCCAATCACCACGAGACAGGGAGTTCTAGTCCCGCCTTTGTCGTGAAAGCTGGCTTGGTGACTTTGGGCCAATCACCAGGAGATGTGGAGTTCTAGTCCCACCTTAGCCATGAAAGCCAGCTGAGTTCCTTCGCTCTCTCAGCCCAACTCACCTCACAAGGTTCTTCTGAAGAAAATAGGAGGAGAGAAATATGCTGGAAATATTCACCACCTTGAATTATTTGTAAAAATAATACAGGGTGGGATGCAAAGAAATAAATAAATAAAAATCCAGGTTTGGGGCCATCTCACAGTTCTAAGTGCTTTTCTGTCAGCAGCCCATCGTGACCAAAACCTCCTCAGACTGTGCTTTAGGGCTTTGCTGCTCTGAGACCATCCGTTAACGTTGTTAATTCCCCCCCCCCGTCCCCTCTTCTTCCATTAGGACGGCCTTTAACAACAACGTCCACTCCGCCTACAATGCTCTCAGTGCTGAGGGCAAGGGCAAGAAACCCGGCGTCGACGGGAAGACCTACAGCGAGCTGCTGCGACTGCTCTGCCAAGAGAGGGGCGCCTCCGACGAGACCTTGCAGCCCCTCCTGCAGAAGGTCTCGTGCCGGGATCACGAAGCGGTGCCCTTCGACATCTTCCGTTACGGCGTCCTCACCTGCCTGATCCTTCTCGAGTTCCTAGCCAAGGCCGACGGTCTCTACGACGCCCTCGACGACGGCTCGGAAGCCGCCGATAAAAGACTCTGCACGGCCGTGCTGGGCACCCTGGAAGATGCCCTCCACATAACCGACGCCTCTCCTCCCATCCGTTGCTTGGAAGCCGGATCCAAGCTCAGGCCAGACTGCTTGGCGATGGCGATGGACCGGGCGCTCTTGGAGAGGAAAGCCAGCGTGGCCATGAAGAAGGACGAGTTCCTCAAGAGGGCTTCCTCCATCTTTGTGACCAGAGTGAAGTCCGTTCACTGAACCGCGCAGGGAGAGGAGGTGTGGTTCTCTCTGGCTTTCCTGAGCGCCAGAGATCTGTGATGCTACAAGGGTGCAAATGGACACGGACTAGGTCTGTTTTGGGGGTGCAGGCAAGGGGGATCCCCAGAATCGGTTTGCTGTCTTCCATTCAGCAGGGCAGCTCCCTCTAAGGCACATGTGGTGAAATATGGCTTCTTTTAGGATCTGTGGACTTCAACTCCCAGAATTCCTGAGCCAGCCATGCTGGCTCAGGAATTCTGGGAGTTGAAGTCCACAGGTCTTAAAAGGATCATAATTGCTCACTCCTGCTCTAAGATATGCCCAAAAGCTGACCCGACCTCTTATTATTTGTTTACTTATTTATTATTGGTTCTTATTTATTTACTTGTTTAATTATTGATTTAGATATCCTTCAAGAGCTCAAGGCAGTAGTTGGAGCACAGCACTCCTATATTTTACCACAGTGATAATTTTATGAGGTCGATTAGGTTGGGAGAGAGAAAGGCTGGCCCAGTCACCCAGGGAGCTTTTGAAGATGAAGGGGTTTTTTCCCCCTGCAAGGGCTTTCCTGCTGCCTTTAAACCACCCAAGTCCTTGGGCATTCACGATCATTGGGGGGGTGGGGTGCGAGGGATGATTTGAGTCTTTTGTGGGACTGGGTGGATTCTTGAGGGTGCCTGCAGTGGGGGAAGGGCAGTAGGATTAGGTCTGTGTATCCAAGCTTAGGAAGAAGGGGTGTCCAAACCTGGCAACTTTTAAGACCTGTGGATTTTCAACGCCAGAATTCCCCAGCCAGCCATGGTTGGACACTCCTGTTTTAGGACACCTCTATATGGACACCTCTCAAGGATCTGGTGGGCAATTCGGCCCTAGTTGCCATCTGAATGGGCCAGAAGGTTGGTCTTTGGACTATATTGTCTTCATGCGGCTGCTCCCTGGGTGCTAATATTCTGGATCACAGCTTGGCTTCCTGAGGAGTTAGACATAGACATAGAATAACAGCGTTGGAAGGGACCTAGGAGATCTTCTAGTCCAGTGATGGCTAACTTTTTGCCGTTGCGTGCCAAAAGCGGGCGTCACGCAGGAGGCGTCATGCGTGTGTGGGCCCTCACCCATAATTCAATGCGTCCCGCCCCCTGCACCTGCGCGTGACACACAACCCCCCCGGGCTCCCCTTACTTTTGGCACGTGATGGCACAGTGTGCCTGGTGGGCCTGTTTTTCACCCTCCCCAGGCTCCAGAGCCTTTCTTGGAGCCTGGGGAGGGCAAAAACTGCCTCCCCCACCCCACCCCGGAAGCCCTCCGGAGGCCGGAAACAGCGCATTTCCCAACTTCTGGTGGACCCAGATGGCCCGAAAATCAGCTGGCTAGTGCGCACATGCGTGCTGGAGTTGAACTATGGCAACAGTTGCGTGCCTACAAATATGGCTCCACGTGCCATAGGTTTGCCATCACGGTTCTAGTCCAAGCCCCTGCTTGAGCAGGAGGTCTTGCACCATTTCAGTTATTTCAGTCAAACGGCTGTCCGGTTTCTTTCTGAAAGCCTCCAGTGATTTACAACTTCTGGAGGCAGGCCGTTCCACTGGTTGATTTTTATTTTATTTTATTATTATTATTATTATTTATTAGATTTCTATACCGCCCTTCTCCCGAAGGACTCAGGGCGGTTTACAGCCAAAAATAAAACAGTAACAATATACTATTTAAGAACAAATTAAAAAACTTATTATACAATTGGCCGGAATTATAAAACATTTAAAAATTAAAAACCCATTAAAATTCATCTAAAATTTAGAAATTTAAAAATTTAACAAAAAACTTAGGCCAGCCCCGCGCGAGTAAATAAATACGTTTTCAACTCGTGGCGAAAGGTCCGAAGATCAGGTATTTGGCGCAAACCAGGGGGAAGTTTGTTCCAGAGGGTAGGAGCCCCCACAGAGAAGGATCTTCCCCTGGGGGCCGCCAGCCGACATTGTTTGGCGGACGGCACCCTGAGAAGTCCCTCTCTGTGTGAGCGTATGGGTCGGTGGGAGGCATGGAATAACAGTAGGCGGTCCCGTAAGTATCCAGGCCCTAAGCCATGGAGCGCTTTGAAGGTGGTAACCAAAACCTTAAAATGCACCCGAAAGACCACAGGCAGCCAGTGCAGTCTGCGCAGGAATGGTGTTACATGGGAGCCACGTGGGGCTCCCTCAATCACCCGCGCAGCTGCATTCTGGACTAACTGAAGCCTCCGAGTGCACTTCAAAGGGAGCCCCATGTAGAAAGCATTGCAATAATCCAGGCGAGAGGTAACCAGAGCGTGAGTGACCGTGCACAGGGCATCCCGGTCAAGGAAGGGGCGCAACTGGTGAACCAGGCGAACCTGGTGAAAAGCTCTCCTGGAGACGGCCGTCAAATGATCTTCAAACGACAGCCGTCCATCCAGGAGAACACCCAAGTTGCGCACCCTTTCCCTTGGGGCCAATGACTCATCCCCAACAGACAGCTGCAGCTGCAGCTGACTGTATCGGGGTGCCGGCATCCACAGCCACTCCGTCTTGGAGGGATTGAGCTTGAGCCTGTTTCTCCCCATCCAGACCCATAGGGCTTCCAAACACCTGGACAGCACTTCGACAGCTTCGTTGGGGTGGCCCGGGGTGGAAAAGTACAGCTGAGTGTCATCAGCATACAGTTGGTATCTCACCCCAAAGCCACTGATGATTGTTTGATTGCTCTCACCATTAGGGAATTCCAGAATGTTTCAGAAGGGACTCCTGAAGTGCTATTGGAAGGTGACTGGGAGCGAGTCTGATTGAATTTAGGCAAGGGCCCATATTAGAGATTCCCTTGTTAGTGGAGAAAAACATCAATTTTTCTCCACCTGTATTGCATCCACAGATAACCGTCCAGTAGACTCTCTGGTTCCTACTGAATTGGGGCAGGCCGCAGGACCTGCAGGTCTGTGAAAAATGTTCTAGCTACCTGGTAGATTAAGCCACTCGAATCTGCCCCAAGTCCAAGGGTGCTTGAGACTCTATCTTCTCTATCTGTAGTCCCTTGGGTCTTGAAAGTGGCAGGGAGGTTGGGTCCTTGCTGTAGTGTTTTTCAGATTGATGGAGGGGTGGCGCCTCTGACCTCAAAAGAGATGTCAGTTTGCCCGCTCAAGAGGCCCCAACGCTATCGGATAACCACCAACTGTCTCCAGCCTTTGAGAGGATGGTGTTGTGCCTCGCCCACCCTCCTCAGCCGGGCCCCTCCCTCCTCCTGCCGGGCCTGCTATCAGATTCAGAGTCTGATAATGAAGAGGAACGGCCTGGCATGCCTCCAGCCCCCAGCCCTGGCACCATGCCCGGACAGAATATCAGGAATGAACAAACAAACCTCACTCCTACAGCGTGTGAGCACGAAGCCAGCCATGTGTTAGAATTGCCGGCAGCAGATCAGGAGGAAGGGAATTTACAGTGGACGGATCCCCGCTTCCAGAGAATTGAGAGGCGACGTCAGCAGAAGGAAGGGAGGGGCAGGCCTGGATAAGTGCTGAGTCATGGAGCCACACCCCATAGCCTATATAAAGGATCTGCTTTTTGGCGTTCCTTGAGTCAAGCAAAGTCTCATCTGGTTTGCTGAAGTCACACCTTGGATTCCTGCCTGCCTGAGAAATCTGAAAGGAATTTGGCAAAGCTGCAGAGGCTTCGTGGCCACGATTGATACAGACTTCCCAGACCCGGTCGTCGGAGGGGGAGGGGGACATGACAGATGGTTGGACCGTAGCTGCAAAGAACCTTGGAGGAAGGTGACTATGTAGACTTGTTTCAGCGGGATTTAGGATGGAGATGGGCTGGACGATACTTGTAGATGACTCGTGACAAAGCCTAAATGGTGGTGGTTAATCCATTCTTGTGCTCCTTGATTTCTTGGCAGAGTTCAGTTCCCTCAATCATGGTATCCTTCCACACCAGAAGTTGGAAATTTGAGGGCACTATTTTATGACAGTGGTCTTCCTTCAGGGCTACTGTTGGCGATCGGAGGTCACTCCCAAGGCCCATAGTCTCCTCTCCTATTTAACATCTACGTAAAACTTCTAGATACGGTGCTCCACTGGTGTAGAGTCCAATCCATGTGATTGATGACGTCCAATTATATTTTTCGATACAAGGCCGGTCAAGTGCCTGGAGGTTCTTACAGGTTTGGATAAGAGGAAGTGTCTCCAATTCAGCCTTAGCAAGACTGAGTAGCTGTGGGCATTAGGTCCACCAAGATCCAGAGATACTGTTGTGTCCGCGGGGCCCGAACCGGGCTTCCTGGCAGAGAGTGACTCGGAGAGTGAGGGGGAAGAGCTTCCCTCTGCAGAATCTTCCTCTCTGGCTCCGCTCCAGATTCCAGAAGCTGGCCAGGTGGAGGAGGAGGAGCTGACACGGCCTATTTCCTCTGACCCCTCCTTCCCCCTGGCAACGCCCCAAGAGCCAGCTGAGGAGGACCAATCGTGGCTAGATGCAAGGCAGAGACACCGAGTGAAGCATGCGCAGCAAAAGAAAGAAAGGGGCCGGCCCAGGGAGTGCTGAGTCACAGAGCCACACCCCACAGGATATAAAAGTGGGTGGAGCTGCTTTTGGGCTCCGTGACGGACAAAGACTGACTTTTGGAAACTCCGGCTGCTTTATTCAGAAATTGGCTTCTCAGACTTCTGTTTACTCCTGAGCTCTGGGTTGCTCCAGCAACAGACCTCAGTAGCATTGAAGAGATAAGAAGGACTTGGCAGGCCATCGCAGGTTCGTTGCCAGAGCTGATATCTGTAGCAAGAATAAATTGCTGGCAAATACAGTCGGCTCGTGTGTCTTCTGGAGGGTGGGGCAGAACAGATACCTTAAATGAGAATGTGCTTCTCTTTTTGAGGGTCAGGTGCAATCTGGAGGTCGTTACGGATTTACAGCTGCTGCTCAGTGAGGAGGTGGCCAAGGCGGCCTTTGCCCAGCTTTATCTGGTGTGGCAACTCTGCCCTTTCCAAGATCAGGAAGCTTTTCAGGTGGTCACTCCTGCCCTACTCATCTTTTGACCTTGACTACTGCAAAGTGTTCTGCATGGGGCTGCTCTTGAAGACTACTTGCCAGCTTCCTCGGGCCCAGAATGCAGTGGTGCAGATAGTGATGGGCCTACTTCGGTATGCCCATGTGGCAGCTCTGCTCTATCAACTGACCTGGTCTCGTCTCGTATCAAAAGTACAGGAATTAGAAAGGGGGAAATTATTAAATTATAAAAGATTAGGAACTTTAATCAACAAAATGTAGAGAGGGGGGGGGAGAGAGAGAGATATCTAGACAGATGTTGAGATATTTCCCAGCAGCAAGTCAGTGTGCATGTCAGTCCCAGAGGGGCACTGTAAAAGTTGGATAGTTGTTGAGTAGTGCCACATTTGCAGTAAATATTCTTATCTTCTTAATATTTTTCCATGTGGTCTTTAGTTAAAAAGGATGTTTAATTAAAAAAATAATAAGCATGTTGAGGCTGGAAAGAGTGCAGAGAAGAGCAACAAAGATGATTAGGGGACAGGAGGCTAAAACATGAAAAACGGTTGCAGGAACTGGGCATGTCTAGTTTAATGAAAAGAAGGACTAGGGGAGACATGATAGCAGTCTTCCAATATCTCAGGGGCTGCCACAAAGAAGAGGGAGTCAAGCTATTTTCCAAAGCACCTGAGGGCAGGACAAGAAGCAAGATGGAAATTAATGAAGGAGAGAAGCAACCTAGAACGAAGGAGAAATTTCCTGGCAGAACAATTAATCAGTGGAACAGCTTGCCTCCAGAAGTTGGTGGTGCTCCCATTACTGGGGGGCTTTTAAAGAGAGAGACTTGGCAGCCACTTGGTATAGGGTCTTCTGCTTGAGCAAGGTGGTGGACTAGAAGATCTCCAAGGTCTTTTATTCTATTAAGTTCTAGCCCAGGGGTCTGCAACCTTAAACACTCAAAGAGCCATTCGGACCCGTTTCCCACAGAAAAAAAAACAAAACACCGGGAGCCACAAAACCTGGATGGCTGTGGCCAACTCCACATCACTCACTCCCACCCTGTCACATGACACCACCCACCCACCCCCAGCGATGCCTACCCAGGCGATCCTTAAGGCAGAGAACCGGTAGTTAAAAAACACCAGGAACCACAAAACCCTTTTCTCTCTCTCTCGCTCGCTCTCTGTCTCTCTCTCTCTCCCTCCCTCCCTCTCTCTCCCTCTACCTCTCTATCTCTCCCCTCTCTCTGTATCTATGTCTCTATTTTCCTCTCTCCCCCCCCCCTCTCTCTCTGTTTCTTTCAGATTTCCAAGGCCAGGCAAGGAGTGACTGGGAGGGGATGGGACAGGGAGCCACAGCAGAGGGCCCAAAGAGCCACATGCAGCTCTGGAGCCACAGGTTGCCGACACCAGTTCTAGCCAAATCAGCGTACAGTCTATTTAAACATCTCCACACCATCCACTCCTCCTCCAAACCTCCAGGCAACTCCTCAAGTGGTTCTCTCTCATGAAAGCTGGCTTGGTTGCCAAGGTGTGTTTCTGACTGCAACTTAAAGGGCTGGCTAGAACTTCAAAAGCCCTAAATAGCACACAGGCTAGTAATTTGAGGAACTACCTATCTCTTGTAGTGTCTGCCTGGCCCTTACAAACTGACAGGGTCTGCATGTTCCAGGCTCTTTCTATCAAAACAACATCATTTTTCAGGACCCTGGAAGTGTGTCTTTTCTGTCATGGTCCCCTGGATGAGATTATCCCTGAGATACATCTATGTGATTTTCCAGAAAATGTGAAAGATTTTTCTTCTCTCCAGGCCTTGGGCTAGAATGACTAGAGCAGCCCCTGGAGGTTGTTGGTTGGTTGTTGGTTCTTGTATTGTTGATCAATTTTGTCCCCATTTTCTTTTTTTCTAGTGTGGGGTTTTTTCTGTGTGTGCTTTGTATCATTCCTATATATTTTATATTTATGTATATATATATAAATTCTGTTCATTGTATGGGAGTCACCCACCATCATTCTGGAATCAGGCAGCATCAAATTGAATAAAATAAATAAATCTGTATCATACACACAAACACAGAATCCTCAGTTTTAGTATCTTCACCAACATCAACCCTACCCAGATTCTTGGGCCGAGAGGAAGGAGCTGCACCAATGTCAGCGAATGGGTTTCTGGGGGTGGACTCGAACCCAAGTCTTGCCACTCCTACGCCCAACTTTTCCTGCTACATCTGATTGGTTCTTAGGTTCAGAGGGAGGGGGTTTAGCCCAAAATCAGCCAATGAGCTTCTGCACCTGAGGGGAGATTAAAACTCAGGTCTCTCCATTCCTAGTGTAGCCATTGAATAAAGTTGATTTTTGCAAATGGCAAATGTTAAGTTGATTTTAAAAAATTATGGAGGCATTTGATTTGATTGTTTTTAAAGGCCATAAGAAAGGCTGAGCGCCAAAGAATTGAGGCCTTTGAACTCTGGTGCTGGAGAAGACTCCTGCGAGTCCCTTGGACTGCAAGGCAATCTAACTGGTCAGTCCTAGAGGAGATCAACCCTGACTGCTCTTTAGAAGGCCAGATCCTGAAGAGGAAACTCAAATACTTTGGTCACCTAATGAGAAGGAAGGACTCCCTGGAGAAGAGCCTGATGCTGGGAAAGATGGAGGGCAAAAGAAGAAGGGGACGACACAGAACGAGGTGGCTGGATGGAGTCACTGAATAATAATAATAATAATAATAATAATAGTAATAATAGTAATAATAATAATAATAATAATAATAATAATAATAATAATAATAATAATAATTTAATTTTTATACCGCCCTTCTCCCGAAGGACTCAGGGCGGTGAACAGGCAGATAAAATAATACAATATATTACAATAAAAACACTCTAAAAAACTTATTCAATATGGCCTAAAATTTAAAATACAATACAAAATATAAAATAAACCCCAATAAAATCCATATTTAAAAACCATATTTTAAGCCAGTCCTGCTTGGAAGAATGGATAAGTCTTCAGCTCGCAGCGAAAGATCCGGAGGTCAGGAAGTTGTCAAAGTCCTGGGGGAAGCTCATTCCAGAGGGTAGGTGTCCCCACAGAGAAGGCTCTCCCCCTGGGGGTCGCCAGCCTACACTGCTTGGCTGACAGCACCCTGAGAAGACCCTCTCTATGGGAGCGTACCGGCCGGTGGGAGGCATGTGGTAACAGAAGGCGGTCCCAAAGATATCCCGGTCCTATGCCATGGAGCGCTTTAAAAGTGGTAACCAGCACCTTGAAGTGCACTCGGAAAACCACTGGGAGCCACGAGTGGCTCCCTCTATCACCCGCGCGGCTGCATTCTGAACCAACTGAAGTCTCCGGGTGCACCTCAAGGGGAGCCCCATGTAGAGAGCATTGCAGTAGTCCAGGCGAGGACTGAAGCAGTCGGCGTGAGCTTAAATGGACTCCAGAGGATGGTAGAGGACAGGAAGGCCTGGAGGAACATTGTCCATGGGGTCACGATGGGTCAGACACGACTTCGCAACTAAGAACAACAGCAAAAAGGCCACAATAGAAATCATTTCCTTTTCATTGGAAGTCTAGATCTTCCCTCGTCTAGACTTTTCCAAGCTTCAAGGAGATTTCAGTATGTACAGAAGCAGTATTATTCATTCTCTTTGATCTTTTTTCCCCCCCCACGATTATATTCCTACCTGCAGATTAAAATTCTCCCTACCTAATCAAGAATTTGGGGTTCGGTAGCTTTGTGACTCATCCTTGGTTCATCCTTTGGCCAGACACATCTTATATTCTGACATCTAGATCAAACAAAAAAAAACACCATTTATCTAGTCCAAACAGTCATATGGACCGTTCAGTGCCTCAGTCAGATAAGACCCGGGGGGGGGGTTCCCCTCCAACCTTTTCTCAGCATTCCTTACTCATCGGAAACTTGTTTTAATCTTTTTCTTCGGTTGGAAAAAGTTGGTAGACTAGCTGGCAATGGGTAAAGTGTCCATCAGTAGAACTCTAAAACAGGTGAAGTGAAAAGGAATGAGACTGAAACAAAAGAAGAAATTAGCAAATTCAGTTTTCAGTTATCTTTTTACTCACTGGGTGTCTTTAGATCTGGATTACTGTTGATCTTTAGGACATTGTGTAACCCAAGTGGGATAAACACGGTTGTTAAATGAATCTGCCTTTGAATTTCCTTACAGGAATAGAATAGAATAGAATAGAATAGAATAGAATAGATTTTTTTATTGGCCAAGTGTGATTGGACACACAAGGAATTTGTCTTGGTGCATACGCTCTCAGTGTACATAAAAGAAAAGATACCTTCATCAAGGTACAACACTAACAACACTAACAAAATGATAGTCATAGGGTACAAATTTAACAATGATACAACACTTAGTGATAGTCATAGGGTACAAATAATCAGGAAACAATATCAATATAAATCGTAAGGATACAAGCAACAAAGTTACAGTCATACAGTCATAAGTGGAAGGAGATGGGTGATGGGAAGTCACAACAGAGGTGGGTTTCGGCAGGTTCTGATTAGTTCTGGAAAACCGGTAGCGGAAATTTTAAGTAGTTCGGAGAACCGGTAAATACCACCTCTGACTGGCCCCATCCCCATTTATTCTCTGCCTCAGTGGTGGGTTTCAAAATTTTTTACTACCGGTTCTGTGGGTGCGGCTTGCTGGGTGTGGCTTGCTGGGCATGGCAGGGGAAGGATACTGTAAAATCTCCATTCCCACTCCACTGCAAGGGAAGGATACTCTAAATTCCCCATTTCCTACCAATCAGCTGGGACTCGGGAGCCACAGAATAGATGGGGGCAGGGCCAGTCAGAATTCTTACTACTGATTCTCTGAACTACTCAAAACTTCCGCTACCGGTTCTCCAGAACTGGTCAGAACCTGCTGAAACCCACCCCTGCTCTGCCTCCCGAGTCCCAGCTGATCGGGAGGAAATGGGGATTTTGCAGTATCCTTCCCCTGCTATTCCCACCAAGCCATGCCCACAGAACCGGTAGTAAAAAAGTTTGAATCCCACCTCTGAGTCCTAAAAACTGTGTGTGTGTGTGTGTGTGTTTACATTTATACCCCGCCCTTCTCCGAAGACTCAGGGCGGCTTACAGTGTATAAGGCAATAGTCTCATTCTATTTGTATATTTTTACAAAGTCAACTTATTGCCCCCCCAACAATCTGGGTCCTCATTTTACCTCATTTTACCTACCTTATAAAGGATGGAAGGCTGAGTCAACCTTGGGCCGGGCTCGAACCTGCAGTAATTGCAGGCTACTGTGTTCTTAATAACAGGCTTTACCAGCGTGAGCTAAACCGGCCCCTGATCACATGACCCTGGGATACTGCAACCATCAAAAGTACATGCCTGTTCCCAGGCATCTGAACATGATAAATCACGTGTGGGATGATGGGACAGTCACGTGAAAAAGTCATGTCACTTATTTTCAGTGCCGTTGTAACTTCACATGGGCACTAAGTGGATGGTTGTAAATCGACAATTTTAAAGGTGGAAAAGGCTTAGTGCAGTGGTGGTGAACCTGTAGCATGTGTGCCAGAGGTGGTGGTGTGACTCCAGCCCCTGAACCTGGCCCCATGCCCGAAAGTGACTCCAAGAGTGGGAGGGAAGGGCCGGTAAGGCTTACCTCGGGAGCACCAATTCCTTTGGCCCGGCTCCAGGAGCCAGAACCAGACCAATCGGAGGACGTAATGAGGCCATCATCCCCTGATTCCTCCCTTCCCCAGGCTACGCCTTCAGACCCAGCTGATAATAATAATCAAGCTTGGATCGACCCGCGCTTCAGAAGATTAGAGAGGCAGCGTCATCAAAGGGAAGGGTGGGGCAGGAGCCCCACCCCACAGGATATATAAGGAGCTTTAGGACTGCTCTCATTCCACGGGAAGCAAAAATTAGCTGAACCGTTTCAAAGAGAGCTGAAAGTCTTACTCTGTGAGTCATTTGTTTGAACTTTGGCAGGCAGCTGCGATTTCTCTGCCAGGACTGATAAGAGCCGTGAATCCACTGGCTGAAGGCCAGCTCGTTGCTCCGAAGTGGGGAAGGAGACAGAACAGGTGGGACTCAAAGCCCTCTCTATGGGCACGTGCGCTGTCGCCCCAACCCAGCTCTATTGCATTTGTCCCGCAGGAGGGAGGGAGAGAGGGACAGTGGTGGGTTTCAAAAAATTTTACTACCGGTTCTGTGAGTGTGGCTTGGTGGGTGTGGCATGACTTGGTGGGTGTGGCTTGGTGGGCATGGCAGGGGAAGGATACTGCAAAATCTCCATTCCCACCCCACTCTGGGGCCAGCCAGAGGTGGTATTTGCCACTTCTCCAAACTACTCAAAATTTCCACTACCGGTTCTCCAGAACCTGCTGGATTTCACCCTGGATTTATCCCCTGGAAGCCTGCGCCAGTCTTCAACAGGGAAGGGATCCAAGCCAGAAAACATTGTGCAGCCAAGAAGGCTCCACACCCATCTGCACCACTCAGCTGACCCTGAGGACACAAACCAACCTCTCAGTGGCCTCAACAACCCTCTCAAAGGATGCAAATGACCAGCTGTCAGCAAAGGAATATAAATAATTCCGTTCCCCACCATCCAGTCAAGAAGCTGCTTGGATGAAAAGTGAAACGTCTTTAAAGGAAAAAAAAGAAAGTCCAGTTGCTTCTTGAAAAAAAGCACCTTTGGGACAACCATGAACTGGAAGGCTGAGAATCTCCATAGACATTAAGAGAGGAATATTTTTTCATTGTTTTCAGAGGCGTTCTCTGCTCCTCTGAAAACAACAAAATACCTTATCCCACCAGACTTGAAATCCTGGGTTTAGAAAACTTCGACAAGACCTGTGTTTAACTCATAGAATCATCTATTGCAATGTCCTTCCTGTTAAAGACTATTTCAGCTTCAATTACAATAATACAAGAACAACCAATAGATTCAAACTTAATGTTAACCGCTTCAATCTAGATTGCAGAAAATATGACTTCTGTAACAGAGTTATCAGTGCTTGGAACACATTACCTGACTCTGTGGTCTCTTCTCATAATCCCCAAAGCTTTAACCAAAAACTTTCTACCATTGACCTCACCCCATTCCTAAGAGAACTATAAGGGGCGTGCATAAGAGCACAAACGTGCCTAGATAGAATTTTTTTTTTTTATTGGCCAAGTGTGATTGGACACACAAGGAATTTGTCTTGGTGCATATGCTCTCAGTGTACATAAAAGAAAAGATACGTTCATCAAGCTACCGTTCCTGTCTTATTGTTTTTTTCTTATATATATATATATATGCTTATACTACCTTATATTTCCTCATATATATGTTTATATACTATATAATCATTTTGTGTGATGCTTATGCATATTGTTGTGACAATAAATAAATAAATAAAAAGTTTTTTGTCTCACAAGCCTAGACCTAAACTATGTCTGAATAAGCCACCCGGGTCCGGAAAATGTGGTAAAGTCAGCCGATCTTCGTGTGAAATACACCAATGCAGAGGCCCAAGGTGTGATGTGGCACAAGGTGTGATGACGCACAGGAGCTTCATAGGGCCGGTTAAAAGAGGGAATTATTGCATTTTTCCCCCTAAGGCTCCTTAATTGTAACCTTGCTCAGCCTTTTGTGGTGCAAAACCATATAAATTAAACAGTTCAGCTGTTCTCAGGCGGGTTGGATGAGCATAGCCAATAGATCTCTCCGTATGACACAACTACATCCCTGTTGATTACACTTATTGCACACGCGGAACACATGTTTACCGTCCAGTGCTGGGAGAAAAAAATCTAAATAAACCAGGGGTCTCCAGCCATGGTCCCTTTAAGACTTGTGGACTTCAACTCCCAGAGTTCCTCAGCCAGCTTTGCTGGCTGAGGGACTCTGGGAGTTGAAGTCCACAAGTCTTAAAGGGACCAAGGTTGGAGACTCCTGAAATAAATAAACAACTTCGGACGAAAAATTCCCCAGCCGAGCCCACTTTCTCACGAGGGCGCGTGCGTGCTCCGCCCCTGCCCCGCTCTCTGTCGGGAATTGTAGTCCGGCCTCACGTGGGGCGGGAGGGAGTCTACGTTGAAAGGCACTGCTCTCAAGTTTTGCTGGGAGATGTAGTCCTCCCTCACGCCCTCTCCGGAAATCCGTCTCTCATTGGTGGAGGAAGGCGGGACGGGCGACGGTTTTTTTTTCTCTCCCCCCCATCCCCCCATCAAGAACTACGCGTCCCAGGGAGCACCGCGCGCGCGCTCTCTGTTGTCGTGCCGCCGCCTCTCAAGTGGTGCGGTTTGTTCGTGGCGCTCTTTCGGGTCCGCAGCGCTTCCCGTTCTTTCTCCTTTCCTCTGCCCAGGCCCGGCGCTGCTTCCCCGCCCGCTTCCCCCCTCCCCCTTCGCGGCCGGCGCGTTCACGCGAGTCCCCGGCTTCGCTCGAGGCCTACGTCCTTTTTTTTTTTTTTTTTTTTTTTAAATCCGCCTCCCTCCGTCAAGCCGGCGACATGGCGCGGCTGTCTGTGCCCAGCTCGCAGAAGGCGCTGCTGCTGGAGCTGAAAGGGCTTCAGGAGGAGCCCGTGGAGGGCTTCCGAGTCAGCCTGGTGGACGAGGGGGACCTCTACAACTGGGAGGTGGCCATCTTCGGGCCTCCCAATACGCATTACGAGGGTGGCTATTTCAAGGTAAGGAAAGGGGGCTGCCCCTCTGTGTGTGTGTGTGTGTGTGTGTGTGTGTGTGACTGTTTGGGGAGGGCGCCCTCCCCTCTTTGGGGAGGGTGTCTCTAAATGGGAGGTTGGATTACAGCTCCCATCATCCCCAGCCAGGTAGAGGATAACCAGGGAAGAGGCCAAGCCCAGACGCTTTATTTTGGGATGGTAGAGACTGTTTGATCTGTTTGCTGGTTTGTTTATTTGTCGAGTACGTATTAGATAATATATATAAGTATAAACATGAATATATAAAGTGAATACAAATAAAGGGGACATTAGGACAGGGATGGAAGGCACACTGGTGCTCTTATGCACGCCCCCCTTACAGACCTCTTAGGAATGGGGGTGAGGTCAACAGTAGACAGTCTTAGCTTAAAATTTGGGGGGGGGGTTAGGATCCAATGGGGCAAATTCCTGTGAAGCAGAAGAAAGAGGTGAAAATCCTGGAAGCCCAAATTGGGGAGGGAACCAGGAAACTGCCTCTCCTAAGTGGGCCAGTTTCAAAAAGGTGAAAACCAAGAAGGTAAAAAAAAAAAAAAGATCAAAGTGGAAGGGGGGAGGAAACACAACTGGGGAAAGTAGACTGGAAATCTCAGTGTGGGGGCCCTTTCCGGCTTGGGATGCCTGCCCTCCTCCTGGGTCCCAACCTGAACATATGAGAAAAATAAGAGGGGTCTTTCTTCCCAGTAGACACGTACCAGGCGACAAGACGCTATAAATCCCTCGGTCTAGATAGAAGTAAACAAAGCACCCGCAGTCCTGGCTGGGTTCCTGCTGAGGAAGTGCCACCAAAACTGGGTAGATCTCAAACCCAGTTCTGAGAAATCGAGCTTCTCGGAATAAATCCTGCCCCGGGGTGTGTGTGGATCTGATTACTTTTGCTAAACATGTGGACGTGTTTTTTGCTGTGGCTACTGCTCATTTTTTTAGGTTGGCATTTAAATTGGTCCTAAGAAGCCCTTTTCAGAGGCAGGAGGGTTTTGTTGTTGTTGTTGTGTTAGCCAGAATGACTGTGTGTGTGTGTGTGTGTGTGTGTGTGTGTGTATAGGCCTTTGGGAGGGTGTTTTTTTCCCTTCCTCTTTTCCAGATTTTTTTTTTTTGCTAGCTATTGCTCATTTTTACGTTGGGTTAAATTGGGGGTGGTCCTACTCACACCGTTAAGAGAGAGCACTTTTCAGATGTTACAAGGGGTTTTGGGGTTGTTGTGTTCGGCAGAATTTCTGTACAGTTTTTTGATTTGTTTCCCCTCTCCTTTCCGGATTTGTGCTTCGGTTTAAAGGAGTCATGGTTCTAAAGAATAGCATGAGCAAGCAAGTGTGTGTGTTTGTGTTCGTTTGTGTGTTCGCATCGCCATTTCCTGTTTACCGAGTTGCTTTCCAGATGTGTGGGCTATAATTGTTACAGAAATGAGAATTGATAATCCAACATTGAGGGAATAATGTTGAAAAAGCTCCCCTGTTTAAACTTTTCTCTCCTCCCCTTTCTTTATAACAATTTAAATTATTGGAAGAGTCATTTTGGATTACTGCAGCTTCTCCTAATCAATCAGGAAATTGAGCAGGATAACCCTTTTCACTTCTTACATACTCCGAGTTTTATTTCTCCTCTGAGCACAATTCCTTTGAGGAGAAACAACCATTCCTCAATAACAGGAACATATCTTGGTAATAGATGTTTGGCTACATGTTCTCCACGTCAAATAAACAATTATTGAAATAAAAAAAACCTTATGACTTCAAAATAACGAATGAGGATGAATTCATCATTGTGAATTGATGGGGCTTTTCTTGTACAGCTTTAACATGGATATTTATTGTTTTTTTAGATCTTGTTTATGGTTTTTATTATTAGCCATCTTGAATGTGGGCTTGCTCTGAGACCTGTTTTCAGGATTTTTCTTCCACGGTGTATGAAATTTCAACCCTTTTGTTTCCCACAAAGCAGTATCAGGTTTTCATAACCATTTATGCATAATTTTGAATTCCTTTAGACAGAGGAACCCGAATGACAGGATCTGATTACTTCAAATCAAATTAAGGGGTTTTTTAACTGCTTCATTAGCCACCACATTAAGATAGCTTTTAATCACTGAGAGGATTGTTAATTCTGGACACCTTTTAAGGGGTGTCATGGTTCCTTCCGCTTGCGGTTTACGATCTTTAAAGATTTGGGTCAGTTGATTAAAGGGTAGTGGTTTCTATCTCAGTGGGATAATGAATAGAAATTACACTTGTCCATGAATTCCTGATGACTTCATGGACAAGTCTGGGTAATTTTCTTGGCACCCCATCTATTATAATAATCATAATAACAGAGTTGGAAGGGACCTTGGAGGTCTTCTAGTCCAACTCCCTGCCCAGGCAGGAAACCCTACACCACTTCAGACAAATGGGTTATCCAACGTTTTCTTAAAAATTTCCAGTGTTGGAGCATTCACAACTTCTGCATGCAAGTTGTTCCACTCATTAATTGTTCTAACTGTCAGGAAATTTCTCCTTTAGTGTAGGTTGCTTCTCTCCTTGATTAGTTTCCACCCATTGCTTCTTGTCCTGCCGTCAGGTGCTTTGGAGAATAGTTTTACATCCTCTTCTTGTGGCAACCCCTTAGATATTGGAACACTGCTCCTAGTCCTTCTTTTCATTAAACTAGACATACCCAGTTCCTGCAACCGTTCTTCATATGTTTTAGCCTCCAGTCCCCTAATCATTTTGGTTGCTCTTCTCTGCACTCTTTTTAGAGTCTCAACATCTTTTTTACATCATAGCGACCAAAACTGAATGCAATATTCCAAGTGTGGCCTTACCAATGCCTTATAAAGTGGTATTAACACTTCACATGATCTTGATTCTATCCCTCTGTTTATGCAGCCCAGAACTGTCTTTTTCTGGGGGTCTATCTGGCCTAAAATCTGAGATTTCCATTTCATTCCCCGCCTTACAACAGTTCATTTAGTAACCAAAGTTACTAAAACAGGTCCCAAAAGCTGATCACCTGACTCCAGGACACTGCAATCCCCAATTTTGACTAGAAAGGATTTGTAGAATGTGGGGTGGGGGGGAAATAATAGAATGACTGTGGCAATTGGAAACAATGACAGTACCGGGTGCCTTGGGTGCAATCCCAAAACAACTGGAGCACCATTTGAACACTATCGCCATTAACAAAATCAGTCAATTGCAAAAGGCAATATTATTTGGAACAACGTACATCCTTTGACGATACCCTCAGCACCGATCAACAGGAATCTGTGCCTAGGTCCTCGGGAAGGTCTTGATAGGTGAAGAAAAATGCCACATCCAGTCTAAACATCTGGCCGAGAAGGTCTAAAATGTCTAAAATGGTCTAAAAGGTTTAAAATGGTACAGGACAGGAGTGTCAAACTCCAGAGCCGGGGAACAGATCTGGCCCATGGGGTACTTAGATCTGGCCCGCAGGGCCACCCTGGAAACAGCGGACTGGCCTGCGGTGCCCCTGACAGCAAAAACAGAGCTCGGGTGCCCCAATGGAAAGGGTGCGCAACTTGGGCGTTCTCCTGGATGGACGGCTGTCCTTTGAAGACCATTTGACGGCCGTCTCCAAGGGAGCTTTTTACCAGATTCGCCTGGTTCGCCAGTTGCGCCCCTTCCTGGACCGGGATGCCCTATGCACGGTCACTCATGCTCTCGTGACATCTCGCCTGGATTACTGCAATGCTCTCTACATGGGGCTTCCCTTGAGGAGCACCCAGAGGCTCCAGTTAGTCCAGAATGCGGCTGCGCGGGTGATAGAGGGAGCCCCTCGTGGCTCCCATGTGACACCACTCCTGCGCAGACTGCATTGGCTGCCTTCCGGGTGCACTTCAAGGTTTTGGTAACTATCTTCAAAGAGCTCCCGGAAGTGGCCTTCCGGGTGCACTTCAAGGTTTTGGTAACTATCTTCAAAGAGCTCCATGGCTTAGGGCCGGGCTACTTACGGGACCGTCTGCTGCCACCGATTGCCTCCCACCCACCCGTGCGCTCTCACAGGGAGGGACTCCTTAGGGTGCCGTCTGCCAGGCAGTGCCGACTGGCGACACCCAGGGGAAGGGCCTTCTCTGTGGGGGCTCCCACCCTCTGGAATGAACTTCCCCCAGGACTCCGCCAACTTCCTGACCTTCGAACCTTCCGCCGCGAGGTTAAAACACAGCTATTTATTTGTGTAGGACTGGACTAGAATTTTAATTTTAAATTTAATTTTAATGGGGTTTTATCATTTTAATTGTAATTTTAAATTTTGGCCTATTGAAATAAGTTTTTTAATTAGTGTTTTATCTTGTCTTATATTTGTATTTTTATTGGGCTGTGAACTGCCCTGAGTCCCTCGGGAGATAGGGCGGTATAAAAATTTGATTAAATAAATAAATAAATTTTCACTGGCAAAGCGCTCGGGCTACCACAGGCACCCGTGATACAAGCAATGTAAGCTGGCCACAGCTACCCTGGCCATACCCCTTCCCCGAAGTCAAACACAACCCTGATGCAGCCCTTAATGAAATCAAGTTTGATACCCCTGGCATAGGGTTTCCTGCCTGAGCAGCAGATTAGACTAGAAGACCTTCGAGGTCCCTTCCAACTTTGTTATTTGGACAGTATGACAAGCCTTAATAACACCGCAGCCCGAAAAACATCACACATCATGTGAACTACGGTATGTCGAAGTGTAGCCAGTGTGTCGAAAAGGCATAATTAGCTTGGCGAAGGTCCACCAGCAATCGGTCAGAAGAGATCTTGTGTTTCATTACTGTACTAATTTGTGTAAGGAGACTAAAATTATGAGTAAGTGAAGATTTATTTCCTGGCTAAACAAATAAGAAGTTACAGATAAATCCAGGGGACGTGAAATACAGGCTCTTCCGCGGAATGAAATCTGACGACGGAAATTTTCTGGGTTTGTAGGCTTATGTCGCAATTCCCTACTGCTTCCTGCCATGGTCTCACTTCCTTGCTCCCAGGCCTAGGTGGAGTTGTGGATGAATCACCCCAAAGTCGGTTGTGAGCGACCTTATAAAGGCAGCTGCTGTTTTCCTTCAACCGTCTCAGCTGAAGCCTTGGGGCACGCAGTCACCTGTGGGTATCCCAGTGGCTTCTCCCATTTGGCTGGCCAAGGAAGGTCTGTTTTGCACATCAATATATTTTTAGTGTCTTGAGTTGTTTCATCTGCGTTAAAGAGCATTCAGAGAGCCCTGCAAAAGTGAGCCAGGGACAACTCCCTGATATTAGCAGGGAGGAAGGCTGAATCTGAGCCATAAACTTGCCTGACGTCATCTAAACGATCCGACATTTTCTATAGATCAGTGGCTTTGTTATAATCAATATAAACAACCCCAAAGATGTAGAAAACCGCACAGGGATGGCCGTTGTCCAGAAGCCTCTCAGCGGTGAGGGCACCAGACTAGAAAGCGGGGGACTGTGAGTTCTAATAGTGCCTTAGCCATAAAAGTCAGCTGAGTGACTTTGGGCCAATCACCAGGTGACTGGGAAATCTAGTTTTATCATAGAAATGAAAGCTAGCTGAGTGACTTTTAGGCCAATCACCAGGTGATGGGGAGTTCTAGTCTTGCATTAAGTATGAAAACTAGCTGGGTGATCTTGGGCCAATCATCAGGAGACAGGGAAATCTAGTTCCATCATAGAAATGAAAACCAACTGGGTGACTTTTAGGCTAATCACCAGGCTACAGGGAGTTCTAGTCTAGTCCTGCATTAAGTATGAAAGCTAGCTGGGTGACCTTCGGCCAATCACCAGGAGGCAGGGAATTGTAGTTCTGCCTCAGACGTGAAAGCCAGCTGGGCGACCTTGGGCCAATCACCAGGCGATGGGGAGTTCTAGTCCTGCCTCAGGCATGAAAGCCAGCTGGGTAGCCTTGAGCCAGTTATTCTCTTAGCCCAACTCGCCTCCCAGGGTTGCTGTGAGGGAAAATGGGAGGCGGAGGGTGTGTTGGAGATGTTCGCCATCTTGAATGATTTCCAAAAGACAATATGATAAAGGCAGGACACAAATCCAAGAAGAGGTTAATAGAACCAGGAGGGGAAAGAGGCAAGAACATGCAAAACAAGTCAGATGTGGTTCTACCACAAGGTTCCATACTGGTGATAGGCAGTTGAATGTGTTGGTCATTCGGATGTGGTTAGTGTCAGGTGCACCCTAATCCTCGTGGGAGGCAAAGAACAGGGTCTGACTCCAGTCTAACCCAGCTGGAGTGAACGTGAATCAAGATTCCCTACCTTATCCATTCTCACCTACTATAGCAGCAGTCACTAACTGATGGTCTGTGGATCACTGGTGGTCCGCGAGAAAATTTTGGTGGTCCACAGAAAAATTATTTGCATTTTTATATTGCACTAAATCAGGGGTCCTCAGACTACAGCCCCCTGGGACAGATACGTGCAATGAACGTTTGTGTTGCTGCAGAGCGTCTCCCCCTTTAGGGTCTTTTACTGTGAGTCGGAGGGGGGCAGAAATTCCAACTCGGGGTCTACAGCCTCCTGGTGTGGGGCTTTGGGCGAACGGTGGAGGGAAGTGCCACTGGTGGTGAAGAGCTGGAGGGCCTCGTTCCAGTGGGACTGCATCATGGCCTGGAACTGGCTGACCATCTCAGCCCGCGGAGCCTCCAGGTGCCGGTACCTGGCCTTCCACTCCCGCAGGTCTTCCCTCTGCTTGGAAAGCCTATGCTCCTAGTCCTCAGTGAGGTGCTTCTGCTGAGCCTCCTTTTCGGCTAGATCCAATTTGAACTGAGCTCTTTTACCAACTCTTTCTCATGGCGGCTGCTTAGCTCCAGCAACTGCTTCCTGTTGGGGCCCTAAGGAGCCCAGGAGTGGGGGAAGCAAGGAGTGGCTGGGAGGGGAGGTGCGAATAGAGGCTGGCAAGGCGCCCCTCGATGTGAATGACATCGAGTTGGCCACGCCCACCCAGTCACATGCCCACCTAGCCACGCCCACCCAGTTGGTCATTAGGCAGATCATATTAGCGGCCGGCGGGATTTAAAATTAAGAAGTTACTGGTCCTTGAGGTCCGAAAGGTTGGTGACTCCTGTACTATAGCAGTGTTGGCGAACCTTTTTGGTACCGAGTGCCGAAATGGGAGCGCGTGCCCACACACATACACACACACGTGTGCTGGAACCCGGAAGAGCAAAAGGCAACGGCTCACATGCCCGTAGAGACGGTTATGCGTGCCACTTCCAGCACATGTATCATAGGTTCGGCATCCCGGTATTGTAGTCTACTAATGTTTTATTTGGGGAAGGAAGTGGGGCAGCTAACTCTATAGATGCATTTATTTCACTCATCCAGACCAGGTGTCGTGTCCCACTCCTCCTCCGATGGCCAGGTCTGGGAAGTCTGTATCAAGCGTGGCCACGAAGCCTCTGCAGCTTTGCCAAAGTCCTGTCAGAGTTCTCAGGGCAGGCAGGAATCCAAGGTGTGACTTCAGCAAACCAGATGAGACTTTGCTTGACTCAAGGAATGCCAAAAAGCAGATCCTTTATATAGGCCATGGGGTGTGGCTCCATGACTCAGCACTTATCCAGGCCTGCCCCTCCCTTCCTTTTGCTGACGTCACCTCTCCATTCTCCAGAAGCGGGGATCCGTCCACTGTGTCTTTTCGTCCTCAGCTGCCAGCAATTCCAGCTCGTGGCTGGCTTCGTGCTCACACGGTGTAGGGAGGTTTGTTTGCTCAGTCTGTCTGGGCATGGTGCCGGGGCTGGAGGCACGCCAGGCCATTCTTCTTCACTATCAGTCTCTGGCTCAGATAGCAGGAGATGGGAGGGGCCCGGCTGAGGAGAGGAGAATAGAATAGAATAGAATAGAATAGAATAGAATAGAATAGAATAGAATTGAATTGAATAGAATAGAATAGAATAGAATAGAATAGAATAGAATTTTTTATTGGCCAAGTGTGATTGGACACACAAGGAATTTGTCTTGGTGCATATGCTCTCAGTGTACATAAAAGAAAAGATACCTTCATCAAGGTACAACATTTACAACACAATTGATGATCAATATATCAATATAAATCATAAGGATTGCCTTATGAGGGAGGGCGAGGCACAACACCAGGCCCCTTCAGTATGATATGAGCTATAGCTCAAGGTTAAAACACGGGTAGTCCTCGACTTACAACCGTTTATTTCGTGACCGGTCAAAGTTGCAGAGGCCCTGAAAAATGTGACTTACGACCGTTTTTTCGCACTTGCGGCCGTTAACAGCCTCTCAAGGGTCACATGATCGAAATTTAGGCGCTTGGCAACTGACCCGTATTTATAACGGTTGCAGTATCCCGGGCTCACGTACAAGCAGTCCTCGACTTAACAACAGTTTGTTTAGTGACCGTTCAAAGTTACCGCGGCACTGAAAGTAGTGACTTGTGACCGCTTTTCACACTTAACGACCATTGCAGTATCCCATGAGATTTACATTCAGACGCTTGATAACCGACTCATATTTATAACGGTCGCAATGTCCCGGGAGGGTGTGTGTGTGTCATGTGACCCCCCCCTTTTGCGACCTTTTGACAAGCAATGTCAGGCTCACTTAACGACCGCGTCGCTAACTGAACAGCCGCAGTGATTCGCTTAACCACTGTGGCAAGAAATGGGACCAAACTCACTTAGCAAATATTCTCGCTCAGCGACAGAAGTTTTGAGCTCCATTGTGGTCGGGAGCCGAGGACCACCTGCGCTTCGAGACGATCTTAGGGCGCACTCTCATTTATCCACCCACCTCTTCGGTCCCAGAAAGAACCAGAAAGGGATGAAAATCGGCCCCTCCCTTCTGAAAGAGGAGGAATTGGAGCAACAGCCACAATTGCCTGTGACTTCCTGTTAACAACAACATTAAATCTTCAGAGTCAAAATCCAGTCTGCCATTGCGCAACGGTTACTGGGAAGCAAAACAGGAGGAAACTGCTTCTTGTTGTTGTTTTCTCAAAAGGTCTTTAGAAATGGACAAATGTTGTTTTTTTGCTGGGTCTGTGACAACTTTTTTTTTTTTACCAACTGCATTTTGTGTGTGTGTGTTTGTATATTTGTTGTGTCTGAAGTCTCCTTCCTTTTGGTACTGTCCATGGCAGGGGTCTCCAACCTTGGTCACTTTAAGACTTGTGGACTTCAACTCCCAGAGTTCCTCAGCCAGCAAAGCTGTTGAAGTCCACAAGTTTTAAAGTGATCAAGGTTGGAGACCCCTGGTCCATGGGGTTTTGCTGGCTGAGGAACTCTGGGAGTTGCAGTCCACAAGTCTTAAAGGGACCGAGGTTGGAGACCCCTGGTCCATGGGGTTTTCACGGCAAAAATACTGGAGTGGGTTGCCATTTCCTTCTCCAGTGGAGGCCTTTGAACTCTGGTGCTGGAGAAGACTCCTGCGAGTCCCTTGGACTGCAAGGCGATCCAACAGGTCAGTCCTAGAGGAGATCAACCCTGTCTGCTCTTTAGAAGGCCAGATCCTGAAGAGGAAACTCAAATCCTTTGGCCACCTAATGAGAAGGAAGGACTCCCTGGAGAAGAGCCTAATGCTGGGAAAGATGGAGGGCAAAAGAAGAAGGGGACGACAGAGAACGAGGTGGCTGGATGGAGTCCCTGAACCAGTAGGCATGAGTTTAAATGGACTCCAGAGGATGGGAGAGGACAGGAAGGCCTGGAGGAACGTTGTCCATGGGGTTGCGATGGGCTGGACACGACTTCGCAACTAACAACAACAATACTCTTCCTGAGAAGTTCCATCCAACAGTTGGCGTTGATTTGATGACTCGCCTAATTAAGCAGCGGTCTTCCTGGACTCTTCTGCAGAAAACTGTCAGGAAACATTTTAGAAAAACGGGCAGTTCTGGATTTACAATCTCAACGCAGCCCAAAATGTGTGCTCTTAAGCGACACAATTGTTAAATGAAACCATAGAAAGTACTTGTAGCTCGGATTTTAGATTTTGGCAGTGAGTGTGCCAAGTGAGTTTGTCCCCGGTTTACGATCTTTCTTGCCGCAGTTGTTAGTCATACGTTTTTTCACACTTATGAAAACACTTTCACACAAATGACTCGTATTTATGATGGTTGCAAGGTGCAACCTTTTGACAAGGAAAGCAGAAGTATTAAGCAGGTTCAGATCGGTTCACCCGATCCAATAGCGGAAATCAAACGTTCAGAAGTCACTGATACAAAAATAAATGCAAGAAGACGAAGCTACCAACGTTGTTTTCTGGCAAATCCCAAACGCCATTGCTGGTCTGTTTTAAGCCTTATGGGAGAGGCCAATCATCTCCTGGCCTTACTCCCGAGTCGTCCTCTCTGCTTGAGCTGCTCTTGCCTTCTGGCAGCTCTTCTCATGCGTGCATTAGGAACAGGCTCCTCCTGTTCCTCTGCCTCACTACTATCAGCCTCTGGAGGCTCTGGAGTCCGCACCTCACTCCCCGATGGCCCTGGCCTCACCTCAGCCTCATTGCTGTCCGACTGTGTTGCCAGCTCCGCAGGCTGCTGGCAGACCACAACAGCCGTAGAACACTACAGAGCGGAATACAGGTAATCCTCAACTTACGACCACAATGGAGCCCAAAATTTCTCTTGTTAACTGAGACATTTGTGAAGTGAGTTTTGCCCCATTTGACGACCTTTTTGGCCACCGTTGTTAAATGAAGCGCTGCCGTTGATAAATTAGTCACGTGGTTTTTAAGTGAATCTGGCTCCCCCCCCCATTGACTTTGCTTATCGGTAGGTCACAAAAGGGAATCAGGTGACTCCGGGACGCAGCAACGGTCATAAGTATGAACCGGTTGCCAAGCATCTGCATTTTGATCACACGGCCACAGAGATGCTGCAACGGCCGTAACTGTGAAAAACGGTCATAAATCCCTTCCTTCAGTGCCGTCGTAACTTTGAACGGTCACTAAATGAACTGTTGTAAGTCGGGGGCGGCCTGTGTAAGCTTAAGTGCTTTTTCTCTGATGTAGATGGCTCCGTAAGAGGGCCTTGCTCTTAGGCCCAGTTGGGTGTCCGTGGAAAGAATAGAATAGAATAGAATAGAATAGAATAGAATAGAATAGAATAGAATAGAATAGAATAGAATAGAATAGAATAGAATTTTATTGGCCAACTGTGATTGGACACACAAGGAATTTGTCTTGGTGCATATGCTCTCAGTGTACATAAAAGAAAAGATACGTTCATCAAGGTACAACATTTACAACACAATTGATGGTCAGTATATCAATATAAATCATAAGGATTGCCAGCAACAAGTTATAGTCATACAGTCATAAATGGAAAGAGATTGGTGATTGGAACTATGAAAGTGCAGATTTAGTAAATAGTCTGACAGTGTTGAGGGAATTATTTGTTTAGCAGAGTGATGGCCTTCGGGAAAAAACTGTTCTTGTGTCTAGTTGTTCTGGTGTGCAGTGCTCTATAGCGTCGTTTTGAGGGTAGGAGTTGAAACAGTTTATGTCCAGGATGTGAGGGGTCTGTAAATATTTTCACGGCCCTCTTCTTGATTCGTGCAGTATACAGGTCCTCAATGGAAGGCAGGTTGGTAGCAATTATTTTTTCTGCAGTTCTAATTATCCTCTGAAGTCTGTGTTTTTCTTGTTGGGTTGCAGAACCGAACCAGACAGTTATAGAGGTGCAAATGACAGACTCAATAATTCCTCTGTAGAATTGGATCAGCAGCTCCTTGGGCAGTTTGAGCTTACTGAGTTGGCGCAGAAAGAACATTCTTTGTTGTCCTTTTTTAATGATGTTTTTGATGTTAGCTGTCCATTTGAGATCTTGCAATATGATAGAACCCAGAAATTTGAAGGTTTCTACTGTTGATACTGTGTTGTCTAGTATTGTGAGAGATGGAAGTATGGAAGGGTTTCTCCTAAAGTCTACCACCATTTCTACGGTTTTGAGTGTGTTCAGTTCCAGATTGTTTTGGTTGCACCACAAGGCTAGTCGTTCGACCTCTTGTTCAAAACCAAAGGCTTATAGGAACTCGATAGTTTAATCACACAACATCTAGTTCATACACTGTAATAGAGTGGGGAGGGCAAGTGCATTAAATTTAATTGATGTATCCCTTAAAGCCAAAGACCCAAGCTGCGATTTACAAGCTGCAGTGGCCTGCTTCCTGTTAGATATATTTTGTAGGACTGCTCTTTTTTAAAATGGTATATTTAAGAGGATCTGTTCAGCTAACCACCAATACGTAAGAGGGGGAAAAAAACCCACAATATGATTTCATAAAAACGCCGAAACTCGCAAGGTTGGTTTTTCTTGCCGTGTACATGTATATATCCCAACTGGTCTGTGTTGTTTCTCTGTGTCACATAATACATGTGGGTATAAGCATAATTTTGTATTCATTTATTTATATATTTTGCCATGTTTATGTAGTGTATATTGGTGGTGACCCTTGGAGAGCTGCTGTTGTTGTTAGTTGCAAATTCATGTCCAACCCTTCGCGACCCCATGGACAATGTTCCTCCAGGCCTCCATCCTCTGGAGTCCATTTAAGCTCACGCCAACTGCTTCAGTGACTCCATCCAGCCACCTTGTTCTCTGCCGTCGCCTTCTTCTTCTTTTGCCCTCAATCTTTCCCAGCATTCGGCTCTTCTCCAGGGAGTCTTTCCTTCTCATTAGGTGGCCAAAGTATTTCAGTTTCCTCTTCAGGATCTGGCCTTCTAAAGAGCAGTCAGGGTTGATCTCCTCTAGGACTGACCGGTTGGATCGCCTTGCATGGAGAGCTGTAGGCAATGAAATTTCATTTAAATGTATGCTGATTAGTGTACATTCAATGTGACAATAAAGTTATTGTTTTATTCTACTCTCTTCTGCATTCCATTCTGTTCTATTCTATTCTATTCTGTTCTATTCTATTCTGAATGAAAATGCTCCTTTACGACCTGTAAACTTCAACTCCCAGAATTCCTGAGCCTGATACTTTGGCAATAATTAATAGATCTGATTGATTGATTTATTTTTGAAAAAAGAAATATTCATCCCACATATACAGGTAGTCCTCACAACAGGTCATTTAGTGATCCTTATAAGTTACAGCAGTACTGAAAAAAGGGACTTAGAACCGTTTTTCACACTTAAAACCGTTGCAACATGCCCATGGTCATGTGATCAAAAGTCAATCGCTCGGCAACTGTCCCATATTTATGACGGTTGCAGTGTCCCGAGGTCATATGAGTGCCTTTTGCGACCTTCTGACAACCAAGTCGGGGGGTAGGACCCGGATTCACTTAACAACCGTGTCAGTAACTTAACCACTGCAGTGATTCACTTAACAAAAGTGGCAAGAAAGATCATACAATGGGGCAAAATTCACTTAACAACTGTCTCACTTAGCAACAGAAATTTTGAACTCCATTCTGGTCGTAAGTCGAGGACTACCTGTACCCTTGTTGTACCCTTGCAGTTAGTCCTTGATTTATATCCACCATAGAGACCAGAATCTCCATTGTTAAGTAAATCATTAAGTGAGGCGTGCCCGATTTCACAACCTCTTTTGCCACGATTGTGAAGCAAATCCAGGCAGTTGTTAAATGACTCACAGGGTCATTAAGCTAATCCGGCTTCCTCCATTGATTTCGCTGGTTGGAAGCAAATGGGGAAAGTTGCGCGGGGCGATCACGTGACCCCGGACAGTTGCAGCAACTGTCACAAATACATATCAGTTGCCAAGCATCCAAATTTGAATTGCGTGATCTCGGGGATGCTGTTTATGGTCATAAGGACAAGGATCAGTCCTGAGTCTATTTTCAGTGTTATTGTAACTCTGAATAGCCACTAAACCAGGGGTCTCCAACCTTGGCAACTCTAAGACTTGTGGACTTCAACTCCCAGAGTTGAAGTCCAGAAGTCTTAAAGTTGCCAAGGTTGGAGACCCCTGCACTAAATGAAGGGTTGTAAGTCAAGGACTGCCTGTTCACAGCATATTGATACGTGATTTTTTTTAAAGTAGAGATGGGTAGTAATAGTAATGAGCAACTGTGAGAGGGATAATAACAACAACAACAACAACAGAGTTGGAAGGGACCTTGGAGGTCTTCTAGTCCAACCCCCTGCCCAGGCAGGAAACCCTACACCATTTCAGACAAATGGTTATCCAACATTTTTTAAATTTTTCCAGTGTTGGAGCATTCACAACTTCTGCAGGCAAGTTGTTCCACTGATTAATTGTTCTAACTGTCAGGAAATTTCTCCTTAGTTCTAAGTTGCTTCTTTCCTTGATCAATTTCCACCTGTTGCTTCTTGTTCTACCCTCAGGTGCTTTGGAGAATCGATTGTCCCCCTCTTCTTTGTGGCAGCCCCTGAAATATTGGAACACTGCTATCATGGCTCCCCTAGTCCTTCTTTTCATTAAACTAGACATACCCAGTTCCTGCAACCGTTCTTCATATGTTTTAGCCTCCAGTCCCCTAATCATCTTTGTTGCTCTTCTCTGCACTCTTTCTAGAGTCTTTCTAGATCTTGGAGTCCTAGTGGACAATCACTTAAATACGACCCAGCCTTGTGCAGCAGCTGCCAAAAAAGCCAACACAGTTCTGGGCTGCATCAACAGAGGGATAGAATCAAGATCACGTGAAGTGTTAATACCACTTTATAATGCCTTGGTAAGGCCACACTTGGAATATTGCATTCAGTTTTGGTTGCCACGATGTAAAAAAAGATATGGAGACTCTAGAGCAGGGGTGTGAAACTCAAGGCCCGCAGGCCAGATCCAGCCCGCGAGGTGCTTAAATCTGACCCATGGGGGCCAGCTTGGAAATATCAAAAGGACCAGCCCACAGTGGGTCTGCCGACCGAAAACGGGCTGCACATGTGGCCTGTTTTTGGCCAGGAGAGTGCTGCACGTGGCCAAAAATGAGGTGCGGGGGGGGAACTGCGCAAGGCGCTCCCATGGCCCATTTTGGCAAGCAGGTTGCTGTAGGTTGCATCCGTCTCGTCTCACACCCACCCCTCCCTCCCCAGCAGCCCGAGGAAAACTACAATGTTGACCCGGCCCTCAAAGAGTTTGGCACCCTTGCTCTAGAAAGAGTGCAGAGAAGAACCAACAAAGATGATTAGGGAACTGGAGGCTAAAATGTATGAAGAACGGTTGCTGGAATTGGGTATATCTGGTTGAATGAAAAGAAGGACTAAGGGAGACATGATGATAGCAGTGTTCCAATATCTCAGGGGCTGCCACAAAGAAGAGGGAGTCAAGCTATTCTCCAAAGCGCCTGAGGGCAGGACAAGAAGCAACTGGTGGAAACTAAATCCAGGAGAGAAACAACTTAGAACTAAGGAGAAATTTCCTGACAGTGAGAACAATTAACCAGTGGAACAACTTGCCTCCAGAACTTGTGAATACTCCAACACTGGAGTTTTTTAAGAAGAGACTGGACAGCCATTTGTCTGAAATGGTGTATGATGTCCTGCCGTAAGTAGGGGGTTGGACTAGAAGACCTCCAAGGTCCCTTCCAACTCTGTTATTCTAACCTATTCTAAATGAGAAAAGAACCAAGTCTCTATTAATAAAAAGTTTGGCTGTTTCATCTGTTTGCCACCGGCAATTAGTTGTGTACATGTTGATAAACTTGGGGCAGTGTCTAATTGACAGAAGGCGAGAGAACCTCCGGGTGGTGATCGAAACTTTAAAAAATACCGAAATAGGTTAGGAGGAAGTCAGAAAGTGCTGCGTGGATGTTTGCTTTGCGTGACTCACTGTGTTTTTGAGTTTCGGATCTCGGTCCTGTGATAAGGTTAAAAACAAGGAGGGCACTGGGAGGTTATCCTCTGATGTCATAAAATGTTTACAAAAATACCAGCAAATCGTGGAGTGTGCTTTCAGAGCGGTGTATCACAAGCCCTGACAACAGATGTTGTCTCCACAAAATTTAGGTGTTGGGTCAGAGGTATTGAGAGCACCTCTGACCCAGGGCAATATGAGAGCAAGTACACCTTATGTTTTAAAAAAAGATATCTCAAGTCATTTTATCCAATGTGCCGTTACAATCATTCATTTCATTACCATTTGAAGTTAAAAGAGCGCTGAGAAAAGTGACTTCTGACCATTTTTTTTTTTAATTTACATTTAGATCCCGCCCTTCTCCGAAGACTCAGGGCGGCTTACAGTGTATAAGGCAATAGTCTCATTCTATTTGTATATTTACAAAGTCAACTTATTGCCCCCAACAATCTGGGTCCTCATTTTACCTACCTTATAAAGGATGGAAGGCTGAGTCAACCTTGGGCCTGGTGGGACTAGAACCTGCAGTAATTGCAGGCAGCTGTGTTTTAATAACAGGCTTCTAACAGCCTGAGCTATCACGGCCCTTTTCCACACTTAACGACTGTTGCAGCATCCCCATGATCATGTACGGGTAGTCCTCAACTTACGACCACAATGGAGCCCCAAAATTTCTGTTAATAATAATAATAATAATAATAATAATAATAATAATAATAATAATAATAATAATAATAATAATAATAATAATAATAATATTTTAATTTGTATACCGCCCTTCTCCCGAAGGACTCGGGGCGGTTGACAAGGGAGACAACAAAGTGAAGTGGGTTTTGCCCCGTTTGACGTCCTTTTCTTGCCACAGTTGTTAAGTGAATCACTGCAGTTGACAAGTTAGTAACCCGGTTGTTAAGTGAATCCGGCTTTCCCATTGGCTTTGCTTGTCAGGAGGTCGCAAAAGGGGATCACGTGACCTTGGGGGGGGACACAGCAACGGTCATATATATGAACCAATTGCCAAGTGTCTGAATTTTGATCACATGATCATAGGAATAGGGATCCTGCTAAGGTCGCAATTCTGAAAAACGCTCGTAAGTCACATTTTTCAGTGCCATTGTAACTTTGAACGGTCACTAAATGAACTGTTGTAAGTCAAGGACCACCTGTAGTCAAAATTGGGGTGGTTGGTAACTGGCACATATTTATGACCTGGGCAACTGTCCCAAGGTCATGTGATCACCTTTTGCAACCTTCCCAGCCAATTTCCAAAAAGCAAAGTCAGTGGGGGGAACCAGATTCACTTAATGACCGCATGCTTCATTTAACAGCTGTAATGATTCCCTTAAGAAGTGTGGCCAAAAAAAGGTCATAAAATGAGGCACAATTCATTTAATAACTGCCTTGCTTAGCAATGGAAATTTTGGGCTGAATGGTGGACGTAAGGACTACAGCTCGTTCTCGGCTTAACAACGGTTCACTTAGAGACCGTTCAACGTTACAACAGCACTGAAAAAGTGACTTATGACCATTTTCCACAGTTACGACCATTGCAGCATCCCCTTGATCACATGTTCAAATTCAGACGCTTGGCAACTGGCTCATATTTATGAGCTTTGCTGTGTCCCAAGGTTTGGTGATCTCCTTTTTGCGACCTTCCGATCAGCAAAGCCGATGGGGAAGCCAGATTCACTTAATGACCGGGTTGCTAACTTATCAACTGCAGTGATTCACTTAACAACCATAGCAAGAGAAGTCCTAAAACGGGGCAAAATTCACTTTTAACAAACACTTTAACTACAGACATTTTGGCTTCCATTGTTGTAAATCAAGGACCACCTGTATTTCAGTTATTCAAAAAGAGGAGCCAGATTTCATCATGTCTTTCAAGCCAGGCGAGGTCAGGACACAGCAAAATAAATACTCGTATTTTTGATATGGGCTATAATAACAGTATTTTGAAAGCCCGTGGTGTTTTTCCTATCCTCCCTCCCTTATATGCCTATGGAGAGTCTCAGTCTCAGGCCGTAATAGCTCAGGCTGGTAAGAAGCCTGTTATTAGAACACAGTAGCCTGCAATTACTGCAGGTTCAAGCCCGGCCCGAGGTTGACTTAGCCTTCCATCCTTTATAAGGTAGGTAAAATGAGGACCCAGATTGTTGGGGGGGCAATAAGTTGACTTTGTAAATATACAAATAGAATGAGACTATTGCCTTATACATTGTAAGCCGCCCTGAGTCTTCGGAGAAGGGCGGGATATAAATGTAAATAAATAAAAAAAAAAGTCGTCCAGGTCACGGTTGTCCCAAAGGTGCTTTTCCAAAAAGCAACTGCATTTTCTTTTCTTTTTCTTTCCTTGAAGATGTTTCGCTTCTCATCCACGAAGCTGCTTCAGTTCTCTCTTTAGGGTCATGCCCTTTGGGTTGCTAGGGTCTCCAACTGTGTTCATGCAGCTCATTAATGAGGTCCTGCAGGAACACCTATATAATGAAGCGCTCGTCTATTTGAACGACATGCTAATATACGCCCCAACCCTGGATGAACATGTCCACCTGGTGCGTCAGGTACTAGGCGCACAGTCCGTGGGACAGTGGGGAGGAACGGCGGAGAAAGCCACTGGCCCACCTGCTACTCTCACCCCATCTTGGTGCCTCCTCCATCACTCCCCACATTGCCGGGCTGCCAACTCCTCCCCCTCTGCTCGCTGGGCCCTGGTGGTGTCTTCAAACCGCTCCCGAAGGGCTACTTCAATTTCTGTCTTTAGAACAGAAGAAGCTTCTTGGATGAGAAGCGAAACGTCTTCAAGGAAAAACAAAAACAAGCACCTACCCTCTGGAACGAGCTTCCCCCAGGACTTCGACAGCTTCCTGACCTCCGGACCTTCCGTCGCGAGCTGAAGACGTACTTATTCTTCCGTGCAGGACTGGCATTAAATTGAAATCTACTAGTAATTTTAATGGGGTTTTTTATGGTTTTAATGTGTATTTTAATTAATGGGCCAAATTGAATAGGTTTTTTAAAATTGGTTTTTAATTGTATATTGTACGTTTTCATTGTGTTTTACTTGGCTGTAAACTGCCCTGAGTCTTTCGGGAGAAGGGCGGTATAGAAATTAAATTATTCTTCTTCTAAAATAGAGTTGCCTTTGGAAAAAAACATGTTTGGGGTCTTGAGTGTCGGGGCCTCTGATACTCAAGAGAATCAAAGCTGTGGCAGTCTTGATTTCTTCCCCCCTCCCCCCCCACTCAAACTTTCTTACTTTCCCGGATGAAACTCGTATTTTAACAAGCAGTTGCTGTATATTTTCTTCGTGGTCCTCTCGGCTCATTTACACATATTTTTTTAGGAAAATCTGTGCCGCTTCTTTTTCTTCGAACCTCAAGGGATTACTGACCGGTGGCTCTCTTTAACAGCATTAGAGCTGGCATCTTTTTTTTTTTCCACTAATCGATTTATATTGTCATCTGCCAGATCTATTTGTGATTCGCCATCGAGTTCACTCTTACTGTGGACTCCTTAGGAGCCTGTTTTTCATGGTTCCCTGACAATATACTGTAGTTAATTACAATATACTGTGTTTCCCCGAAAATAAGACCCTGCCTTATATTTTTTTCGAACCCCGAAATTTTGTTGTGGTTGTAAGTCAAGGACCACCTGTATTTCCGTTATTCAGAAAGAGGAGCCAGATTTCGTCATGTCTTTCAAGCCAGGCAAGGTCAGGACACAGCAAAATAAATACTCGTATTTTTGATATGGGCTATAATAACAGTATTTTGAAAGCCCGTGGTGTTTTTCCTATCCTCCCTCACCTGTGGCGATTCTCAGTCATCCAGGTCATGGTTGCCCCAAAGGTGCTTTTCCAAGCGACCTTATTTGGCCTTATTTTCGGGGAGGTCTTATTATTTTGGGGCGCGTGGAATAAGACGGAGCTCCTCTTGCCGTCTTACCTGATTTCCAGCTCTGTCTCCCTAACCCTAACCAGAGGAAATGGCGGGGACCGGGTGTCCACGCGTTTAGATATTTTCAGGGAGGGCTTATTTTAGCGCATGTGCTCAAAAGCCCAATTGGGCTTATTATCAGGAGATGATTTATTTTGGCGGAAACTCGGTAGAGAATCTAGTAGACTGATCCTGGGCCGCGAATACTTTTTTTTTTTCACAATTTTTTTTAAATTTGCATTTATATCCCGCCCTTCTCCGAAGACTCAGGGTGGCTTACAATGTGTCAAGCAATAGTCTTCATCCATTTGTATATTATATACAAAGTCAACTTATTGCCCCCAACAATCTGGGCCAGTGGTTCTCAACCTTTATAGTGCTGCGACCCCTTTAATACAATTCCCCACGATGTGGCGACCCCAACCATAAAATTATTTTTGTTTTGAATTTATCGCGCCTGAAGCCGTATTGGCTAGCGATCTGAACTGCTTGCGATTGCCTTGAGGACGGAGGCATTAAAGCGGAGACTCCTCCCCTATTATGTTTATCGCGCCTGAAGCCAGATTAGTCTAGCGATTGGGAGTGATTGCACCTGGCTTGAGAGGGAGACATCAGAGCAAAGATTTCTCTCTTTTTTAATTCATCATCGCGAATTTGGCTAGCAATTTGAAGAGCCTGCAGCTGGCTTGTGAAGTCAACCATTGGAGCGCGATTCTTCGACTCGCAAGTATACTTCCCATATTTCCGATGGTCTTAGGCGACCTCTGGCAAATTGTCATTCAACCCCCAACGGGGTCCCGACCCACAGGTTGAGAACTGCTGATCTGGGCCCTCATTTTACCTACCTTATAAAGGATGGAAGGCTGAGTCAACCTTGGGCCTGGTGGGACTTGAACCTGCAGTAATTGCAAGCAGCTGCTGTTAATAACAGACTGCATTAGTCTGTTGAGCCACCAATTTGTTGTCTTTATGGTACAGATTAGTCCTTGTCTTACAACAGTTCATTTAGTGACTATTTGAAGATACGGTACGAAAAAAGTGACTTTGTTTTTCACACAACTGCTGCAGCACGTGATCGAAATTCAGATGCTTGGCCACTGACTCATATTTATGATGGTTACAGTGTCCGGGGGGGGGGGATATGTCACGTGATCCCCGTTTGCGACCTTCTGACAAGCAAAGTCAACGTGGAAGCCAAGATTCATTTAACCACCAATGTTACTAACCTACCAACTTAACTTACTCTTTAAAGGGGAGCAAACCATTTGTTAAGTGGGTTTTGCTCCACTTTAAGGACCTGTCTTGCCACAGTTGTTAAGTGAATCGCTGCCGTTGTTAATTGAACAACAGACATTTGGGGGCTGAATAGTGGTCATAAGTCGAGGACTTACCTGTGCAACCTCCCCTCACAACTCATGCAATTTAAGGCTTTTTGAACAGGTGTATTTTTCTACCCATCCCAAGAATGTACTGTATATTTTCTTTTCGGCAAACATTTCAATACATCCTTGTTGAGAACTAGTTTGGCCTAGTGGTTAAAGCCACCAGGCTAGAAACCAGGAGATGCGGCGAACCCGAGACCAAAACTGGATAACTTTGGGCCAGTCCCTCTCTCGCAGCCCTAGGAAAAAGGCCAGGACAAACCACTTTCAGAAATATTGCCCCCCCAAAAAAACCCTACAGGGAGTTGTCTTCTCTTTGGGTTGTCCTGAATTTATGATGACTCATTTAGTGACCATTTGAAGGGACAGGGGCACTGAAAAAAAAAGTGACTAGTTGCGGCCAGCCCTGTGGTGATGAAGCTGCCGAGGACTGTTATTATCTTTGTGTAGTTTCAATTGTACTTTCGCTGCTGAGTAACCACAAAGCAAAGGTAGCGCAGATCAGAACTTAATTGCTACCAGAGGGTTTTTCTTTTTAATTGCTCCACTTCTATTTATCCCTGCTTGGATTTTTTTTAAAAAAATTCTTCGCTTCTGTGTTAAGTGTGCGAAAGATTTCACTTTGAACCTGTTTGCGCTGGAAATGTCAGAAAATGTCCATTGGAGCAGTGATCGCCAACCTTGGCAACTTTAACCTTCAGGACTTAAACTCCCAGAATTCTGCAGCCAGCTTTGCTTTTGCTGGCTGGGGAATTCTGGGAGTTCAAGTCCACCAGGCTTAAAGTTGGCTGGGGAATTCTGGGTATTGAAGTCCACCAGGCCACCAGGCCAAGGTTGGAGACCTCTGCATTGGCCAAAAGAGACTCTAGTCTAGAGAACTTGAGAAGTCTCCAAGCTTTAGCAAAAGTTGAACTAGTTCCAAAATATTTAAAAGCAGGAACTTCCTCAAAGCTTGAAATGGTTCAGACTGAAATGTTTTACACAGACCTGTTTCTCAGACACCTTGAGCAAGAAACAAGGAACTCTTTAAGTAGCATCATATTTATTTATTGTTTCTATCTCTCTCTTATTATTTTTATAAATAACTCAAGGCGGTAAACATATCCAACACACCTTCCTCCCAGTTTCACCACAACAACAACGTCAGCCATCTGTCTTTCATGCCTAAGACAGGACTAGAACTCACCGTCTCCTGGTGATTGGCCCCAAATCACCCAGTTGGCTTTCATGCCTAAATCAGGACTAGAACTCACCGTCTCCTGGTGATTGGCCCCAAATCACCCAATTGGCTTTCACACCTAAGTCAGGACTAGAGCTCACCGTCTCCTGGTGATTGGCCCCAAATCATCCAATTGGCTTTCATGCCTAAGGCAGGACTAGAACTCACCGTCTCCTGGTGATTGGCCCCAAATCACCCAATTGGCTTTCATGCCTAAATCAGGACTAGAACTCACCGTCTCCTGGTGATTGGCCCCAAATCACCCAATTGGCTTTCACGCCTAAGTCAGGACTAGAGCTCACCGTCTCCTGGTGACTGGCCCGAAGTCACCCAGTCTGCTTTCATGCCTAAGACAGGACCGGAACTCACCATCTCCTGATGACTGGCCCAAAGTCATCCAGCCCAGCTTCCATGGTTGAGGCAGAACTAGAACTCACCGTCTCCTGGTAATTGTCCCAAAGTCACCGAGCCCCGATTTCATGGCTAAGGGAGGCCTAGAACTCACCGTCTCCTAGTGACTGTCCCAAAGTCACCCCAGCCCAGCTTTCATGCCTAAGGCTGCAAAACTAGAACTCACTGTCTCTTGGTTACTGTCCCAAAGTCACCGAGCCCAGCTTTCATGGCTAAGGCAGGAATTAGAACTCCCAATCTCCTGGTGATCAGCCCCAAGCCACTCAGCTGTCTTTCGGGCCCAAGTAATCTTTATTGGGACCACGTGCCCCCCGACTTCAGTGATTAAAGCAGGGATCTCCAACCTTGGCAACTTTAAGCCTGGAGGACTTCAACTCCCAGAATTCCCCAGCCAGTTTTACTTTGCTGGCTGGGGAATTCTGGGAGTTGAAGTCCTCCAGGCTTAAAGTTGCCAAGGTTGGAGACCCCTGGATTAAAGGATTTGAGACCAGGTGACATTCATTCAGCTCCGTGACGTTTCTCCAGTTCTGTTCTCCAAGGCCTCCTTGTCAGCGCAGAGGCAAGGAACGAGGCTCTTCTAGGGTGTGACTCGACAAACTGGAAGCTGGGCTGCTCGAACTCAAAAAAAAACCAAAATAAAAAACCAACCCTTTCTACATGCGATGAGTGGCAGGATAAGCAGTTGGGGAGAAATGGGTTCAACCAGCTTGACAGGCCAAACGTGAACAGCCAAGCTTGCTTGGCAGATTTCGCCAAAGGTTCAGATTCAGAGTGCGGTTGGTGGAGACAAGCGGTCGTCAGTGACTCATTTGTGGTCTCTGATGTTGGCAGACAAGCAAAATGTGTCCTTGGTGGAAACCTTGCCCTAACTTGGTAATCCTCCACTTCCAATCACAGTTGGGATCAGGACTTCCCAATTGCTATCGATCAGAATAGAGCTGGAAGGGACCTTGGAGATCTTCTAGTCCAACCCACTGCTCAAGCAGGAGACCCTATACCAGTGATGGCTAACCTTCTTGCCATTGCGTGCCGTGGGGTGGGGTGATGTCGCGCGCATGCATGCCCACACCCATAATTCTATGCGCCCTGCCCCCAGGCATGCGTAAGCGACACCCCCCCCCACTTGCTTCCCCGCTCCTGGCACGCGATGGCCTGGTAGGCCCGTTTTTCTCTCTCACCTGGCTCCAGAGCCTTTCTAGGAGTCTGGGGAGGGCGAAAACGGCCTTCCCCACCCCTCAGAGGCCCTCCAGAGGCCAGAAATGGCCCGTTTGCCAACTTCTGGTGGGACCGGAAAGCCCGTTTTTGTTGTCCCCAGCCTCCAGAGCCTCTCTAGGAGTCTGGGGAGGGCACAAACGGCCTTCCCCACCCCTCAGAGGCCCTCCAGAGGCCAGAAATGGCCCGTTTGCCAACTTCTGGTGGGACCGGAAAGCCCGTTTTTGTTGTCCCCAGCCTCCAGAGCCTCTCTAGGAGTCTGGGGAGGGCACAAACGGCCTTCCTGGAGGCCGAAAACGGCCTGTTTGCCAACTTCCGATCCAAAGCTGGAGCTGAGCTCCTGTGCCCATTGATATGGCTATGCGTGCCACAGGTTCGCCATCACGCCCTATACCATTCCGGACAAACAGCTGTCCAGTCTCTTCTTAAAAATCTTCAGTGATGAAACACCGCACAACTTCTAAAGGCAAGTTAATTGGTTAATTACTTTCACTGTTAAGAAGTTTCTCCTTAATTCCAGGTTGCTTCTCTCCTTGCTTCATTTCCATCCGTTTTTTCTTGTCTTGCCTTCTGGTGCTTTGGAAAATAAATTGACACACACACCCCTCTTCTTTCTTGCAGCCCCTCAGATATTGGAACATTGCTACCATATCTCCCCCCCACACACACACACAGTTCTTCTTTTCTCTAGACTGGCCATACCCAAATCCTGCAACCGATTTTTATCATGTGACCATGGGAGTGCTGCCGTGGTCGTAAGTGTGAGGACTGCTTGTACGTCTGTTTTTTTCAATGCTGCTGTAACTTTGAACGGTCGCTAAACGAATGGTTGTAAGATGACAACTTGTATGGATAAGGGGGTGCCAAATCAAAAAAGCCAATACAATCCTTGGTTGTAGAAACAAGAGGCATAGAATCAAAACGACATGAAGTCTTAGTACCGCTTTATAAAGCCTTAGTAAGGCCATGCATGAAATACTGCATTCAGTTTTGGTCACATTACGAAAAAGATGTTGAGACTTTGGAAAAAGTTCAGAAAAGAGCAACTAAGATGATTAAAGGCCTGGTGACTAGAACATTTAAAGAACGGTTAAAGGAAATGGGTTTGGCTAGTCTAGAGAAAAGAAGGACTAGAGGGGACATGATAGCAGTATTCCAGTAATTTGAGGGGCTGCCACAAAAAAGAGGGGGTGAACCACGGCTGAAATAGGGGCCTCTGTGGCTCAGACTGGTAAGACAGTCTGTTATTAACAGCAGCTGCTTGCAATTACTGCAGGTTCAAGCCCCACCAGGCCCAAGGTTGACTCAGCCTTCCATCCTTTATAAGGTAGGTAAAATGAGGACCCAGATTGTTGGGGGCAATAAGTTGACTTTGTATATAATATACAAATGGATGAAGACTATTGCTTGATATAGTGTAAGCCGCCCTGAGTCTTCGGAGAAGGGCGGGATATAAATGCAAATAAAAAAAAATACTCGGGTTCAGACCGGATCGGTCGATCTGGTAGCGATGGCAGCAGGTGGTTCAGAGAACTGGTAGCAAAAATCCCCCATCCCCCGCCCACTCAATCGCCCCGTCGCTCACTTGTCTGCTTGCCGCTTCTTTTAAAAAATGCTTTTAAAAGTTTAAAAAAAAAAAAAAGATCGCGCACCACAGCTGATCTCACACACACACCCTGCACGCTGTTCTACTTACCCCATGCCTCCTTTTGACATGCACTGCGCGCACGCACCTTGCATTTGGTACGTGCTGCAGATGAGCCCATGCAGGCACAGCCAGCAAACCAGTAGTAAATTGGTTCAGATTTCACAACTGGGGTGAGCCTATTCTCCAAAGCACCTGAAGGCAGAACAAGAAGCAGCGGATGGAAACTAACCAAGAAGAGAAGCAACCTGGAATTAAAATGAAACTTCCTAACAGTGAGGACAGTTAACCAGTGGAACAGCTTGCCACCAGGAATTGTGGGTGCTCCAACACTGGAGATTTTCAAGAAGAGACAGGATAGTCACTTGTCTGAAATGGTATAGGGCAGCGGTTTTCAACCTGTGGGTCGCGACCCCGTTGGGGGTCGAATGACGATTTGCCAGGGGTCGCCTAAGACTATCGGAAATATGGGAAGTATACTTGCAAGTCAAAGAATCGCGCTCCAATGGTTGACTCCACAAGCCAGCTGCAGGCTCTTCAAATCACTAGCCGAATTCGGCTTCAGGTGCGATGAATTAAAAAAGAGAGAAATCTTTGCTCTGATGTCTCCCTCTCAAGCCAGCTGCAATCGCTCCCAATCTCGTGGCTCTTGTGGGGCCTCTTGTGGCTCAGACTGCTAAGACAGTCTGTTATTAACACAGCTGCTTGCAATTACTGCAGGTTCAAGTCCCACCAGGCCCAAGGTTGACTCAGCCTTCCATCCTTTATAAGGTAGGTAAAATGAGGACCCAGATTGTTGGGGGCAATAAGTTGACTTTGTATATAAATATACAAATAGGATGAAGACTATTGCTAACATAGTGTAAGCCGCCCTGAGTCTTCGGAGAAGGGCGGGATATAAATGTAAATAAATTTTTAAAAAATCGCTAGCCTAATCTGGCTTCAGGTGCGATCAACTTAATAGGGGAGGAATCTGCTTTAATGCCTCCGTCCTCAAGGCAATCACAAGCAGTTCAGATCACTAGCCAATACGGCTTCAGGCGCGATAAATTCAAAATGAAAATAATTTTACGGTTGGGGTCGCCACATCGTGGGGAATTGTATTAAAGGGGTCGCAGCACTATAAAGGTTGAGAACCACTGGTATAGGGTATAGGCCATAGAGTCTCTTGCTTGAGCAGGGGGTCAGACTAGAAGACCTCCAAGGTCCCTTCCAGCTCTATTCTGATTGAGAGGTTGAGAGATTGGTCTGAGTTACAGGAAGTTTTTACTAGCAAGTCCATCGGTAAGAGACAAAGTCAGACTTTGTTCTGTGCTGTTTACACTGCGAATACCCTGTGCAGACGTGTTTACATTTAACCTGTCAGGGTTTAAATCCAGGGGCAAAACGCTATCGAAAAAGGAGCACCTGTTCCTTAACTTAGATCGGCACATTACAATAAACCCGTAGTGGGATGATTCCTTTGATTCTGGCTCAGCATGTTGCCTGGATCCAGCCTGGTTGCTTTTAAACTCTGATTCATGGCTTAGCATGGCAATGATCTATGTGGCCACTAGGGGGCCTTGATGGATCAGGGAAGGATAATGCAGGCATTTGAACGAATGTATTCAGCAACGTTTGGTTAAAAATGCTTATTGAGTTGTATGAATCTACCAGCAGAAAAGAGCCACAGCTGCCTCTAAACCCAACTTGGTTTTCTCTGACCCCCAATCTTGATTCTCCTGCCCCACTTATCTCATTTAAGTGGGGTTCAGACCTGGAGCAAAGTACCTCTCTTGCTCCCCTTAAATTAGTGGTTCTCAACCTTCCCAACTTGAAAATGTGTGGACTTCAACTTCCAGAATCCCCCAGCCAGCTGTGCTGGCTGGGGAATTCTGGGAGTTGAAGTCCACACATTTTCAAGTTGGGAAGGTTGAGCTACACTGCCTTAGACATCCAGGATTCTGAATTTACCACAAATGGCCAGAAGTTTGATGTTTCCTTCCTTACAATTTGTGGTTGGAGGAAGTCTCTCTGCCAGCTAAATAACAGGTAGTCCTCGACTTAACGACCACAATGGAGCCCAAAATTCCTGTTGTTAAGGGAGACGTGTTAAGTTATTTCTCCCCCCCCATTTTACGACTTTTCTTGCCATGGTTGTTAAGTGAATCACTGCAGCTGATTAGTTAGTAACTTGGTTGTTAAGTGAAGCTGGCTTCCCCATTGGCTTTGCTTGCCGGAAGGTCGCAAAAGGGCATCATCACGTGACCTTGGGGACACAGCAGCGGTCATAAATATGAACCAGTTGCCAAGCGTCTGAATTTTGATCAAGGGGCCATGGGGATGTTGCAAAGGTCGTAACTATGAAAAACGGTCATAAGTCACATTTTTCAGTTCAGTTTCAACAAACTGTTGCCACATTTTATACATTTAGTGATAGTGGGAGAGGCTTGAGGCTCCCATATAACACCTATCCTGCGCGGGCTGCACTGGCTTCCGGTTGCCTTCCGGGTGCAATTCAAAGTGTTAGTGACCGTTTTTAAAGCGCTCCATGGCTTAGGACCGGGCTATTTACGGGACCGCCTGCTGCCACCGGTGGCCTCCCATCGATCAGTGTGCTCCCATAGAGAGGGTCTCCTCAGGGTGCTGTTGGCCAGACAATGTCGGCTGGTGACCCCCAAGGGGAGGGCCTTCTCTGTGGGGGGCCCAGCCCTCTGGAACGAACTACCTTGTGCCAACTCTCTGTTGTTCTGGAACGAACATTGCGCCAACTCTCTGACCTCCGAGCCTTCTGGTGTGAGCTGAAGACTCTTTTATTTCACCGAACAGGACTGGCCTAATAGTTTTTTTTAAGAGTTTTAATTAGTTTTTAATGGGGTTTTAGTAGATTTTTAGCATTTTGGCCAATTTAAATTAGTTTCTTAAAATTGTTCTTAATTTTTGTATTACTTTTTACTTGGATGTAAACCGCCCTGAGTCCTTCGGGAGAAGGGCGGTATAAAAATTGAAATAATTAATTAATTAATTAATTAATTAATTAATTAATTTCAGTACAGGTAATCCTCGACTTACAACAGTTTATTTAGTGACCATTCGAAGTTACAGCAGAAGGAAGCAAAGTCAATGGGGAAGCTAGATTCACTTAACAACTAAGTTACTCACTAAATAACTGCAGTCATTCGCTTAACGACTGTGGCAAAAAAGTCGTAAAACGGGGCAATGCTCACTTAACAATTGTCTCACTTAGCAACAAAAATGTGATTGTAAATCGAGGATTTCCTGTACTTCAACGGCCTGTTGAGGATGGCCACTTCCATGCCGGGCTGCGAATAGCTCGTTCTTTGGCCCAAACTTCTTGCAAAAATTACCATTGCAATCATCTTTATGATTTATATTGATATATTGATCATCAATTGTGTTGTAAATGTTGTACCTTGATGAACGTATCTTTTCTTTTATGTACACTGAGAGCATATGCACCAAGACAAATTCCTTGTGTGTCCAATCACACTTGGCCAATAAAATTCTATTCTATTCTATTCTATTCTATCTTAGAATAGAATAGAATAACAGAGTTGGAAGGGACCTTGGAGGTCTTCTAGTCCAACCCCCTGCTTAGGCAGGAAATCCTAGTTTACATCAATCGCCAGGAGACTGGGAGTTCTAGTCCTGCCTTAGGCATCAAAGCTGACCGGGCGACTTTACTCCTAATCACCAGGAGACTGGGAGTTCTAGTCCTGCCTTAGGCATCAAAGCTGGCTGAGGAACTCTAGGAGTTGAAGTCTACAAGTCTGTTCTAGTGCTGTGTTTCTCAACCTTGGCAGTTTGAAGATGCCTGGATTTCAACTCCCTGAATTCCCCAGCCTTGACCTGATTGTTGGTCTGATGGTTAAGACCAAAACACCTTCCCGCCAGCAATCAATGCTCAGATGAGCCTAAATTAATGCCAAGATTAACATCAGGCCAACCATCAAGAAGTCAACAGTACCCCAGTCAAGGAACTGCCAAGAAAGCTTACAGTAAACAGTCCAAAGAACCGCCAAGGCCACTCCCACCAACACATACAGGGCGAACCACTAGAATATAAATTGAGAGCAAACCCCACTCCCTGCTAAAACTGATGAGGTCACCTAGCTGGGTCATGAAACATTTGCAAGAAAACAACCAAGCATAGAGAGCACCCCACATTCCTTTCCTTTTTTTTTTAATTTGCATTTATATCCCGCCCTTCTCCGAAGACTCAGGGCGGCTTACACTATGTCAAGCAAGTCTTCATCCATTTGTATATTATATACAAAGTCAACTTATTGCCCCCAACAATCTGGGTCCTCATTTTACCTACCTTATAAAGGATGGAAGGCTGAGTCAACCTTGGGCCTGGTGGGACTAGAACCTGCTGTAATTGCAAGCAGCTGCTGTTAATAACAGACTGTCTTACCAGTCTGAGCCACAGAGGCCCCCTTTTCTTTCCTCCTCCTCCTCCTCCTCTTCCTCCTCCTCCTCCTCCTCTCCACAAAACCCATTGTCATGCCTGGAAGCCATATTACCTTTGTGCTTTCAGAATCCAGGTCTGCCCCAATCCTACTGTGGGAAGTTGGGAGGGGGGATTGCAAGAGTGAATGTTGTGACCCAGGCCCAAGTAGGTAGTAGGAAACTCAGTCCGTGAAAAAACAAACTTTTATTCGAACCGGTGAGAATTACAGTACTTCATTCCCAGCTCAGCTCAACTCAAGTTCAACTCAATTTAAAGCAAATTCCTCCCAACACCAAATTCCTCAGTCCTATCGCAAACCTTGGTCCAATTAGGCAAACTGCCAAAGGCCTTTCTTTCAACCAGGGACTCCATATTCCTTTTCTTCCCTCCTCCTCCCCCTCCCTCCCTCCTCCTCTCCATAAACCCCTCTCCCTTCTAGCACTGATATTGTTACTTAGTCAGGTCATGAAACGTCTGCAAGAAAACAGCCAAGCACAGAGAGCACCAAGGAGCCCTCAGAGTCATCCTTGGCAAGATTTATTGAAGGACAAGGGAAGGCATTAACAAAAATTTGTTTCTTAGGATGCCAGGTTTTGCTACTCAGTTCTTGACACATTGTCTTCTCTTCTTTCTTTCTCCACCTAGGCTCGGCTCAGATTTCCCATTGATTACCCTTATTCGCCGCCTGCCTTTCGATTCCTGACCAAAATGTGGCATCCCAACATATATGAGGTATGTTCTTCTGCCAGGGCTGGACATGAGCTTGACGTCAGCCGTGGTGTCGTGTCCCACCCCCACTCTGACGAACGAGTCAAGGAAGTCCGTAACAAACTTGGCAACGAAGCCTTTGCAGCTTGCCAAGTTCCTTCGAGGTTTATCAGGGCAGGCAGGAGTCCAAGTTGTGACTTCAGCGATAGAGTCCGATATCAGCAAACTAGATAAGACTTTGCTTGACTCAAGGTTGGAATGCCAAAAGCAGGTCCTTTATATAGGCTGTGGGGTGTGGCTCCATGACTCAGCATTTATCCAGGCCTGCCCCACCCCTCCTTCTGCTGGCGTCGCCTCTCAAATCTCCGGAAGTGAGGGTCCTCCCACTGTGAATTGTCTTCAGCTGGATCTGCTGTCAGCGTCTGGGAAAGGGAGGGGTCAGAGGGAGTAGGGCGTGATTCCAGCACCTGGCTGACTTCCTGCTCTGAAGGCTGAGCCAAAGGAACACACGCCGTATGAGTGAGGTTTATCGGGCTTGTCCGTTCACTCCTGGAATCTTCTCCGGGCATGGGGCCAGGGCCGGGGGCTGGAGGCATGACAGGCCATTCATCTTCATTATCAGACTCGGAGTCTGATAAAAGGCCCCGTTGGAGACAGGAGGGGCCCGGCTGAGGAGAGGAGGGAGGACGAGTCACAACACATGGTCGTCTCTTGCAAAGTACCTCAGTCCCTTTGGCTCCCTTATACTCAAGTATCCTACCAGAATATTTTGTCAGTATTCATTTCAATCTTTCTTACTCGGTCTCTCCGGGGGCCCAGAGGATCGACCCCAAAGCAGTCCTAGGCTGCAGCAACAGATGTTTACTATCAAGATCATGCTAAGTGTTGACACCTCTTTGTACTGCACTGGTAAGACCACACTTGGAATATTGCATCCACTTTTGGTCTCCACGATATATAAAAAAAAAATACGTTGAGACTCTACAAAGAGTTCTGAGAAGACCAGTGGTGAAATCTGAACCGGCTCGCTACCGGTTTTCTGGCCATGCATGCGCAATGCGCGCTAAACGTGCGCTAAACGTGCGCCCTGCATTCGGTTCGTACCAAGCATGTGTACATGCACAGTACGCGCCAAAAGGAGGCTTGGGATACAGCGAGCGGGGGAAAATCTGGTGGCTCAACAGACTAATGCAGTCTGTTATTAACAGCAGCTGCTTGCAATTACTGCAAGTTCAAGTCCCACCAGGCCCAAGGTCGACTCAGCCTTCTATCCTTTATAAGGTAGGTAAAATGAGGACCCAGATTGTTGGGGGCAATAAGTTGACTTTGTATATAATATACAAATGGATAAAGACTATTGCTTAACATAGTGTAAGCCGCCCTGAGTCTTCAGAGAAGGGCGGGATATAAATTCAAATTTTTTAAAAAAACAGCTGTGGCGCACGATCTTGGGAACCTTTTTTAAAAACATTTTTAAATATTTTTTTTTACTACCGGTTCGGGATAATAGGTAGTAAAAAAGGCTTTTAAAAAGTAAAAAAAAAAAAGTTCCGACGATCACAGCTGTGCCGCGCGATCGTCGGAACCTTTTTTTTACTTTTTAAAAACCTTTTTTTAACGACCTACCGTATATACTCGAATATAAGCCGATCCGAGTATAAGCCGAGGTCCCCAATTTTACCCCAAAAACTGGGGTAAACTGGGGACTCGAGTATAAGCCGAGGGTGGGAAATGAGGCACCTACCGGTTGAAACCCTCCTCCCTCAGCTGAGAAGGCTGGCGGCTCCCCGCCCGCCTCTCACTGCACCGCAGGGCTTCCCCGCGCCGTCCGGTAAAATGTGAAAAAAAGAAAAGAAAAAAACTCGAGTATAAGCCGTATATACTCGAGTATAAGCCGAGGGGCTTAAAAAAAAAAAACTCGAGTATAAGCCGTATAGACCCGAGTATAAGCCGAGGGGACGTTTTTCAGCACAAAAAACGTGCTGAAAAACTCGGCTTATACTCGAGTATATACGGTATTCATCCGAACCGGTAGTTAAAAAAATGCTTAAAAAGTAAAAAAAAAAGTTGCGACAATCAGCTGAGCGACACAGAATCATTGGAAGGTTTTTTTTTAAAGCATTTTTAACTACCAGTTCTGGAAAACCAGTAGTAAAAAAATGTTTAAAAAGAAGAAGAAAAAGTTGCGACAATTAGCTGAGCGACACACAATCATTGGAACTTCTTTTTTTACATTTTTTTACTTCCAGTTCAGCGAACCAGTAGCATTTTTTACTACCAGTTCAGGTGAACCTGCCCAAACTAGTAGCATTTCACCCCCGGAGAAGAGCAACAAGGATGATTAGGGGACTGGAGGCTAAAACATATGAAGAACAGTTGCAGGAACTGGGTATGTCTAGTTTAATGAAAAGAAGGACTAGGGGAGACATGATAGCCGTCTTCTAATATCTCAGGGGTTGCCACAAAGAAGAGGGAGTCAAGCTATTCTCCAAAGCACCTGAGGGCAGGACAAGAAGCAATGGGTGGAAACTGATCAAGGAGAGAAGCAACTTAGAACTAAGAAGAAACTTCCTGACAGGGAGAACAATGAATCAGTAGAATGGCTTGACTTCAGAAGTTGTGGTTGCTCCATCACTGGAGCTTCTTAAGAGAAGCCATTTGCCCAGAATGGTACAGGGTTTCCTGCTTGAGCAGTGTATTGGATTAAAATAATAGAATAACAATAACCTGGATTATAGGCAGGAGACCCTATACCATTTCAGACAAATGATTGTCCAATCTCCTCTTAAAAACATCCAGTGTTAGAGCATTTACAACTTCTAGAGGCAAGTTGTTCCACTGGTTAAGTGTTCTCATTGTTAGAAAATTTCTTCTTAATTCTCAGTTGCTTTTCTCCTTGATTAGTTTCCACCCATTCCTTCTTGTTCTACCTTAAGGAGCTTTGGAAAATAGCTTGACTCCCTCTTCTTTGTGGCAGCCTCTGAGATATTGGAACACAGCTATCACGTCTCCCCTAGTCCTGTCTGCCGGTACCCCAAATCTGGGTCATAGGTCTTCTTTTTTAGGTCGGTCATAACTTTGATATCCCCTTAAGCCAGAGTTCCTGAGGCAGCCGTGCTAAACCATTCTGGCTCACGAATTCTGGGAGTTGAAGTCCACCAGTCATAAAAGGGGCCATAGTTCCTCACTTCTTCCGTAAGCCATTGTATGGTACATTTCTTTGACTCCCTGTATGTTCGGTGAACATATCCTTTCTTTACCCATGAGGTAAATCACCTGGATTTTGAGCTAACATTGTGTGAACTTAGCTTGTGCGTGCGTGCGAGCGAGCGAGCGAGCATGCATAGCAGACACAGAATTTATACCTTCCAGACAGGAGATGTTTGCATTTCAATTCTACATCCTCCAGTGGATGACCCACAGAGCGGAGAGTTACCGTCAGAAAGGTGGAATCCTACGCAGAATGTAAGGTGAGTTTTCGTTCCTCTTAGCCAGGAATAGAATAGAATAGAATAGAATAGAATAGAATAGAATAGAATAGAATAGAATAGAATAGAATAGAGAATAGAGAATAGAATAGAATAGAATAGAATAGAATAGAATAGAATAGAATAGAATAGAATAGAATAGAATAAGACACAAACTAAGCGATCAGTTTTAAATCAAGAGCTACTGTGTTTCCCCGAAAATAAGACTCGGCAGGAAAATAAGTCCTAGCATGATTTTTTTCTCTGAATGCTTGTAATATAAGCCCTACCCCAAAAATAAGCCCCAGTTAAGATTGTCAGCCAGATGGACGCATTTAGTACTGTATTTCCTCGAAAATAAGACCTAGCTGGAAAATAAGCTCTTAATGCGTCTCTTGGAGCAACAATTAATATAAGACCCAATCTTATTTTTGGGGAGATACTTAAATTAAGCTGCATTATTTTAATGCAATGTTTTTTAAAAAATGTTTTCCCATATCAGAACAATTCTTCTTAGTGTCATCTCACTCCTGAATGAACCAAACACTTTCTCTCCTGCAAATGTTGACGCTTCGGTGATGTACCGAAAGTGGAAAGAGAGCAAAGGGAAGGATCAAGAATACACGGACATCATCAGGTTGGTAGATCTCCCAGCTTTGGAGATGAACTGGTCACTCTGCACGTCTCCCAGTCCTGCATTTGCTACAGTTAGTCCTCGACATACGACCCTGTCAAGGCAAGCCTATTGCTAAGCACCCAAAATGCATTCCCGTGACCCCGAGGGGGGGGCACCTGTCGTGTCCCACCCCCCACTCCGACAAATGAGTCAAGGAAGTCCGTAACAAACTTGGCAACGAAGCCTCTGCAGCTTGCCAAGTTCCTTCGAGTTTTATCAGGGCAGGCAGGAGTCCAGGTTGTGACTTCAGCAAGACTTTGCTTGACCCAAGGTTGGAATGCCAGAAGCAGGTCCTTTATATAGGCTGTGGGGTGTGGCTCCATGACTCAGCATTTATCCAGGCCTGCCCCACCCCTCCTCCTGCTGGCATCACCTCTCAGATCTCCGGAAGCGAGGGTCCTCCCACACTAAATTGTCTTCAGCTGGATCTGCTGTCAGGGAAAGGGAGGGGTCGAGTAGGGCCGAGTAATTCCAGCACCTGGCTGGCTTCCTGCTCTGAAGGCTGAGCCAAAGGAACACACACTGTATGAGTGAGGTTTATTGGGCTTGTCCTTTCACTCCTGGAATCCTCTACGGGTATGGGGCCAGGGACAGCATGGGGCCAGGGACGGGGGATGGAGGCATGACAGGCCGTTCATCTTCATTATCAGACTCGGAGTCTGATAACAGGCCTGATTGGAGACGGGAGGGGCCTGGCTGAGGAGAGGAGGGAGGACAAGTCACAACAGCACCGGAACTTCAGCAATGGTCCATACGTATCTTTTGGGGTGTCTGTCATAACTTTGTACAGTTGCTAAATGATCGGTCATAAATTGAGGACTTACCTGTATGCTGTGCATCCCTATAGTTGTCGTGGGGCTAGTTTCTGCTCAAAGATACTATCCCAGTTGATTCTGTGCCACGTTGTGACTTTTGCTAATCATGGTTTGTCGACTAAGACAGTGGTCACCAACCAGCGGTCCGTGGACCACTGTTGGTCTGCAAGAAAATTTTGATAGCCCGCAGAAAAGTGATTTGCATTTTTATATTGCACCAAATACTATTTTATCTTTTTTTTAAAAATTCATATTAGTGGTCCTCGGGATTTAAAATTATGAATTTAGTGGTCCCTGAGGTCCGAAAGATTGGTGACCCCTGGACTAAGACCCTGGATTACAAAAACCCTGGATTACAAACCCTATGTCAGTGATGGTCAATCTTTTTGGTGCCGAGTGCCCAAAGCGTGTGCACACACGCATTAATGCACCTGTGTGCCTGACCCCTCAAAATGCAATGAGTGTCCCCTGCGCATGCACACACCCCCCGCGCATGTGCCCCGGGGCTCCATTTCGGCTTCCAGGTTGGTGCAGGAGCCTTTCCAGGCCCAAAAAAGGGCACGGGGAGGCGCATGTAATGCGAACCTCCAAAATGCAACGTGAGCACCCCCGCGCATGCGCCCCGCCCTGAACATGTGCCCCGTCGCATGCACGGCAAAGACCCGAAGACCAGCTGGCTGACAGGAAGTACACGCACAGTAGAGCTGGGCTGGAGCAACAGCTCACGTGCCCGCAAAGAGGGCTTACATGCCACCTGTGGCACTTGTGCCATAGGTTCGCCAACACGGCCCTATGTCTTGTTCAACATTTGCCACTTAGCCATGATGATTTTTCCGTAGCCTCCCTGCTCCTCGTCGCCTGGTGTGTCAACGTTCCAGGAAAAAAAAACAACCCAACTCCAAGTAAAAACTCCAAAGCAAGCATCTTTCAGAGTTCCATTTACTAGGATAGGTAAACTGGCACATCTGGGCAAACCTGAATCTGAAAGGTCCGGGATTTCCCTCAGTAAATCAAAAAAACCCAAACCCATCCCCTCACTCCTCAGTCGATCACATGCTCCAATCGCCAACCGTCCCATCTCGAGACAGCACTCCGACCGCTCCTCCTCCAGATGCAGGATCGGCCTGACCTTGACCTGCAGGAAGAATGTTATTATGTCTAAAAACAACCCCTCTACTAAATCCTTCTCCCCCCCCCTCCCCTTTCCCACATATGCGAAAGAGGCAGCACGGAAGCTTCCGGCCTAATATGGCTTCCAAAGCTGACATGGTGTTTGTTAA